>NC_140069.1:48524312-49063079 GCF_964194135.1 Talpa europaea
CAAGCATTGTCTAATCACAGAGAACCAGAAAGAAAATCTAGGCAACTCAGTACACCCAACCTTTGTACAACCTGGCGTCACCCACCTTCAATTAAATTGTAGTCATTTATGAGCACACATTTTTTCAGAACTAGTCTTGGAATCAAATATCTCAAATTACTTACCAGTGCAGTAAAAGAAATTACAGAATTCAACAGAATGAAATGTGCTTTACTTTTCAACTGTCCAATTAATTAAAGTTAATCCTCACATGATGGTTATAGAACCAAGATATGAAAGTCCTTCTCTTTTTCTACAGAGTACAGCACAATCCACAGCCCATCCACACCTATCAAAGATTCAGATTCTGATCGATTGCGACGAGGTTCAGATGGGAAGTCACGAGGACGGGGTCGACGAAACAATAATCCTTCACCTCCCCCAGATTCTGATCTTGAGGTATGCCATTGCCAATATCCAGTGAAAAACAAGATGTCTTAGTAGCTAAACAGTAGTTCTATGTGAATGGAGTGAATGGAGTGTGTGAATGGAGTGATCAAGGTGTCCAAATGTCATTGCTTTCTTTTCCATATTAATTATAGGTAAAGCATTTTTCTCTTTCACTTTAATTATAGGTAAAGCAATTATTTTTTTCTCTTCCATTCTGACTACATGGTAAAGCATCTGCTTATTTCTCTCCAAAGAACTATAGTAAATTATATCATTCTGCTTGAACAAAACTCTCCTGCACTGCTCTATATCATTGCCATTTCAATTAAGTGTCTGTCATACTAAAAATGCTTAGTAAAATCCACTTTGAAATTAAAGACACATTTATGTGTATTGAGAAAGGAAAGTCTGGAATGTTCTAAATTGAAATGGTAATCACCTTATGAGACATGTTTTGGTGGAGTTCAAAAGCAGGAGGGATTATATAAAACCTTAAAGGGTGGTAAATTTCATAGCTTTGAATCCACTGCAATTAAGTTTATGTTTTTTGCCAAAGTAAAATCTGATGGTGGAAAACATGATTATTTTGGCTGAAAAGATGAAAATTTTCCAACAGAATCTATGTGTCTGAATATGTACTGGTATGAGTGGGAATGGGATGAAAAGCAGGCTTGGGAGGTCTTTTGTGGCATCTCAGAGACCTTTTTGAAATGAATTCCTGCAAATCCAATTCTAAATACTCCAAGTGTGTCTAAGAATTTGTGTTATGTGTCTGTTTAATTTGTTAACTATCTGTTATCTGAAGAAAATTTGGCAGGAACAATTTATATTCTGTCCATTTGCTAACAGCCCAATAGGTAAAATAAGGTGAATAGATGATGTAAAGTGTTAGATTTTATGCATAGTTTTTTTAATATTTGGCTTTATAAAACATAACTGGCAATTTTAACACATCTTAACAGAGAGCAGAAATTTAAAAATGATAAATGATTTTTGATTAATTACCCCCTCTATCTCAGAAGTTATGAACATCTCATTTTCATTTCTTTATTTTCTACCTCCACCATAGAGGTAGAAAGAATATAAACGTATGCTGACGCTGAAAGTACACATTATTGTTTCTTTGCTTTATTTATATCACTGGTGTCAATAATAATTCTCCTTTTGTATCTCATCTGAGGTTCTGTTTGAGAAAAGCTGGGAAGTACTTTTTGGAACAGTTGTATTTAAAAAGAAGAAAACTTTGAATTTATTAATTTGTTTACCATTTAAGACTACCTTTTCATATTCAAGTTAATAGAATATCATGTTTCTCAACCATGAAAAAGAGACTGATTTGGTTCTTCCTTTGTAGAGAGTATTCATCTGGGATCTGGATGAGACAATCATTGTTTTCCATTCCTTGCTTACCGGGTCCTATGCCAACAGATATGGGAGGGTGAGTACAGTAGGCTTCAATTTTTAATATTTTTAGAGTAAATATGCCTAGAATTGAATTTATGTCCAAATGGGAATGTAGTTTTAACTTTAATAAATTTAAAATATTAATTGGAAAAATAACTTGATTTTTTGATAGAGTTAAATATGCATGTAATATATATGTAAAAATATGTGTTAACAAGATATTTTAGGTCCTTAAAAATGAGATAAAGTTTACACAATTAAATCATTCTTATTTCAAACACCAGTGAATAAAAGTGATGGAATGTTATTCTAGACTGAAATTTTAAAATATATAGATGATACAGAAAGATCATTTGTATTATAGTTTTTATTTGCCCTGTCCTTTCTTAATTCACTTTATTCTTAGTGTACTCAATGGAGGAAATATTTCACTTGACATTGTCTTCAGTAATTGGCAGTGTTATTATTTTATATTCAAAATACCTGTCACAAATATCTTTTTAAGTCCCTTTGCTATGGGGCCAAATTTTTATGAATGGTATGACAGTAGGAACAATATATCCATGCTTGAGTAGCTGTAATACTTCTCTTGGCAATGTAGGTAAAGAATATTATTAGAGACTACTTTCCATGAGTAGAACTTCAGTTTCAATATTCTTCCTTTTAGTTTCCCAAAACCTTATAAATCTTTTTTGATATTTTGCTTGGTATTTTCATAAATCCTACCCTTACAAATTATCATCTCATTTATAGTGGCTAGAATAATTCTAAGTATCCTTTGATTTTGGTATTTCTCATATTTTAAAATCTTTAATGAAATAATACCACAACTCAGGTTCTTGAAGCTATTGATTTTGCTCTTTAGGGACTGAATTTGGTGACTTTGGGTATTTGCCACAATTAAATGTTAAAATTATCACCCATAAACCATGCCTTCTCTCTTTACAGATTTTACCTAGGTATTAATTCTTTTGATATTTATGCTGCTACGTACATACAGAGTACTTGCTGTATAAGTGCAGTATGGAGAAATTATCAATTGGGCGTCAAAGTATAGCTTTCCTTTTCATAATCCTAAAGATGCACCTAATCCAAAATAAAGGCCCCCAAAATATACATCTGTAATTACAAAAACATTCCACTCTTTGACCCTGTTCAGAAATAAGGTATCTATAAAGTACATTATGTTCCATCTTTATGTTAAAACAGTATCTGTGAGAAGATGATTATTAACCAAAATGCAGGTAATAAAAGGTAGTTTAGAGTGAGGTGAACTTCTCATGGCCTGCTGCCCTCATGTCAGTCCTTTGGCCATAAATGGCTTACACATGAAATTCACACCTAACCTCAAAACCACTGGCTTCTTACCATATCTAAACAAAACGTTAGCAAATATCTTGAGTTTTATTTTTAAAACTATATCAGCCATTAGTATTTTAAGGCTTTACCAAATAGTATTTTGTTTGTTAGTTTTAGTTTTTTCATAATGGGACATGTGATGAAAACTTTTATCTCATGTAATTTCCAAAAACCAACTTTATATATCTTTTAAAGTATGGGTGATTTGAGGATTAAATGTAAACTTACCCTTCATGTATAAGTTGTGGGGCCAGGAAGAGGACAAGTTTGTTAAGTCTGGCTGGGGAAGTTGTTCAAAGCATGACTTTGAGCCTGAGGTTGGAATGACCCAAAGAGACCAGCAGTCATGTGCTCATCAAGGGAAAGAGTATTCCCAGCAGAAGAAACAGCAAGTGCAGGGGCAGGAAAGGGAGTAATGTTTGAAGGGCAAAGATTCAAGGGTGACTGAACTTATTGGAGATTTTCAGTGTCATGCAACATAGGCTGGGAGGAGGCAGCTATCAGAGTTCTGCCAGCCATAGAGAAGGGGATTGATCTTATCGTACATGCCACAGGAACGTATTTGAATTCTTGAAGAAAAGGCAAGAGAAAATTTTAAAATTTTTAGATTACTTTGGAGAATTAATGGTTGGTGGAAAGAGAAGTGGAGGCACAAAGAGGAGATTTTTGCAGTGATCTACAGAATTTTCTATCAAATTTGATAATCATGCCTTGTAAAAATGTGCAGTTCAACAAGTGTTCATCTAAATCATTAATAATAACTGAGCTGATCAAAACATTTTGCCTGCCTTTTATCTCCCCAGGCACTGAGGAGAGAAGTCTTAAAGTAGTTCAGGGGCAAGCTTTTTGCAGCACAAATTTTGTGGTGTTTATGAGCATTGTCAAGGGGAGCATGTGGCTGGGCCTTACTCTACAGGAATATAAAGAAATGAATGCCTGACAATGTGATAGCTGTTCCGTCTCTATGGGAACCAGATACCTGAGAAGTAGCTTAGTCACAGTAGCTTAGGCAACTCAATGAGTAGGCCATTCAGAAAGGGGATACAGGATCTGGTTGATATAATACAAAATTAGGGCATGTTACAGCAATATGTACAAAAAAAAGTTTGAGAATGTCCCACCTTCCATGTAATCCTAGCTGTGGGAAGCAGGCATGTTGGGTGTTATAAGGAAGTGTTGTTTTATAACAAAGGTGATAGGAACAAAAAGAGGGTGATAGGTACAGTATAGGATTGGATAGGGAAGAGAAAGAAACTGCATATTGGAAAAATAAAGTCCATGGGTGTTACTCTAAATTAGGCTTCTGTAAATAATATCTGATTTAACATTTTTGTCTAGAGCATTTTTAAAAGTTGCTTTCAAACTGAGTCCAAATCCCCCAATTTTGTCAAAGAAAACTAGTCTTGATTTTCTTCTTTGAATGCACTCTTTAAAATAGACAATATCATGTAATAACCTCAAAGTATATCCCCCAAATGGATGTTTCAAATAAGTATGTGCTATTATCGCAGCCATGAACCTCTCTTATGGGAGGAGTCCCAAGTTATTTATATCCAATGACTTAATTATTACAATACTTTTTTTAAAATTATGCATATAAGAACTGGGATACAGGCCAGAAGTGTGGGGAGTGAGAGGATTCTCCAGAGACAGAGTGGGGAACAGAACAGGCAGATTGACTGAAATACACTGCTGAGGGGAGCAGCAGATGAGACAGGAGAGGTTTGCTGCACCGTGTGGGTAGCTCCCAGACAAGCCGGGGATCGAACTTGGCTGCAGAGGTTGTAGATAGCTTCATAGAGCTGTGCTTAACCTCTTGAGCCACCAGGGAGGCCCTATTTCAATCCTTTTTATTGATGCTTAACACTGTGTCTCTCATGGATTTATGCTAGAATAGTTATAAAAAATATGGAGCCTTGGTCCTCATTTTATATAAAAACCTAAACATGAACACTTGCTACAAAGCTTAGCTTTTTAAATTGTAGGCCCTACTTATTAAGAATTTCCCATGTACCCAGTACTCATTTAATTCAACATTAATGCTCTGAAATTGCTACTACCAAACCCATTTTACAAATGAGGAGACTTTTAAAAGGTTAGAGACCAAATGTGAAAACCACCTAGCAACATACATATCTAGCATAAAATCAATATTCTATTTTACTGTATATTAATATAGTTGAAACATGACTCTAAAAAAAATAACAACAACAACAAAAAAAACCCACTTGATTGTGGAATAGTAGCCAGAGAGTAATATGTGGGATGTCTTCAAATGTATGAAATACCAATGTGTGGTGCACCTTATGGTATGATAAAATGAACTTCAGATTTGAATTCAAATAGGTATAGACATAAATCCAAGTTCTGATATTTCAGTTCTTTGACCTTGAACAAACCATATATTTGTACAGATTCTCAGGTTCCTCATCCATAAGGCTGGCTACTTGGCTTACAGAACAGTTGTAAGAATTAAGTTTAATCAATAACATCTCAGTAAAAATGTAGGGGAGGAGGCGAAGAGGGAAATTTAAGTCATGTCATGAATTGAAATGGCCTAGCACTATATCTTACCAATAATAATCCAACAAGAAGAACAGCACAGGTGACCAATTGATCTTGTATATCCTGTCTCAGCATTTGTTTTACAATGCCCAGTGCTGCTAAAAGGTGCTCATTGTCATAGTGAGTTTTACTGTGCTCATTCAATACATTTTAAGAAAAATGCAATGGCAGTTTATCTAGACCATTGCTTCAGAACACTCCAGTTAGCCAGTAAAGATTTCTGTATTTATTCTTTTTAAGGGAGTAACACTAAACTGAAATCTTTTGGGGGGCTGACCCTCTTCCATCAAGGCTGGTGAAAGTGTTGACCTCAGCGTGGCATCCAAGCAGCCAGACACACAGTACCCTCCTTATATCCTCCTGGGACTGTAGAAGATCTGGTTACCTAATAAAACAGCCTCTTTTTTTGGAACCTCCAGACCAGGGATTGGCAAAATTTTTCCATAAGAGGTCAGAAAGTAAATATTTTAGGCTTTGTAAGCCAATGCCTGTCATACCTGGTCAACTCTGCCCTAGTAGTGCAAAGCAACCACAGACAATATGTAAACAAATAATTGCAGCTACATTCCAGTAAAACTTCATTTATACCAAATTTGAATTTTATGTAATGTTTGTGTCATAAAATTATATTCTTACTTTGGTTTTTAAAGATGTCAACCAGGGATTGAGACCAGATATTAACTGACTGTTATCCTATAGATCAAATCTGGTTCAAGATCTGTTTTTTAGCACTTTCAAACTAAGAATGTCATTTAAAAATTTAAGATGCTATTTTTAAAAAAGGCAAAGAAGAGTATTTCAGAGTGTGTATATGATCTGCAAAACCTAAAATAGCTCCCTCCTTTAGAAAAAAAAGGTTACCTTCCCTGGTCTAGATCTTTGTATTGATTTATCTTATCCCTTCTTGTAGGATAAGATTACAGCTCAGTAACACCCACACTGTAGCCAACTTGAACATGAACTTATTGTAGCATCAAATTGTCTATATGCATGTAGGGCTACAATGAAACACATAAATTTATTAGGGTAGGTGACATGGCTATAACAAATAGGCCTAAAATTTCACACAGTAGAAATGTATCTCTTTCTTATTTAATGGTCTCCAGTGGATTTTTAGGTTGCTTGATGTGTACAATGTTTGGTCTTGCAGATAATGGTTGTGCCATCTTACCAGGTAGTTTCCGATTATTGTTGGCTTTCTAGCCCACAGGGAGAAAAGTGGGGGTGCATGAATGGAAGGCTTGAGGCCCAGTGCCTCTCTTGGAAGGGAAAACAAATCTGCTTACACCATCCAGTGAAAGAACACTGGGAAATATAGCCTTGACATGTGCCCAGGAAGAAACAGAGAATGGGTATTGGTGGGAGGGTAGCAGTGGCAGCCACAGTTCTCAGGAACTGTTTGGCACATCATTGAAGCCCACACCCACTTTCAAGTCCTCGTGGTAATTGTGGTGTCCTGGCAGAGCAGAATCCAAAGGCTGTGGGACAGCTGTCCTAACAGTGATGAGTGACCCATTCAACCCTTTTAAAGGACAGTTCCCTGTTTTTAGTTACCTTTTGTATATCAATTCCAAGTTAGATCAAAATAAAAAAATAAGTTATGGTTCCAGATAGAACTTTTGGGTCCTGTGGAATGACACTAAATTCTGAAAACAAAAACATAGTAACTTTGGACTTTCAATGGGCATTTCCAGCTGAAAGAACTTTCTTCTTCCCCTTTGTTTCTCTGTACCCTTATCTTTTTTTTTTTTTTTTCAGTTTAGATTTTTTCCCCCCATGGGGTCTTTGCCTGATCTTAATAATTGTTCTCTTCTGCTTTATCTACCTGCCCCCTTCCTCCTAACTGGCACTCACATGTAACTGAAATGTATGTTCTTGCAACCTTATGGGGGAAAACCTTTTCTTATTCCTACATGTAAAAAAGGAATACAGTGAACACATTAACCACCTCATTGGCCCTGCCATGCCAAGTTTGGGCCTCCCTTGCTTGGTGGTCTTGGGAAAAGCACCATGAATCTCTAAGTGTCACTTGTTCTCTTCAGTCTTCCACTCTATAAAATGGGATCAATTGCAGGGCTTTTGCTGAACAATGTAAAGCACCTAGAAAAAATATATAGCACTCCATAAATCAGAGTACTATGGTTTACTTTTAGGGGGTTCAGAGAAGAGAGTGGGCAATGATATTTTGTTGTTCCAGGTAGCAGAGAGAGGGAGAGGTGGAAGTAGAACATAGCCATTTGGGAAAATGATAGGCAAAGTGTCTGGCTGTCTATACAGTATGTTTAAAGGATCAGATTGGCAAAAGATGAGTAACAGAAAGTGGGTTGAAATGACAGTAAAAGTATTGCTCTTGGTTCAATTTTTATAGTTTACACTGTTAGCCAGTTACATCGTTGGCTGTTTCCAATGAGGGAAACTGGGGCTCAGAAAACTTCAGTGACTGACCCAGGGAAGCACATCTATTAACTGGCAATACCAGGAATTTAGTCTTCTTATTGGCCTGTCACTCACCAGCAAGGGCTGCAGGGAGCAATGAGTGCCAGGATGTTGAGCTGTGGCTGTGGGAATACCATGGATGAAACACAGTGGCGTGACATGATGGAAGTGTACAGTTTGGAAGGTTAGCCTGATAGCAAAGAAGATTAATGCAGTCCTCATAGAAAATAATAAAGACCAAAGAAAATAGCTGTAACACTAGAAAGGAGAGAGAGATAGGAAAGTGGTCACAAATGAAATCTAGATGGATCTTTTGATTGAGTTTAGCTTTTGAGCCTTTTCCTTGGCACCGTGTGGGTCCTGATGTGTTGAGGCCAATTTGGCCAGGTCTGCTGCGGCTTTATTCTTCTATCTCCCTTTTTGTACCACTTGTTGGCAGTTATCCCATGTTTGAGATTCATTGGGTTTTTCTCCACAATCAAAATTAATCTTTGGAAGGGTGAAGTTCTCTCTCTTAATTCAACTTAGGTATTATTTCACAATATCGAAAGGGAGTTTCTTAAGCAGGAGAAAATTAAAGCAGTCATGTGTCACCTATCTAATCAGTAAAAATGACCTGATTAGCCCCACCACAAGTTTAGATTTTTAAGAAAATCATTCCAGCGGTAGTTCAACCATGATTTGTTTTTCATGTGCGTGCATGCCCTCGTGGTAATCTAGATTATTTCCTAATTGGCATCGGAACGATGCCCAACTCCCCAAACTTGAATGTCATGCCAGCTGTTAAGTGATAGGGCCTTATAATCCTCTAAAATGTTAATATCCGATTGGTGATCTTAATAGCTTTAAGCAGGTGGGAAGACAACAGTGGACCCCTTTGGGCTCATGGGTTGCACACATCATTTCCATAACACTTAGTAATATTTTTAAAAAGAAATAATATTTGAGCTTTTTTTTTTTCTTTTCTCCCATAAGGTAGCTAATTTCCTAATCTCTTCCTAATCCTTCCTTGTGAGCGACCAGCATGGGGCCTTAAAAATAAACCAGTCCTGTATTTAAGAGTGCCCATTCCTGTTTTTCAGCTCCTTTTTTCCCCCAAAACAAAAGATCCTGAATGCGGAGAATTTATTTTAAATGACACCCAGACCCTGTTTGTGGCTGTAATATTAGCATTCTAAATAAGGAATTGTTGAAGGGTCCAAAATGGGTATTCTTTTTTCCTAATACCGCCCAAAGATTTGTTCCTGATTTGAGCATACTTTACAAGATTTTCACATTAACCAACAAATCCTCCTAAAACTGCTTACATTGTTAGCATCACACCTCACTGGGCCACTGCAAGTCTCAGTAATTGCCTGCTAGTGGACGCTTAGCTGCCCACATAGGATCAGTGCAGACAGATGTAGTAACTTCATCTTTTATTCCACATATTCAAAATGTAAGCAGCACATTCTGAGGAACTAGTCATACACTCTGAAATAGTCCAGCCATCTTCTAATAGCTATTTCTAACCCCAGATTAATTCCTTAAAAGGAAATTTTTGAAACATAATATATTCTACTTTGTGATGCAAAATAAAATAGCAATTGCTAGTTTTGTGGATTTGAGTATGCAATGGTGTACATATTCAAGTAGAGATGCAAAAGACATTTATCACAAATGTAAAATGTATTTAATAAAAATCATAATAGGATGATAACTAATTCAGAATGCATAGCTATCCAAAATTAGAACAGTGGGGCCTCCCCAGAGGTGCAATGGGTTGAGCACAGCACTGTGAAGCTGCCCGCAGCCTCTGCAGTGCCGGTTCGATTCCCGGCTAGCCAGGGAGATTCCCACATGACTCGGCAGACCTCCCCTGTCTCGCCCACTGCTCCCCTCAGCAGTGTATTTCAGTCAGTCTGCCTGTTCTGCTCCCTGCTCTGTCTCTGGTGAATCCTCTCACCCTCCGATGCCTCTGACCTGTACCCCAGTTCTTGTATAAAAATAAATAAATCTTTAAAAAAAAATAAGAATAGAACAGTGGCTTAGATATTAGACATATTCTTAAAGGTCTCAATTTATAAAGAATTTAAATGGGAGAAATTTATGTCACATTATATATTTGCTTGATTTATTTTACCATATTTTTAAATTTGAAAATGAATTATTTCTTAGCAAATAAATAACTGATATTTTTATCCATAAATGGAAATATTACCCATTACATGTTTTGCTTTTCAGTATAGAAAACAATGATGGTAAAAGAAATGGAATGAAAGGACAATATGTGCAAAGGTATATACATGGGAACCAGAGATACATTAAAAACAGGAACAGTTTTTCTTTTCATGCTTAACTGGTATAGCTAAGCAATGAAGGAAAAGTGCTTCATCGTTAACACTTGGTACTATTTGTAGTTGTTCTTATAATTAAACTGAAATAACTTAATAGTTATTTTTTTGACTACATAAGATTTAATGTAATATTTAGTATTTGTAGCATTGTTAGGTCAAGACTGAAAATATTGGGATATTATCTTTGAAAAATGTTACATAAAAGGAAACGATACTATCATGGCCAAATGAGCAGTTAGCTTTAAGGTTTCTAGAGAAAGTATTTTGATTTTATACTCAAAAACCACTCTGCACTCCTGTCCTAAAAATCAAAAAGGATAAACAAGTTTCCTTAAACTTTGTATTTGAGGTTCAAAGGTCCATGGACACTCCAATCTAAAAGTAGAATTTTTTGAAAAAATAGATTTAAAAAGGGGTTAAGAAAATAATTTTTGAAACAACCTCAATTCTTTCTGTGTGTTTAAAGGGAGTCATGTTTGCTATTAAAATTAGATTGCCATTTAAGGCTACGAAGTGAGAATTAGAAGTCAGTGCATTTCCCCCTTTAAAGTAGTTTTGCGGTGCTTACTACAAAAGAGTTAACACCAAATATCATGTACAAATACTAGAATCAGCAATGTAGCTATTCACATATTTCTCAACAAAAATGGGTAACAAGGTAATCTGAACAACATGAACTTCAATCTGCTCATTGAATTGAGGTGTATCATGTAAAAAATACCCACAACCCCTCCTTAGCATAGATGCTGGTATTTTTAAACAAGTATTCTAGTTGGCTGGGTTCCTTCACAATCCATCATTAGGGTGATTTTATTGATTCTATATATTCTTTCTTCTTGACTCAATTAGGAGGAGAAAACTCAGTTTAGAAGGTTTTTTAAATCATTAGTTCATTGATTCAGTTGAACCAAGTATATGTACATCTGCTGTCAAAAATAAAGGGATTGATAGTTTTTTTGCAAATACCTAGCGCAGAACTATTTTTGATCAAGTGAAGTTTTGAGAACAGACCTCAGTTACTTTCTGAATTTTAAGGTTTTCTCAAATATTTCCTCCCCTTAATAGAGCTACAGTATTGCACAGATTCTTGATTAAATTTCCCTGGTCAGGTAGGTTTCCTCAGTGGCTTGTGCTGAGTAGGCTGGCAGGTGCCACGTTCCTCTATTATTTTTTCAGTACCCTAGTGCATTTCAGCTTACAGACATAGTTTTAAACTAGTGAGCTAGATTTGCCTGGTGTTGGTTGGTTAACTTTATTTTTATTTTATATTCTTTTTAATGAGGTACCATTGTTTTACATCCTTGTTATATTTTGACAGGATAGCATGTCCCCTCTCAGGTGTGGCCACTGTAGTTCTCCTACCTGGTGGTTAATCTTAAAGGTAGTTTCAGTGACCTTCCTTAGAGATTGAGACTAACTAGCCTTAGGCATTTTCTTTACTAGTAATATCCTTATGAATCTTTTTTTAAAAAAAAAACATTTATTTATGCATACAAGAGCTGGGGTACAGGCCAGAGGTGTGGGGGGTGAGAGAAGTCACCAGAGACAGAGTGGGGAACAGAACAGACTGACTGACCGAAGTATACTGCTAAGGCAAGCAGTGGGGCAAGTCAGGAGAGGTCTGCTGCACCATGTGGGTAGCTCCCTGGCCAGGGATCAAACTCGTGCTGCTGTGGCTGCGGATAGCTTCATAGGTTGTGTCTTAATCCTTGCGCCACTAGGGAGGCCCTCCTTGCGAACCTTGATGTAAGGATATTTAGCAGAAATTTATGTACAATATATGTATAATATAATCTTCATTGGGGCTAACTGCATTAGGAAACAAATGGTGTTCTTACATCAGGGAGCTAGGAATGAAATATACCTCCCCCTACCAGTCAGATGCTCAATCAAGAGTTGCTATTTGTGGAAGAGCTGGTGCCACAAAGATCTCACTTTTCTTTTTATTGTGGTAGTTGATTATTTTATGTTAATATCCTTAAAGTGCTCCCACAAATTTGTCGGTTGACCATACCACCAATAAAACCTCTCTAAAATGTAAGTTATTACTGAAATGCTAGAGGGCGGCATCATTTGGTGAGCAGTGTAAATTTAGGGACTATACCTTGAAGGTACACATTTAGAATATACCTTAATAATTTCTGTTATTACCATTTGTCACTACCAGCCATTTGTTGATAAACTTGGGCAGAGCCAAGATTTTGCCAAGGTTTAGGTTCCCAGGTCATTTGTCAATTGACAATAAGCAATGGATTTGTTTGTTTGATTGCCTATTCACGAAGACTGACCTCTTAATGATTAAATGGTAAAGGTCAACAAGTATATGGGACTTACTAAAGAGATCACACTATGTAACTATGGAAGTAATTGATTTTTTAAAACCAACACTTCTTTGTTAAAATTGAATTCATGCAGTACCTGCTTCCTATCAGAATGATACCACCTCTGCTCAGTTTTCACACCTTCGGAGTATGGACACCTTTCACCGATTTCCTAAGAAGGGGCATCTCTTCTAGTGATAAATAGCTCTGAACCAAGAAGTTTGGTTAGCATCTTTTGGTAGAAGCAATGGCAGCCCCTCCTGGGAGTTGTCATACTGCATGTTCCCAATGTAGCTTCCACACACATCAGCTTTATGGATGACTGGGTTCTTAAAAATATGGTCACTTCAAAAATATTGGGATGAGAAATTTAGGATTACCATTTTAATAGCCTGAACTTTACATCTCATTTGAATGCAGAATCTTAGTGCATCTTTTTGTAGCTAGGACATGGAATCCCATGTCTGGATTGACCTACAACTGCTGTTAATTGTAATGATTTGTACTATTTGCCAGACATTTTGCTCATAACTTTAAACATATTACCAAAACTAATCTTTCAAACAAACCTGTTTTATTCCTATTAACTGATGAGGGACCTAAGGCCTAAAGATTCAGTGACTTAACTTACCCTCCACATAACTAGTAAGTGGTAAAGTCAGAGTTCTAGCCTAAATGGTGATTGCAGAGCCTGTGGTGTGATGGCACAAGTGTGCCTTTCCTGTGTTCTTCCCTATATGCAAAAGTTCTTTGTCGCTTATGAACACAAATATTTAGAAAATCATCTCAGTTTCTGAGACAGGTAACACAGAGTGCCCCTGCTAATGCATGCCTGTGTTTAGTACTGGACCTAGTTCAGTCAAGTGATGAACTGGATACTTACTTTATGATAACTTCTAATTACCGGACAATTTCATTACTTGTCAACTATGAGAATTCCTAGACTTAAGTATGGAAGCAAATGGCACAAACCTGCAGGAGCAACAGTGTCTTCATCTAGTGTTGAGTTTTGGTGAAACTAACTTTCTAAATTGCTATGGATTGTCTTATTAAAAAGTGCATTTTAATACCCCTTTTCGTATACCCTACAGCAATGTGAAACAAAGCAGAGCAACAAGAGGCCACATCAAGTCTTTCAATCAGCTAGTACCCACATGCATTTACAGACACTATTTATTTCAAATCAGATTAAGGATTTTTAACATCTGAATTCAAGACTGGTAGAGGTAACTTTCTACATGATAAATTTGATATTCCAGCATTTCTGTGCACTGGTTTTGTCCAGAATGATGTCTGTCTGTCTCTCTTCTTATTATAATTCTTTTCTTGTACAACATTTTCCATTACATGGATACCTAGTGTAATAGCAGATCAGGTTGAAAAGAAATAAAGAAACAGTAAAAGAATGGTCACAAGTCAGAGATGATACTGGTGATTTGGGGATAGAACTTAGTTTCTGTAGTTCTAGAAACAGGAGAAGATTTTGAGGCAATGGAATAACTAAAAATAATATGATAAAAAATGAAGGCAAAATTATTTTAGGTCTGAGTCTACATTCAGCAGATTTCATTGTTTAATTTTTCAGCATAATTTTGCTTTCTGTTCAGTAGATGTAATTTGTCTTCAACCTACACAAAACAACCACAGGTTGCCCAGCAGGGCAGCAGGTTCCTGCTGCATGTCACCTTCATGGCTTTACTCAGTAGTTTTCAATTTAATAACACATCAAAATAATTTAGGAGCAGAATTCAATTTCATTCCCTATGTGTGTATGTGTTGTTGTTGTTATTGTTTTGTTTTCATAAGGAACAGTTTGAGAAGTAAGTCTACTAGTAAAATTTCCTGGCCAAATGTTGTAGTAGTTTTGTACTTCATCAACAAGAAAGATGATAAGGCATTTCATTGTATTTTCTCTTTTTGAATATTTTCATTCTGTTATTCGTTTTAATAGGAAACTAAATAGTAAAGTGCATAAGAATATATTTTGTGGAATGTAATGCATGCCTCTACTAAATTAAAAAAAAAATTGCATGCTGACTTTACTGAAGTGATAAGATTAGCTTAAATAGGTAAGATTTTGTAAACAGCTATTCTAAGATTGGGCTGTTCTTCAGTTACTAATTAGCAGGCACTACTAATTAACATGTTCAATATATCATATTAAGTAGATAAAATGACTTTGATATGCAAATGTTCACTTGTTTCCTAAGTCAGACATCCGGAGATTTTTTTTTAACCAACACTGAACACTAACCATTAACTAAAGATAAAATTTAATAATGTTTCTTTGTTTGGTATTATTTTAAATTATTGCTTCTCATTCTTTTAATCATGCAGCAAAACCTGGGAAAGTCATTATGTTATGCATTGTGCTAGGTCCCAAGCATGTAGAGATAAGGATACAGCGTTATGGTTCTGTTCTCCAAAACAAGAACACATACAGCTATGACCCTGTGGCCAACAAGCCCTGCTTAGAAGAGTCTGGGGACTCACAACTGAGGAAGGTGCCGTGGGAAGCAGCTCTGATCAGGAATGCAGGCCATCAGCTTGCAGGCTTGCTCAGAGACCTCCATATATCAATATGGATAACCAGGAGAGATTGATCATTTGTCACAGTTTTCTTTCAGATCTTTGGTGGGAACTTTGCTTTTATATTAGCCTCTGCCTAGTCTTCTTTGAAGAACAGATTTTATGATAAAGAGTTTGCAAAACTAGGTAGGTGGTCACGCATTCGGGAGATAAGCAATAGCCGGACACTTATGGACCTTTTGTACTTGTTGAAGTATTTAAAAGTTTCCTAATAGAGTTGGGAGGATGGAATGCCAGTAGAGGGGCCCAAAACACAGAACACAGTGAAGGGAACTATTGCAGATAACCATGAAAGGAATATGGCTGAGGAAAAAGTGCTGGTGATTATTAAAAACAGACATGCATTCAAGGTCCACATGGGAGGATGTTGTGATTGATTTTATGTGGGGGTAAAGAGAGACTATTTAGAAGAATGCCAAGATTTGGGGTTGGTAGGGTACCATTCTTCTAAAGAAGGAATACACAAAAGGTTTCCAGAAAAAATATGAATCCAACTTGTTAGCACATTAAGTTTCAGGTACCCTACAGAACAGCCCCTGCAATGACCAATAGGTAACTGAAATAAGAACCTATAGTTGAGATCTAGGATAGAGGACAGTAAGATGGTGGTTGAAACCATGAGTGTGTTGGGGTCTGTAAGGCAGTGTGAATAGACTGAGGAAAGGATGAAAACAGTCCTAGGGACCAACATAACTTAAGGGATGGATGGATGATGAATAGTCATTTTAGGAAGATGTCTGATGAGGTCATGGATGCCAGAGAAGGAGAGATGTCAAGAAGAGATTGGACAGCAGTGGCAAGTACCACAGAAGGGTCATGTTCATGAATGAATGGAAACATTTGGCAATGAGATTAACTTAAAATGAGATGTTTCTTTAAAGTGGAGGCAAAGTTAAAAATAAATTTTTCAGAAGTGATATAACAAAAATGATGCTTTAAAAGCAACCATTTTTATTACTACAGCTTTGGAATTTGTTATTGTAAAGCACAAAAAAAAATTATTAAGATTAAGCCAAAGGCATGATGATTGTAATGTCTCACTTGAGGTCTCAAAATGTATTCTTTCTTTCTTCCTTTAAAGATGCCAAAATAAGACACCAAGTTACAATTATTTACACCCTATTCACTGGTAACTTCTGTGACATTTAACTTGTATCAGGCATGTGTTAAAAATGATTATAAATGGAAAATGAAATCTAAATATGAGAACTCTAGAAGCTAGAATGTGGAAGCAGGTCTGTTATCAAGATGTCCTGTCTACTCTTCTGCTAGCTCCCTTTTAGGTAAAACACTTGGCTTTGTACATTGTTAGCACACAGGCAAATCACAACACTGTTGGAACTCAGTTTTCCAATCTCTGAAAGCAAAAGTAGTGTCCTCTAGAGTTCTGCTTTTCAAATCCACCATGAATCAGTGGGTTATGAAATGGAAAATGTCAGAGTATACACTCCCCACAGTGAGGAGTCTTGTTTTTCCAAAGTTAAATTTCAGCTTTTAGCTCTGTGTGTGTGTGTGTGTGTGTGTGTGTGTGTGTGTGTGTGAGAGAGAGAGAGAGAGAGAGAGAGAGAGAGATTACTAGATCACAATGTTTGAGAAACACTATCTTTGATTAGAGTTGCTTCCCATCCTAAAATTCTCTGTCAAATTTTTCTCTTGGTGTAGTAAATGTTTCATAACAATACTGTGGAGTGGTCGGTATAAAACCTGTTAAGGAATGACAGCTAATTACAAAAAAGAAAAACACGAAGAGGTAAATAAGGCCAACATCTGTGTTATATTTGACCACAAGACTGAACAAGCCTTTAAAATTTATTAGTATTTCAACTAGCAAGTCATTACTGTAATTTATGAAGAAAAGTTAAAGTATGCTATATATTAACAAACAAGGAATAATTCTTTTGATGGTCATATAAATAAGTAACCATATCATGTAGAAATAATACTTTTTCAAAAATAACAATACATGCACACAAATTCCTGGCAATTAAATAAATGTAGTAAGTCTCTTCTGCATTGCCACATAAAAAGATTCATTGACACGGTTATGAGACAAGTTAGTGTTTTTATTGGCCTGAACTAGAGGGAGTAAACACCTTAGACAGGTGTTTTGTTTTAGAAACAGCTGTTGAAACTGCCCCTACTGGTTAAGTCTATCTGCTTGAGGGTACATTTGAGCATTTGCATTTTCCAGAAAGCTTACTGATATTTAGAGTCCTGTGCCTGTGCAAATTCCTATAAAACCAAGATTCAGTTAGAGGTTTCTTAAACTTATCTGTTAACTAGTTTTAATTCTTCTGCAATCTATGCAATTTCATAGGTTTTAGGGTCATATTAAATGGGGACAATTTAAAAGTGCTAAGGAGTAGGATTCATCACAGGAAATTTGAGAGGAAGTACTTTCATTTGTCCCTCTCCTCCTAGCTCTTGGACAGGTGTTTGCTTTGCCCCTTTGCCAATCTCACCCCTGACTTTTGGCAATACTCTGTTCTCTGACTCTTTACCACTGTCAGTCAGCTGGCAGAGTAGGTAGGAGAGGATTTGGGGCCAGCAGTGCCATCCTGCCAGATTTCTGCAGACATTCCTGGTCCTCATCCAGGACTATGAAAAGATACACCTTGGATGATACCCTGAGGAAGGCATAGGCTGTGCCAGCAAGGTGGGCGGTGCTGACAGGATGGGTGGAGCTGGTGGGGTAGGCAGAGCTGCTGGGGGTGTTGGCTCTGCCTCCTGGCCACAGCTGATTGGCTGGTGACAGACACCACCATTCTCTATCCCCATCCCTCCTTCCCAGTCCTCTGCTCTCTCTGAAGTATACCAACACTTAATGGTTATGCCAATTAAGAGATGAGAATGTTTTACATATTCTATGTAAAACGTATTTGCCATCTAGTCTAGTCAATTTAATTATTAGATGAGCAAACTGAAATTCAATGAAGGACACCAACTTATCTCAGGAGAGCAAGATTATAGGGTCTGTTGTCTAGCATTGGACTCTCCCTGCACTTCCTGCTACCTCCCAAAGTTCATGAGGAGATGGAACTTGAGGTAGATACTCAAGGCTATGATGGACTTTAGCTACATGGAGAGTAAGGAGTAAGGCAAGTCCTGAGCTTTGGAATGAAAATAATGTGTTCAGAAGACAATATATAAAAATATAGCATTTATGTTGAGCAGCATTAGCTAATAAGAATCTTACTTTCTCTAGATTTTATGTTCATGACTCTAATACTATAAGGATGTACATACTACACTCTAATCTTATTGGGTGAAGGAATAATTTCTCTCTCTAGTATAATTTCCCTGGTTACTTGATGATACAGGTAGATTCTGTACTTATTCTGTAAGTTTGCTTTCATTATAAAATAGTATATTAGAAGTTACTGCTTTGTAGAAAAATGTCATATATAAAAGTTAGTATTATTAGATTGCTAATAAAACCTTCAAAAACTCATTTTACATTTTTGTGTACATTCTTCATGGACATTTTTCCCTTTGCTGATTATGCAGGCTCTTCAAATATGAGCCATGTCACTTCCTGGATCTGATGCATTGCATATACAGTAATACACTAAAAACTGGAAATATCTTCATATCCCAGGTTTCCATATCAGTAGAAGCCAGTAGATAGTATCAGGACTGGGGTTGTGTGGGACAGGCTGGTGGCTGGTTGCTAGTGTCTAAGGCTTGAGGTGTTGAGGAGAAGCCACTGAACAGTGTGGAATGTGGGCACTTCCCCTGGGTATGGTCCCAGCAGTTGGATGACTGGATAGTGTCACCTGAAGGACAAGATCAGCTACCTGAGCTGGGCATAGTACCAGGTGGTCACAGTGGTCATCACTTCCTACTTTGACTATGCTCCAAATTGGCAGACAATCTGTATCAATACAGTAATGAAGGTTATCATAAGTAGTAAAATTAGCATTTATTATCCTTCCGAAATTAAGCTTTATTGATATACTTCCAGCTATCTCTGGCAATGATTTAGACACTCTAAATGAATTGTGGTGTAACATAAACAATGTCTTCTCCAGTGTCTTCTCAATTCACTGAATTGAGAAGACTTATTCTTCAAACAGACATGTAAAGCTGTATTCCTGCTACTTTATACATATAAGTAACCCTACCCAGATTATATATTTTTGGTAATATTTTAAGATGCATATTATTTCTTCACTACACAAAGTACCAGCGATACTCAAGATGCTTTTTAAATAAGTCACTGAAATTTGAACAGGGAGTAAATCACGCACACCAGAAGCAGCTGGAGTCTGTGCATCCCAGTGGGTCTCTTGCTTTCGACCTGATGCTGACTCCTCTTAATGTGAAACTATATTTCATTTAACCTATAAAATTTTTCTTTTAGGATCCACCTACTTCAGTTTCCCTTGGACTGAGAATGGAAGAAATGATTTTCAACTTGGCAGACACACATCTATTTTTTAATGACTTAGAAGTAAGTTCTAATTCTCTATACACACTTCATGTTGTATGTCTGAAAATAGATGATTGGGTCTCAAAATAGCCTTGGGATATTATTTTTTGAATAAGGAGACTTCATGTTGTATGTCTGAAAATAGATGATTGGGTCTCAAAATAGCCTTGGGATATTATTTTTTGAATAAGGAGATAAAGTAATTGCTGATTATATAGTCACATGTTTTGCCTTCCTGGTATTTGTTTTGCTTCACTTTCACTGTTGTGTTTCAAAGTTAGGTTTCCTTTGTAAGGGTTTAATTTGTTGTCAGGAATCTTAAAAATTAAGCTTTATTAATTATCAGATTATAAGAAGATACAGATTTTGCTGTTGTACAGTCACTGTTTCCTGTAGAGATTTCCTATAGAATCCAACAGAATTCATATTTGCAAATGCTGTGTTAAGACTCCTGTCCTATTGAGTGGGATGCTGCTTGAATAAAGGTATGATTCAACTAACTATAAAAAACAATAGTGGAAAAGTTATTTAGAATTGTAGTCTTGGAGAGGTTAATTTTAGGTTATTTTACTTGCAAATAATGTAAAAGTATCAGCTGGTCCATTTGGTTGGATGATGTTTCAGTCACATCTGTCTGATCTTTTGGTTGCCAGGATTTCTGTCACACGGCTGCTGATTTTACTTGTTCGTTATGATTTTGGTAGGACTACAAGATGGCTAGCTAAATGTGCGGTGGACACTGACAAACATGATAATCTTGTTTAGCAGCATTCTTTAAGAATAAAGAATATTGTTTTTAATATCTCCATTATGAGGAAAAAATGACTATAACTACATTTCACTCCCTTCTTAATAGAGACAGTTGTTTATTTAAATCCTGCTGTTAAGCAAGCTTGTGGTAGGCCTGCCAACAGGCATTAATCATCAAGTTGTTGTTTTGCTAGATTTTATAAATGTATGTTATTTCAGACAGGAGAAGAATCTGAAAGATTCAAATAGAACTTTTACTGATCAAAGTTAATTGGCAGCAATTGGCCTTTAAATATTTCCTGATGTTTCCTTTTTCAAAATCAAGCAAAATGCACCTTATTTAATAGAAGAGCCAAAATCATTTGAAAAATGCCAGTGTGTGACAGAACTTAAATGCGGTTTGTTCAACATCTGTCCTGTATTTTGATTTCTTTTCATCTGCAATGAAACTACTCACAGACGAATTGGCAACTTCCAGTGCAATAAAATTATTTAAATGTGCTTCATTTTTTCCCCATTCCTTAGTGAAATATTTATTTTTACACTTAGGATAATTTTTTTGCATTTTTTAAGTGTTTGCTTTCCTTGAGAAAATTACATGTAAGGCATTCCTATTTTTTAAGGTAGAAATATTCCAAGTGAGTGACAAGTTCAGAATTGCCTTTAGAAAAGCTTAATAATCACACTTATTTTCAAAAGCTGTTTCTGATTTATGGTTGTGATTCACTTCATAAGAGCAGCACAAAATATTCCATCTTTTACTATGCTAAAATTTCTTCCCTACATTTTTACCCTTTTCTAATAATACAGACGAGGCTGATATTTTCCTGGGTATAACCTTGTTACTCTTATTGCTGCTAATAGGTGTTAATAGCAACCATCAAGAAGAAATTAGGAGTAATTTGCTATTGTTTTTATGCTCTACCTTCTTAAAAAAACCAAAGCTTGTCTATATTGTGCCAAGACTATGTGGTAGAAAAAGAGAAGTTAGACTAAGTAATAACTTGTTAGAATACAGACAAAAATCTTTCAAACTCATTTTTGATATACTATAGTCAGATTTTTGATTACTAACAGTTCTTACATTACACCATATATAAAAAGTACCTAAAATAGTATTCAAATAAATACATTAAGAATAGAGATGAAAAGTTCTAGGTTGGGATATACAGGATGTAGTTTTTCCATAACCCAAATTTAAAAGCAAAGGAATAACTAGAATTCTATCCACTGGCATTTTATAATACCAGTTGAAATATCAGATTTTGTTCTTGGCATGAGGTTATTTCTTATTAGAAGTGACATAGAAAAGAGAATGAAGATATAATTCAACCAAAAAGCAATAGAGCAAAAGTTACTTAAAATTGTAGCCTTACAAAATTTAAGTATTTTACTAAAGAATAATGTAAAGGTATCAGCAAAAGTATAAAGATTCATTTACTTTCTGTCTTTGAAAATTGTTTACTTACCCTGGATTTCACAATATTTTTTTAAAAATTGATTCTTATACTTACCTCACCCTTTCACTTTGTTTTTATAATTCAACGAACCTGGGAATGGTCATTGCAAATAATAGTTTTCTTTCAAAATATAAAGCAAAATTAATTCCTGGCAAAAATAAACATATTGGCAAAAAATTCTTAAGAAAACCAAAATTATCTCACCAGGCAGAAATGATGTAGTAATGCCTGATTTCACACTCCAATTAGCAATGTGTGGTGGTAAGGGACCTGAATATTTTAATATATTTAAATGACATATTTTTCTAAGCTTTATGGTAAAAGTAATTTCAAAAAGATTATAATCTATTGGTTAACTTGAAGTGGATTTCTGAACTCTGTTGATATTTAACTTCATTTCTTTTAAAAATCTTAAATTTTGCCAGTTTCCCCTCTGTACAAATTAGGTAGGTTCACAGGCTTCTAAGAGAATCTAAATAATGAAATGCAGTGTGTTATGGCTTCCAGTAACATTACTTGCATTATCAAAATATATGCTTAAAATGACTATTAGTATGTGATTGAGGAAATTTAGGATAAGACTTTAAAATAATTTAGAAATATTTTAATTGCATTTATAAAAATAAAAATGTTAACCATATTTAGTTTAATAGGCTATTTGTCATCTTAGAGACAATTTTTTGAATTTTTTTTTTCTTTTTAAAGATTTATTTATTTACTTTGTACAAGAACTGGCTACAGTCAGAAGCATGGGAGGGTGAGAGGATTCACCAGAGACAGAGCGGGGAGCAGAACAGGCAGACGGACAAAATACACTGCTGAGGGGAGCAGCGGGCATGGCAGGAGAGATGTGCTGTGCCATGTGGAACCCTCGCCAGCTGGCCAAGATCGAACTGGCACTGCGGAGGCTGCAGGCAGCTTTGCAGCCCAGCGCTCAACCACTGTTCCGCCAGGGAGACCCCTTAGTGACAATTTTTAATAAAAACAATCACAATTTAATCCCATTGATACTCTAGGAAAATAATGAAAAGGAGAAATTTGGGAGTTTGTATCATTAAAACTGTTTGACGTGCTAGGGAACATGAGTGACAGGAGACATAATTATCAAAGGAAATAATATTTTCCCCCACCAAAGAAGGGTTGAGATTTTAGTTCCATAGTGTACCCCTGGCTTTCCCACTTCTAAATCTGACTGACGTCCTGTATATCATTTTACCAAAGGTCTCCATGTGCAATATGATGATGCTTATATGGAAGTGATTTTTTTATGAATGACACTGTGAAACTGGAGTTTTTTCAGCTTCTTTAGTAAAGTATGACCTTTTATGACTGAATAGAGAAAGAGTTCTTTCTGTTGAATTTTTATTGAAAAGCAGTCTGCAAACAAAATGAGGAAAGGCCTTCAGTATATAATAATGTTTCAGTTTGACTTGATTTTGGTCAGTTCTCCTGCTAGATTTTTCCACAGCTTAAAGGAAAACATTTCACCAAGATGGATATAACTATAACTAAAAATAAGGTATAAGCTTATGTTGAACTTTTTTCTTTCTATCTGATGTTAAGTTCTATCTTTTCACTGGCGTTATAGCTACTATCCTAATTAGTGTTACTGACATGGTGACTTTCAAGAGTCTCTGCTCTGGGACTGTCCCTCCTCCTGCCCAGGGGTCAGGACTGGAAAGTAGCAGGAACTCTCCTCTTGACTTCCTATGAGACACAGACATGTGAAAGTGTTGTACACAACGCACTAACCCAATTAAGTGTGAGCTGTATTGGAACTCTCTCCTTCCCCCTCCGGATGTGTTTATTGGGACAAACCAGAGTATTCTTTGGTGTCAAGATTCATAACATGAAATGTTCCAACCTTTTCTTGGGTTTTTGTTATATAGGCTTCTATCCCAGATCTGATTTTATTTTTTATTATTTATTTAAATATTAGATTTTATTTATTTAGCATAGAAGAAGTAGACTATAGGCCAGAGATGCAAGGAATGAGAGGATTCACCCAGAGACAGAGTGGTGAACAGAACAGGCAGATCTACTGAAATACACTGCTGAGGGGAGCAGCAGGTGAGACAGGGGAGGTCTGGTGCACTGTATGTGGGTTAGCTCCCTGGCCAGGGATCGAACTCAGGGCATAGTGGTGATAACGCTGAGACTTAACCCCTGAGCCTCTAGGGAGGCCCCAGTTATGATTTTAAAGCACCGCTCTATAGTCCCTTGCTTTCATTTGTTCTATTAAGCAAACGTCTGGGACAGACTCTGGTCTCTCTAGAACCTGGGCTTGATGAGCCAAGAAAAGAAACTGTAATGATTTTGCTTATAAAGCAAAAAAATTCGTTTGTCCCTTGGTTTAATTCAGACTTTAACATTTGAGATATTTTATTACTGTAACATGTGGCTAATATCTGTTAATTATTTTAATGTATCTTACTCAAATTTTAGCTAAAGTATTTCTTCAAAGTAACAGTCATGCCAATGCTAAGTAGCTTCAATTTCAAACAAAGTGTTCTTTAGTTACCTAATGTTTATGCTTTCAGAAGTGTAAAAATTTTAATCTAGTTCAGTAGTTGATTTTTTGATTTGAATAATTATAATTTACATAGGCAGCACTTTATTCTGATACCCAGCGACTGGCTTTGCATGGATTTTCTGGTTCTCTGCTACCAGACAAAGGGTTCCATGGGTACTTGCAAAGGAAACACTTCAGGAAGAACTTGAGCTGTTTTCTCTTCTCAGTTCCTTCTATAAGGCAGATTAGCTATATGAAAATGTGTTGGTTTGTCAGTATTGCATTCTAAACATAAATGAACCCATATATACATATATGGATTATTTACTCTACACACAAATGGCACATACCATTTGTCAATTCCAGTTTCATATGTAGATTTTCATATACTTATTTCCCCCTGATAAATTTAGCAGACATAAAGTATCACAAATTTTTAAATCCTAGTAACATCATCCATAACACTCAGAATGTTGCCTTATACATGTGGACCATTAAATGAGTATTTGTTAAATTGAATTATCTCATAATACAATAGCAATCTCTGTCTCTTTACCCATGGATGACAGTAGAGTTGATTCTGCCTTCCGGCATTTTATATAAGTTGCTTAGATTTGTCCATTATCTTAGTTAACAAAAGTAACATCAAAATCTACAGTCTCGAGGGCAAATGTTTATATAAAGTCAGTTGGGCAAAAGATATAACTGTTTAACATAAAAATTCACCACATACCAATAGCCTACATTGTACTTAACAGTAACATAAAAGAGAAATTGTAATTACAAATGGAATCAAAATAAGAATGCCCTTTCAGCACTATTATTCAACATTGGTCAGAAGTTTGTGATAAGGCAAAGAGATTAAAATTGTTGATTGTTACAAAATATATATATATATTTTTAAAGATTTATTTCATTTATTTATTATTTATTTATTTATACAAGCACTGGGTACAGTCAGAAGCGCCGGAGGGTGAGAGAACTCACCAGAGCCAGGGCGGGGAGCAGAGCAGGCAGAAGGACCGACGTACACTGCTGAGGGGAGCAGCAGGCGGCAGGAGAGGTCTGCGCGCCATGTGGGACCCTCCTCCTGTGGCCGGGGAGCAGCCGGGGATAGAACTGGCGCCGCAGAGGCTGCGGGCAGCTTCGCAATCCAGCGCTAAACCGCTGCACCACTGGGGAGGTCCTGTTACAAAATATTTTATGTACATAGAGAACTGAAGAGAATTTACTGGAAGAATCTTAGAATTTATAATAGTATTCAAGAAGTGTTAAAGAATATTGTCTTATTTGTAGCTTTCTGTATATTACAAATCCTCTGTCATTAGTTTGTAATTGGGAAAGAAAAACAAATACTATTTTTGAAAGGCATAGATAATATTAAAAGAAGAAGCTATTTTGGGTGCCTCCCTGGTGGCGCAGGGGGTTGAGCGCTGCGCTGTGAGGCTATCCGTGGCCTTTGCAATGCGAATTTGATCCCCAGCCAGCCTGGGAGCAACCCACATGGCGCGGCACACCTCTCCTGTCTCGCCCGCTGCTTCCCTCAGTGGTGTGTTTTGGTACACCTGCCTGTTCTGTTCCCTGCTCTCTCTGGTGAATCACCTCACAGCCCCACCCCCAACTCTGGCCTGTACCCCACTTCTTAAAAAAAAAAAAGAAAAAGCTATTTTAACCAATGAAAATTAATTAATATTACTGCAACTCATTAAGAAAAAATAAAAAATAAGCAGAAATAAACAGAAAATTTACAAGACAGAAGCATTCATATTGTCACCATATAGAATGATAGGAAAATACTGCATTTCATTTTTAGTAGTCAGAAATATCAAGTCAAAGATTCAGTATTTAACCTCTTATCCATTATCTGGCAAAGATTTAACATAAGTAATATGGTCTACAATGTAGTAAACTGAACAATGGTGTACACTGCTTATTAGGCTATAAAAACTGAAAAAACTTCACAGAAAATTTTGATAATAGTGTTCATAACCTTGCTGTGCTAATCCTTTTACTCAGTATTTCCACTTTTAGCTTCTATTCTTTTTTTTTTTTTAAGATTTATTTATTTATACAAGCACAGGGTACAGTCAGAAGCGCGGGAGGGTGAGAGAATTCATCAGAGCCAGAGCAGGGAGCACAGCTGGCAGACGGACCGAAGAACACTGCTGAGGGGAGCAGTGGGCGGCAGGAGAGGTCTGCGTGCCATGTGGGACCCTCCTCTGGTGGCCAGGGAGCAGCCGGGGATCGAACTGGCACTGCAGAGGCTGCGGGCAGCTTCGCAACCCAGTGCTCAACCTCTGCACCACCAGGGAGGCCCTAGCTTCTATTCTAAGGAAAGAGCATTGCAGATAGATGTATGATATAATAGTATTAAGTATTCACTGAACATTTGTGCTAAGTTCTTTGCATTCATTATTCCATTTAAAATTCTGAAGTTTCTATGGTAAAAGCACCATTATCTCCATTTTATTGTGGAGCCAAGCAAAGCTTAAGGTGGTAAAAGCAAAACTTGTCTCAGGTCACGCGGGTATATGTGGGGCAAGGGTAAGTGGGAAATCTCTGCACTTTCTGCTCATTTTTGCTGTGAACCTATTTCTTTTCTAAAAATATTTTTGTTCCTTTTTCCTAAAACTATGTCATAAAGATCCTAGAAGTCTGACTGCAGAATTGGCAAGGGGGTGAGGGAGAGTGGCAAGAATACGAAATAAATTGGAAACAGAGCCTATTAGACTATGGAAGATCTGAGTACTTTGGTAATGTAAGTGGTGTAGGAACATACATCTGAAGAGGTATGACCTTATGCTCCTAAATCACATACAATGGAAACCAATATTACCTCAATTTAAAAAAAAAATGTAATTCAGAAAACAACTATGGTACATTACCAAAAAGCTGGAGGAAAATATATTTTTCAAAACTATTAATAGCTACTAGATAAAAGAGGAAATAAAAACAGAAATCAAAAAGTACCTTAAGACCAATGGAAATAAGGATACAAACCATCAGAAATTTGGGGATGCAGCAAAAGTGATCTTAAGAAAGAAAATAATTGTAATACAGAAGCATGAAAAATCCCAAATAATTTAATACTCTACCTAGGGCAACATGAAAAATAAGAACAAGACCCAAAGTTAGTAGAAGGAAAGAAATAACAAATATGAAAACAAAGATAAATAAAATAGAGATCAAAAGGACTATACAAAGGAGCTATGAAATTAAGAGATGGTTTTTTGAGAAGATAAACAAAATAGATAAATTTCTAACCCAGCTAACAAAAGGAGAAAAAACATTAATAAACAGTCAGAAATGAAAGAGGAGACATAATCACAGACGGCACAGAAATACAAAGGCTCTTAAGAGATTCCTGTGAACAAGTGTATGCCAATAAATTACATTAAAGAAATGGACAAATTTCTAGATCAATATAGTTTACCAAGAGTAAACCAGGAAGAAATAGAAGAGTTGAATGAACTGATCATGAGCAGGGAAATTGAAACAGCAATAGACATCCCCCCCCAAACAAGACCAGATGGCTTTACAAATAAATTCTATCAAACCTTTAAAGAACTTTTGCCCATCCTGCTCAAATTATTTCTAAAAACCCAAGAAAAAGTAGTGCTTCCTAATACATTTGAAGATGCCGACATTACCTTAATACTGAAACCAGAAAGGAAAACACACTGTAAAGAAAATTATAGACCATTTGTAATTTCCTTCATTATCAACTCCTAAGTGCCAAACACACGTCTATATACTGAGGGTACATCAATGATTGAGTCAAGGTTCTTACTTTATGGAGTTAGCACTCTGGAAAGAAATAAAAATAATTTCAGGTAGAGATAAGTGCTATGAAGAAAATCAGACAGTGGTGAAATAAAGGGGAATTAGACTGGAGCATCTTTAGTTGAGATGATCAGGAAGAGGTGTCTTGAAAAGACATTTGCGAAGAAACCAGGTAATTGGGAGTGAAGTAGCTACAATGGCAGGAAAGCTTTCTGGAAGGGGAAAGGCAAGTGCAAAGGCCCTGAGGGTAGGAATGAATTTCATGCCTTCAAGAAACAAACAAGTTTAATGAGACTGGGACAGAGTGATTCGGCCAGAGAGTAACAGGGTCCAGATCATTTAAGGCTTTGTAGACTGTAGTAGTTATATATTTTTTTTTTTCTAATTGCATTGGAACCCAATGGAGAATTTTAAGCATGGGCACTTGCACACGTTTAAAATATTGGTCCAGTTATCATGTAGAATGTGACAAGGGGAGAATGAATTAAGCCAATTAGGACAGTGTTACAGCCAATCAGGGAGCTTTGGGCTGAAGCTGTAGCAGTTCAGGACATGGTGAGGAGTTGCAGGATTTACAGTATAGTTTGGTGGAAGCACTGGCTAGGTCTGCTAATGGAAGAATTTGGGGAGGATAAGGAAAATGGAATGAAAGATGGCCATTAAGTTTTGACCTGAGCAAATGGATAGGTGGTCATGTTATCTAACATGAGGAATGGGTTTGGGCTGGTGAAGTGAGGGGAGGAGTTGGACTGAAGCATATTGAATTTGAAATAGCAATTAAGCATTCCACTCAAGAGAGTAAGTACAAGTGGTGGGCATATACGTTTGGATCTCAAAGGAGACAGGCAAATTTAAAGATACAGTTTTGGGAGTCTTAAAATCATGTTTATAGCATCACATATGGGAAAGAGAATTAACTGAGAAAAGGGCCTAAGATCAAGCATTAGACCCTATAACAATTAGAAATAGAATGAGGGGCCTCCCCGGTGGCGCAGCGGTTGAGCGCTGGGTTGCGAGGCTGCCCGCAGCCTCTGCAGCACTGGTTCAATCCCCGGCCTCCGGGCGAGGGTCCCACTTGGCGCGCAGACCTCTCCTGCCGCCCGCTGCTCCCCTTAGCAGTGTACTTCTTGAGTCTGCCTGTTCTGCTCTCCGCTCTGGCTCTGGTGAATTCTCTCACCCTCCCGCACTTTCTGACTGTACCCAGTGCTTGTATAAATAAATAAAATAAATCTTAAAAAAAAAAAAAGAAATAGAACTAGGAAAGAATTTTTGAGAATGGTAAGGAATAAACAGTGAAGTAGGTGGAGAAGTACAAGGTACACTGAGAGACTAGTATTTCCAGGAAAAGGGAATAGTGTACTACTTTGTCAAAGCTACTAAAGTTGAGTGAGATGAGGATGGAGAAGTGACTGTTGGATTTGTAAGAATGTTGGTTGTCAGCAACTGATAAGCACTACTATAAGGAATTAGAAGACCTAAATTCACTTGGCATGGATTGAAAAGTGGATGAGGTTTGATGCAGTGAATACAAGGATCAAAAGGTGGTTATTGAGTTTTTAAATAGAAGCTATTTAGTTAGGTATCTTTGGATGTTATTAAGAATGACTTGTGGAGTCCTTGGATGGCAAGAGAAGATGGGACGCCAAACATAAGATGCAATGTTGGTGTAGATCAGAAGGAAGCAGAATCTACAGGCACCAGACAGACATTGGGGTTCAGTAATGGGAGGAGGAGGCTGTTCTCACTACAGAAATACTTACCATGTTATATTATGATTTTTCTGTCTACTCTATCCCCCACTAAGCAATCCCTTAAAGGCTGGGACCATGACATAACTACTTAAATCCTTGTGCTCTTAACAGAGGGTTTGGTATATAGAAGATGCTCATATATTTATCTTTTTCTAAACTTTTCAGTAATCTACAATGAGCATGACTGCTTTTATAAATGATTAGCACACTCTTAAAAACTACTAAACACAAAGTCCTAGATTTGCATAGTTTGTTATCTTACAGTTCTAGAGGTACCAGAGAATAAACTCATGAATTCACTCATTCACAAGTATCTCCTCTGCGCCTCAATTTCCTGTCTATAAAATTGGGTAATGATAGTACCCACCTCAAATGTCTCGGGGTGAGGATTAAATACATCAGCAGCTGTTCAGTGCACCAAACTAGCACTGACACACAGGGAGGTCTAAGGCAGTCTAACTTGATGCTATTGTCGTTTAAGGACAATCTTCTGGGACTACGCATAGATTGTAGGGCTGTGGAGGAAGAAGAGGGAGAGGTCAGGGAATGAAGGGAATGAGGTAATAAGTGATTTGCTGACAGAATTCTCATGTAGAATTCCAACAGAAGTTACACAGAAACAACAACAACAAAAATCCTGCCAGTATGTAGTTTGTAAATGCAGCTGTTTTCAGGCACATCACTTGCTCTTGTTCTTTCCTCCCACCCCAGTTCCAGGAAGGGAGTTTTGCATTGGCAGTTAAATAGCTACTGTATCTGGCTTCTATCACGCTGTACTGCCGCCCTTCAGAGGAAATGAGGACTCTGGCTTCATGTCAAACAGACACGTGTTCCTCCGGTTGTACTGATAAGTTTCCCTTTCCTTGTCCAAGTCTGGCCTCATGTTTGGAAGGATGGCTCGTGAGACTTGCTGCTGGCATCTGCAGCATGGAGCAGAACTTTGCCTGCCATGTGCGAAGACACTTTGGGCGGGTCAGAGCATCCCCCCACCACCATGATGCAGCCCCAGGGCAGCAGGATGGCTCAGGCTGCAGTGTCCTCCCTTGGTGAAGTAAGAGGCAGGAGAACAGCAAACCCTAAGGAAATTCTTCTTATATTAGTAAACAATACCTTGATTCTCCATCAACTCTGTGAACTCAGTCTTCTTATCTCCAGTTTACAAATGTGTGAAAATGAAGTGATTTTGCTCAGGGTGATACTTGGTTAGGTAATGGTAAAGCTAAGGTTAAAGGTGTCACTGCACAGAATCTTTCTAGGTCTATCACATAGCCTGGCTGCAGGAGCCTAAAGAAGTGATACAACTTCAGGGCTCTCTCGCCGTGTCATAGAGCAGAGCCCAGTAACTGAATGGTGTCTTTAATGTACCCCTTGAAAACTTTGTTTCTCACTATGTCTTGCAAACAGTAGTTGCTCAAGCAACCTAACATTTGTTTTGAAAAAAAGTTAGACAAGTAGTGGGTAGGTAAATGGATAGGCAGGCAGAAGACAGACAGACATATACTTATGAATTCCTGTTGCTGAATAGACAGAAACATTAGCAGCTTCTGCATTACAGAGAAGAAAAGCTACTGTGTTGTGAAAATAATCATGCTTGCTCCGTTCTGAATACTACGTTGAAGACACTTCAAAGAGCTGAAATATACCCATTGTCCTCAAGGAGCCCAGATGCTAGGTGGAAACAAAAATGCAGAGAACAATCACATCATAGTATGGAACACATGATGAGGGAGCTGTGTAAGGACATCAGGAGAGTCCTGGGTGATTAACTCAGAGTGGGAGTGTTGGCAAGGCTGGTAATGTCAGAGAATGACTCCCCCAGGGGTAACCTTTAGTAGGTGAGAGCATGACAGTTAGGACTCGAGTTTGAGTAAGTCTAAAGCACAGAACACATGCAGGGCAACTGCGAGATGAGAGGATGAGAGGAGACATTACTTAGATCAGGAAAGACTCTAGACTCTGCTAAGGAAGTTGGATTTCATATTGAGTGCCAAGGGTAATCACTATAGAATGTTTAGCATTATTATGGAGATGAATTGTATTGTGAATTAGAGGTATCATTAATCTAGAGGGAAATCGCCAGGGTCTGTTTAAGGGAACAGAATGAAGGCTATTAAGATGGTTGCCTGAATAGGATTGGGTATTGTATTCCATGTAAAGGAGAGGGAAGCAAGAATCCTAGATTCTAACTTGAGCAATAAAGTGGGGATGGAAAACCCAAGAAAATTAGCCAGCCCTGGAGGTAAGATGCTGAATTGAGTTCTGAGGTGAACATCAGGTGGACTCCAGCAAGCATCTGAACCTGAAGGTCTGAGGCACAGAAGAGAGAATTGAACTAGAAGTCCTCACCCATGAACTTGGTTGAGATTTCTTAGAGAGCAGACATTGAATGAAAAAGAAAAGTTATTTCGGGGCAGGAGTCCCAGTGTAAAACATTCATTTGTAAACAGAGAATTTGAATATATACTGAAGATTCCTGATTCAGAAAAGTAAAGAAAGAAAAGCTTTTTAAATCTTGGATTCCTCTTTGTTGCTAATTGTGTGCCTCTCATGTAAAACAAACATGGTCAGTCCAGCAAAATGATTATGAACCTGCCCGTGAAACTCACTTCCTAGTTTTGCCAAGGGGCTTAGTACTGTGGCTGAAACAGCTGGGAGGTGGTATAATCTGAAGAACGAGAGAACACATCAGACAGAACTACCTAACTTCAGTCCTTGCTTTTGATTAATGTATGATCTTCGCAAGGTCAACCCTCTGGACTTCAGAAACAGCAGAGGGTGCGGTGCAGTCAGGAGGTAACAGACTCTGGAGACCCAGCCCAGTGGTGGTGGCAGGGTGGGTCTCAATAAACAGAAGTAACTCCTTGTTGAATAGACAGGGCACTGCAGCTTTCACAGAGTTGGCTGGATGGCTGTCAGTTTATTTAAAATCCTGTAAAATTGACCTGTTGGCGTCACGTAGGACAGACTTTTCGTTTAGATCCTTGATTTTGACAGGTGCTTGCTGATCTTCAATCTGGGAGAAAGTTCCCACTTTGCAAAGCCAGATTTCACTCAGTTATGTTCAGTCGAAATTTGCTAACTAGAGAAAGGAATTCTTTTTTTTTTTTCTTTTTTAGATTGACTAGTGCAAGAGAGGGCCTGTAACTTCAACTTCCCCCAAATGTGTTTAAGTTGCAGCCCCTGGAGACTTCTCCCATTTCGGTGCAGTTACAATAGAGCCTCTATCCTTTAGCTGGGTTCAGTTCTTGTGCTAATAGCAGTTCTGAGGAAAGCTTTTTAAATCTTGGATTCCTCTTTGTTGCTAATTGTGTGCCTCTCTTTGGCCAGGCAGGTGGAGGGCTGGTACAGGGGAAAGAAGAGGCTGCTTTTGATTAATGTTATTTTGGAAATTTGCCTCTTTGAAAAATAATTGACTTAAGAATTATCTTCTGATACTGGCATTTGGTCAGAAAGTTAGAGGGACCTCTTCTGTCCAAGACATCCTTTTCACTAGGTGGGAATTGTATGTTGTGAACACACATTAATGTGATTCTGCTGGACTTGGAGGTAAGGTGTTTCTGAGCAAAAAATAAGTAGCTAGCAAAATTAACAGTTGGACAATAGTTTTTAGCATGTATGTAATAAGAATATGTAGAGGTGTGAAATTAGGATATTCATTTTTCCTAGTAGTAATTATAACATTTACTTGGCTTTTTTGGCTTAAAAAAAAACAGAAATTTCTTTTTTCACAGTGTTGGAGGCTGGAATCAACAGGCAAGGTTTAGTGTCATCTGAGGTCTGTGTCTTTGGCTTGACTCCTTTCATAGATGGCTGCTCTCTTGCTGTGTCCTCGCAAGGTCTCCATGCACTGGCATCCCTGGTGTTTATGTCCTCTTATGGGACACCAGGCAGATTCAGGGCCACGTTTTAAATTAGTGCTTTATAGAAGCTTTCTCCAAATACAGTCCCATTTTGAGATGCCTAGGTTTATGACTTCAGCACACGAATGGGTAAAGGGTAACTTTCATCCTATAACATGGCCCATGTACCTTTGAAATATGAGCATTTTTAGTTGCTTAAATTATTTAAATTCTCCATGGCAAACATGAATAGTTCATTCTACTTACCATCACGTGCCAATTCAAATGGCCATAAGCAGAAGTCACTCCTCATAATTAGCCAAAGCCTTAATGAAAATTGGAAATAACATGTAATGCTTTGGACATGATACATAGTAGGCTCTCAATAATTGTCACAACTGTTACTGGTATACAGGGCATGCATCAGGGATTTTAAAAGAAACCAGTACAGGATTAATAGGAGAACGTTGCACTCACAGGGAAGAAGAGAGCGACAAGGTGTTCTAGCAAGCACTAGACACAACAGTTGTCTGGTGAAGGAGGTGAGAGGAGGCCAGGCTGACTGAAACTAGTCTTGCAGAAGCATGTGATTCTTAATGGAATGGGAGGGATAGACAGACATGATGTTGGATAAGCAAGGTTAAGTCCATTATAGAGACCCTTGAGAGCTTGATTGTATTGGGATATATACGAAGTGTTTCCAATTTAATTTTCCTAAAGTATCTATTGGACATTTTTCTGGTTAAAAAGCAGAGACAGAGAGAAACAGAAGTGAAATATTGTGTTGTTGGAAAAACCGTGTCACTTTTTTGTGTTTTTCAATATGTGTCATGACTTTTCCCACAACCCAATACATTACCCACCCCTAAGAAGCTGATACTTCATGTTAGAAATTATATTTTCTGGTAGAGCAAAACCTACTTTGAGAAAAATGTATCTGAAGGTGAAAGTTGAAATGAAAAAGACTGACACCTGGTGAATTCCATTTTCTGTCCCCATAACTTTGTAAGAGTTCTACTTCCTTCTCTGAGAGAAAACAATAGTGACTCTCACCTGACCTCTCTCCCTCCAGCACCTTTCCATGCCCATGTTTATAAAGTGTTAATGCAATATCTTCATCTCATTTATTTGTGTGTGCCTGATACCTGATATATAAAAAACAATCCATTGTCATTTGAATGCCTGTAAAAATGAATGAAAGGATATAGAATGAGTGTCCTATAATTTTCTAGGGATATTGCCATAGTTAATAGATAGCATATATAATATTAATGTTGCTAATAGTATAGTGGAATAATATTGTATATAAGATAATATAGTATTTTCTTGTACAATATATAAGAAAACATGATTCGTCACTTTAAAACATGGGAAAGAGGGATGTAGGGAATAGGAATATGGCAAAATTATTCCTTAGCTCTTTTTTCATGCACTCACTCCTCCCTCTTCCCTATTACATCCAGTGATTTGGGAGCCACCAGAACTACAGATTGGACAGTTTACACTGAAATAATGGAGTTTAAGTAATTTGCCTTTTCCTGAATTCTTTGTCATAAAAGAAGACTCAACAGGATGGTATCAGGAGATGGAATTTCAGGCCCACTGTACTTGGAAAAGAAAAGAGAACCTTTTGAGTAAGAAAGTGCCCCCTCAGAGGTCCTAAATCCCACATAAAGGCCAGAGAGTGAGTGTGGGTAATGATGGAACCTTCCTGCAGCTCAAGGGGAACTTTTTTTTTTTTCAGTACCTATATCTGGTTCTACATTTTTTTCTCCTCAAACTCACTAATAATTATATGGAAGAAGAAATTGGCTTGGAGAATTTTTATTAACATATTAACTAAGAATTGCATTCTGAGCTATACCCTCTTTTATACAAAATTATTTCTTACTATCATAAAATCAACAGGGCCTCCCCGGTGGCGCAGCGGTTGAGCGCTGGGCTGCGAAGCTGCCTGCAGCCTCTACAGCGCCGGTTTGAACCCCGGCCCCCAGCGAGGGTCCCACATGGCGCGCAGACCTCTATTGCCACGCCCATTGTTCCCCTTAGCAGTGTACTTTGTCAGTCTGCCTGTTCTGCTCCCCCCTCTGGCTCTGGTGAATTCTCTCACCCTCCCATGCTTCTGACTGTACCCAGTGCTTGTATAAATAAATAAATAAATAAATCTTAAAAAAAAAGACACCAATAATATTAAAATATTTCTTTAAGATTTGTATTAACATTTGATTTGCAGTTAAAAGTGAATCAATAGATGTAAGTGGTGATAAACTAGGAACTTGTATTTCCTGCAAAGATTTAATTTTAGGGTGAAAAACTGTTCCAGGAAAATAAAAACCTCTTAAAATATTTCCTATTTAATATTGTATTCTGTAGTTCATAACATTATATATGGTCAGAATAGTAATACCCAGTATAAAACTTCTAATTTAATGCTTTGGGAACAAATTAATTCATGATTCATTTTTTTCAAATGGGAATGAGGGTTAGAAGAAAATGATTATAGGGCCTGCCTGGTGGTGCAAAGGGTTAAGTCTCAGCACTATCAAGCTATGGCCAGCCACCGCAACATGAGTTCAGTCCCCAACCAGGGAGCTGACCCACATGGTGCAGCAGACCTCTCCTGTCTCGCCTGCTGCGGGGTATTTCAGTAGATCTTACTGTTCTGCTCCCCACTCTGTCTCTGGTGAATCCTCTCCAGAGGATTATCACCTCCCACCTCCCCACACCTCTGGCCTATATCCCAGCTCTTGTATGCATAAATAAAAATAAATCTTAAAAATAAGTATATATAGAAAAAGATAAAAATTTCCTGGTTTGGACATTTTTTCATACTCTGGCAGCAAGTTTGCAGTAAGAAGAATGATTTTTATGAGAATGTGATCATTCACAGCAAGACAGGAGTTGGTGTCACTATGAAAAAATCTTTAGTAGGTGCTCTCAGCAAGAAAAATAGATATAGTAAAATCAAGGCAACAACAGTGGCAGAGAACACTGTTGCCACTGACAAATTATGTTTGCAAAATGATGAGCAAACCCACTGAAAATTGAGAAACATTTAGCAATAAATCAAAGACTTAAAAGAGTAGTTCTGACTCAACAGTCAAAGAATGAGATTTATATTAGTTTTTTTTTTAGGTACTGAATTATTTTATGCACTAAGAATCACCCTTTAATCTTTTATCATAATACTTTCTATTACATGATATCATTAAATATGTGAGATACTTTATGATAGCCTGTATAATACAATTTGACATTCTCAAACACCAATGCACAGCCCCATTTTGTATTTGAAGCTATTGATTTTCACTGGTTCCCACAAAATTTGTAAAATGCCAGATCTTCTTATATTAACTGAACCATAAATGAAATTATGTTTTTGGACATAAGCCTTTACTGTCTATCATATGGAAAGGATATAGAAAGCACTGAAATGTCTTACGATACTGCTGATAATTATAAAAGATGGATCTTACAGCATCAGATATTTACTGTGTATTTTTTAAGAAGGACAGAAAAGTGTGTGTTGATGATCATTAGGCCAAAGGTATATGTCCTAATTGTTGATTGGATTCATTTATTTGACTTTTAAAGATAGTGTTGAACAATTTTAAATAAGTCTATTCATTTTAAGAGCTGATTTTCAGTTTCTTCTGACTGATTAGTAAGACTGTTTTCTTCACCTTAAACTTGATAGTGTAAGTAAATTTTTTTCTTTTTATTGATTTTTTTTTTTTACATTGCTGTTCATTTTTGTACAGTATTTGATTTCTCCCCTCAGGTGTAGCCCCCATAAATATCCTACCATCACATCACCTATGAACCATCACCATGGTCCCTTATATTCTTCCCACCCATTTTGATTCCTTTTCCTCTCCCCTTACCTGCTTTAAGCCTTAGATCTATGGTTGACTAGAAGTTTTGTCTTTTTTTTTTTTTGACCCTTTGTTTGGTTTCCCTATATTCCTCCTATAAGTGATATATCTGATATTTTTCTTCTTCCTTCTGACTCATTTCACTGAGCCTAATCTCTTCCAGCTCCAACCATGAGTTTAATGACATGAATTTATCTTTTCTGATTGCTGACTAGTGTCCCACTTCCCCTTTATCCACTCATCTGTCTTGGGGTACACAGGTTGTTTCCATATCTTAGTTATTATAAATAGTGCTGTAATAGACATAGGGGTGCAGGTTTCCTTTTGAATTAATGTTTTTGTGTCCTTGGTGTAGATTCCGAGAAGCGAATTTGCTAGATCATATTGTAGCTCCATTTTTAATAATTTGAGGGTACTCCACACAGCTTTCCATAGTGGTTGGACCAGTTTGCGTTCCATCCAGCACGTCACAGTGTTCCTTTTTCTCCACATCCATGCCAACATTTGTTGTTAGTTTTTGTTTTCTGTGTTTTTTTTTTTTTTAATGTGTGCCACCCTTACTAGTGTGAGGTGGGTCTCATTGTCGTTTTGATTTGCATTTCCCTGATTATGAGGAATGTTGAAAAAATTTTCATATGTCTGCTGGCCATCAGCATTTCCCCTTTGGAGAAGTGTCTTTTTAGCTCTTTTGATGATTTTTTTAACTGGGTTGCTTACTTTGTTTTTGTTGAGTTGTGTAAGCTCTTTGTAGATCTTTGATATAAGTCCCTTATCAATTGTACAGAGTACAAATATTTTCTCCCACTCTGTAGGGTGTCTCTTTGTTTTGATTATTGCCTCTTTTGCTGCCCAGGAGCTTTTTAGTTTGGGATAGTCCCAGCTGTTTTCTTTTCCTTAATTTTCTTTGCTTCGGGGTATGAATCTTCAAAGATGTTTCTGACATGTATGTCATGGAGTGTTTTGCCTATGTTTTCTTCAATATAGTTTATGGTTTCAGGACTTAGAGAGTGTAAGTTAGTTTATGTAACATAATCCTGTGGTAAAGAAAGGTACATATTCATGGTGAAGAAGGAGCTCTAAACAAAATGAAATGAATATATTAACATAGTAGTACTATACCCTAAAAAAAAAATTCCTATTATTATTTGGGAATTCTTTGAATGATATGCTATAATATGCCCTATCTTATTTTTAACAATTTTGAAATTAATATTAAGAGAAAATACTAAAATTTTGAAAAACATGTTTTATCATATCTTTAATTACAACTACTAAGATTGAGAGCCCTAGAAAATTGTATTTAATTACCTTAAATATTCACCAAACTTTAAACCTGCACCAGTATACAGCATAAGCACTTCAATTTATCTTTTTGCTATAATATACCATTTTTAGGTGCTTTCTCTAAATGTATGAATGTTGACCTAAACAGAATCAAGTTGAAACCACTGTATCTTACCTTTATTGAAACTATTTTAATTAAAATCTTAGAGTTTTAAATAGAAGTACCTAGGTTTCCTTGTGAATGGAAACATAATTCCAGTAAAATGTCTGCCATTTAGGTAACTCCCTACAAGATATTTAACATTAAGTATGTTGAAATGCTGTTAGTTTAAGTAAGAAATAATAATTAATGGCAGTGTTGTCACCAAAAATTGCATCTTATTACTAATTCTCAAAAATCAGTGTTAAAATTCCTCTTAACAGTTTCTCAGATTTTGAATTGTTTTTTTTTTTTTTTTTTTTTTTTTCCGCATTGGCTTCTACAGTTGGGTCATCCTATTCTTAGCAACCCAGATGGGGATATTTAAATATTGACTTTAATACATGCTGCCATCACTGCTGTTGTATTGGGCAGGTAGAGGGGATGTAAAGGTAAAATTTGTCCAGGTATGTTTTCATTTCTTAACTTGCATTTCCCTCAAATTGTCAAACAAAATGAGGCAAATTTCAAAAAGTCCCTTTGTCCTTCATCTCCTGTGCCTTAGCCAAGTGATCTATACCCTTCTTTTCAGCCAGAAGGTGTGGTAATAGGAAAGCCAGGGCAATGGGAAGGTCACCAGACACCCACAGCAGGTCCTGCCAGATGAGCCAGAGTTAAGGGGGTGCATGCTCTCCTGTTTCAGGTCACCCAGAACCCCACCTTGCAGCCTACCTCTGATAGTGGGCCTGGGGGCGCCCTGTAGCATACAAGCTCTTTATTACATCCATTTTAAAATGTGGTGAGGGTTTTGACACATTTAGGAAACACATTATCACCTTATTTCACATCAGTGAGTATAAATATACAGTATGTTGACTCTGTAGGCTCATTTTTTTTTCCAGAGAAATAAGCAAATAAAAACCCAGCTGATGCAAATTTACTAACTCATAGACAGGGTTTCTTCACCACAGGGTGTGGACTTGGTGTAATGAGTCCATTGTCAAAGAATTAGAAGGGTTCTTTATACCTTTCCCATCAATTAACTTGTCTGTAACTACCCTTCCCCCCTACATAGCACTTCTGAGTCATAGAGAAACTCTAGGGATGAATCATTTCACCTTTTTTTCCATTAAGGAGTTGAAAGTTATTTCCAAAAGCCACTATGAAAACCGCTCCCTTAAAACCTATGTCATTCAAATTCTAGTCACCATGTAATTCCATCTGCACTCTTTAGATTTTCTGAGAAACAGGGGAATGTGGGCATGTCCACAGGGGGATGGCTTTTTTTTTTTTTTAAAAGCCCTGCTGATCGCTTGTCCAAATAAAGCTATCAGATAATTTTTGAATTTGTTTCAGAAGTTCTGGAAATACTTCTATATTCTGTATAATTAAACATTTTCATCTTTAGAAATAAAGGAATACTTCTTTCTAGTAACTCGTGCGTGTCAAAGGTACCAAGCAAGTTCCTGTGTTGTTCAGTGGAAGTCACAGCAGTGGCTGTAACTGCCTAATGACAGACAGGAGGGGACAGAGACCCCGAGGATCACTTCCTCAGGCCTGGCCAACACCAGCTGCTTTCAGTAGGCACACTGCTGAAAAGATGTGTGAAAATAGCCTTCTCTGGCGACTCTCTACTCCATTTTTACTTTGTAGAAGGAGGTTTTGAAGCAATTAATGGGCAGTGTGGTGTTGTCTCCTGGTAAATTTGGAAAATGGAGCAAACAAAGCCTCAGTCAGCAGCACTGGGGCTTATGTTGCTCAACTTCTCTGAGGACACATTTGTAACCTTTTTCTATTGTTCCCTTTCCTAACCTGCTGACCACCTGAAAATCCTCCGAGAGTTTCTGTTTATTCGAAGACTTCAGGTTTACTCAGAGTTTGTGTTTCTAGTGTCGTGTTCAGAGGTGCAGTGCCCTGTGTGCTAGTACGTCACTGGACTTGGCCCAGATAAGACAACCCATTCTAACTGTCTTAATTCTTTTTGTTAATTTGCTAAACTAACTTGAATGGTATGGTATATTTTTACATAATTATGGCACAAATGAAAAGCTTGGGGTGAAAGTACAACCACTACGGTATCAAAGCAGAATAAATATTTGCAGAAACATTTCTGCCATAACTTAATATTTTGCATATGAGCCCCTGTACAAAATCTGAGTTATTCCTGGGGTTTGGTCCAAAAGAACATGTCTGTGGCCCGTCCCTGGAAGGCCAGAGATGATGATGGATCAGAAAAAGGTCAGCTGAAGTTGCAATGCCAAGAATAATGACAGAAGGGACCAAAAAGGCAGAATAACAGTGCAACCAGGGTTCTGAAGTGAATGTGCCTTTGCCGCATGGCTTGCTTAATATTCCCAATGCCAGAACTGGTGTTCAGCTGCTTCATGTTGGCAATTTCCCCCAGCCATCCATGTGAGCATTTTATAATCCAGTCCCTTGAGTACTCAGATGTCTGTGAGTTGAGGTCTAGTTGTAACTGAAGCTTGCTAATTTTATTTATTTTACTCCTCTGTGAAGCCAGGCAGGGGTAAACTTTGGTCATTGGTGGTGTTTGTCTGAAAGGTGATGGGAGCAGCCTGAAAGGTCATGTAGCGCAAAGTTTGCAGCTAGCACTTGGGCTAGACCCTGCACCTCTGATCAGCACCATCTGCTCTCATCCAGCCCCTCTGCTGACCGAAGTTTCAAACCTCCCACTTAGGACGTGATGTGTCAAAGTCACAGGGACACCTACGTTCTCACCGTGTACAGTTGCACTCTGTTCCTCCACCCGGGCAAAGGCCCAGTTGGCACAGTGGCTCTCCGTCTGTGATGATTTCCCTCTGGAGTGTCAATCATTTAAAGGCCTGGGGATGAGATGAAGGGTTAGGGCCTATTCTGGAGGATGGAGGAATCCCATCCCAGCTCCAGGTTGGGAGAGGGGCTATGGTCACAAATGCTGAGCACAGGTAGGTGTGGGGCATAGGGAGGAGGACAGGTGTTGAAGCTGGAATCCCCTAAGCTGAAAACAGAAGCCATGAAGAACCTGTCATGCCCCACACGTGGAGTGGTTAGTTGTCTACACCAAATGACACAGGGAATCTGAGAAGAAACAGTAGAGTCAAAGACATAGTGTCTCGGCACTTGAAGTTATTTAACTTTACTAAGTCTTCATTTTTCATATCTGTAAAATGAGCCATAACACTAAATATGGTTGTTTTCATTACAAGTTAGTAACACTAATTTGGTAAGATACAGGTCTGTGAGTGTGAGAGTCCTTGTCCAGTTCCTGTGGGAACTTCATAGAAGTATAAGAAGGAACTCATACTGAAGTAGTTTTGCCACAGCTTTGGGGGAAGGAGGAAATCTGTTCTTCAAGGGCACTAAGTGTCAAAACAGGACACTTTGGTATCAGAGCGCCAGGGGGTGGTATGTCCCTGCTTTAGGACTTCTGGAAAGGTAGGGACCTCCTCTATATAAGAGCTGAATGCTTTAGTGAAGAAATTAATTTTGGAATTTTCCTAGTGAAGGATCATCACAACTTTACCTAGTACTGCTTCCACTCTTCCTTAGAATCTGTTTGTGCTATTTGGACATGAAAAAAATGGTGAAATAAAAATGTAAATTATATTTTCCTTTCCTATTTAGTGATACGGAGCCGTTGCGCAAAAATGTTGCTGATTTTAGTATTCCTTTGGAAAACCATTAACAAAAGTACAATTTATCCACCTTTTGATCCCTTTCCAACTCCCATACCAATTCTTGCATCAGTAATTTGGGGGAAGAAAGAAATTACTTTAGGGCCTCCCTGAGGGTGTAGGGGTTAAGTCTCAGCCCTATCACTGCTGCGGTCTGAGTTCAATCCCCAGCCAGGGAACTTAACCAACAGGGCACAGCAGACCTCTCCTGTCTCACCTGCTGCTCCCCTCAGCAGTGTATTTCAATAGATCTAACTGTTCTGCTCCCCACTCTGTTAAATGCTCTCACCCCGCCGCACCTCTGGCCTACATCCCAGTTGTTCTATGCATAAATAAATCTTTAAAGAGTCTTCTCTTCACCATTTTGGGTCCTGTTCACTGACTCCACAGAGTTCTTAATGTCGTTAAATCTTATGTATTTCCTAGGAAAATGATGGTTTACCTAGTAAGCTGCACCTTTTCCCCAACTCCTGCCCCACAGTCATTCAAAAGGAAAGGTCCAGAATTGACAGTCTGTGATCAAAATGCTATGTTTTCCTTGTTACCACAGCTCAGGGATTCTGCACAGTCCTTACAGTCTACAGTTATCTGATTGCCTTAAAAGCAACAGGGACTGTGTTGTCCCTCTCTGATCTAGCAATATATAATTTCAGTTTTTCAGATCTCTGCTCTTGGACAAAATTGAATTCAGTCATTCAGCAGGAGAATTAGCTTCCAGGAAGGTTATTCTGATACTGCCAAGGCAAAGCTAATTCCTTGCTGTTACCTGTTAGCCCATCTAACTTTCCCCCTCCTGCTTCAGCGCCTTTGAACTTGTCTCTTCTTTAGTCTACAAGGCTGTCTCCTCAGACAAACAACATTGCATATTCCCCTGACCTGCATTTTTTTCTCCTTAGTAGTTGTTAGCATATTGTGAATTTTTAAATTTTTCTTGTTTGGGTGTCTCCCAGACTAGAATATTAGTTCTGAGATGGTAAAAATTTTTGTCTGTTAAATGCTGTGTCTTTAGCATCTAGAACACAGTAGCCCCTCAATAAATAATTGAATGTGTGAATGAATAAATGACCCTTATCTAAGCCGAGGCACCCAATATCCAGCTAACTGAATGCTGAGTATGGAATCTACCAGGAGTAGTGGAACTCTCTACCTCTGCCCACATTAGGCTCCACGCCAGACAACCAAACACAGTGGGGGTTCCTTGGGCATCTCAAACCTCAACCAGGACAGAGTAATGCATAAAATATGCTGAACTGGCAGTAGCGGCCCCTAAACATATGAATGCTATCCCAAAACTTGGATTCAGAAATGATTTCAACTCCTTAAAACTCATATCACATACTTTTTGGAATTTTATTTCAAAAGTACATTTTTAGCACAGTCTTTTTGGAATAAAAACGTATTTTCCCATGGAATTCTATATGTTCTACATTCAGTGTCCTAGGACCAAATTAGGGTTTTTAGGAAAATATTTTGGCACCGGAAAATACAGGAATTTCCATCCCTACCTTATGCGTCTATACACTCTCCCAGTAGTGTTTTAAACTTTGCTGCTGTTGTTACTTCAGTCCATCTGGATCCCTTCCTTCATTTTCTAATTCTCTGGGTTTAAAAACAAATTTTGAAACTTAAAAACAACCTAGACCAGACAGTAAAAAATGGGGACCTAAAATTAGGCTCTCAAGAAAACAAGCAAACAGAAAGCTAAGTGGCTCTGAAGAGTGGAAGAAAAAGGTCTCCTTCCCAAAGAGGAAACTGCATTGCAGGATCTCAGAGTAACAGGGAACTGCAGTTTCTAAATGGATAGTGAATGTGCTTAGAACAACACAGGTCTACCTTGAAAAGAGATTTCAGTACTTTAGTATTCTCCATACCTGGGCCTCCCCTGGTGGCGCAGGTGGTTGAGCGCTGTGCTGTGAAGCTGTCCATAGCCCCTGCAGCGCCGGTTCTATCCCGGCTGACCGGGGAGAATCCCACATGGCGCATCAGACCTCTCCTGTCGTGCCCGCTGCTCCCCTCAGCAGTGTATTTCAGTCAGTCTGCCTGTTCTGTTCCCCAGTCTGTCTGATGCCCTCCCTTGCATCTGGCCTGTACCCCAGTTCTTGTATGCATGAATAAATAAATCTTTAAAAAATAATACCTTGAGGAATTATGGTTTTGGATAAGTAAGCATTAAGGTAGTCATATTGTCATGTCTCATTAAAACTTAAAAATTAGTTTCTCATTAAACTATATAAAGGCTTATTTCACAAGACATTAACACCTTTATTTGTAAGCTTGTTCAAGGACTTATACGTAATGAGTCCTCAGTAGGTATCCTATATTCCAAGTTTGTGCAAGATAGTATTTTTCTGTTACTAAGTTAAATGTACAACGATTCCCAAAACTCATTTTACATAGTCATTTTAAAGATTTTTTTTTTTAATCCTGGAAGGTGCTAATTAAGCCCTCTAAAGAATGCTCTTGATTTTTTAATCCATTCTCAGGAAAATCATTCAACAAAGATTCTCCCATGATAAATGAGGACTTCTTTGTTGCCAACACACCAAACTTTGCTTTAATCAAATCACTGTGAAGTGAATTTGGTATCTGTAGGTAAAAGCTTGAAGCTGTTGACACTTAATTAGAGTCAATCAAGACACTGAGCCATACTTCAAATGAAGGCCTTTGCCTGGGAACAAAAAGTCTTTAATAAAGCTAGCAGGAGAAAACAAATACAGGATGTGGAAGGACAATGGTGACAATGGATCATTAACAGTCATTAGCAGATAAAGCTCTGCTCTGATAGTAATGGAGATTTACAGAAGTGTTAGTTTAAGAAATGCCTTTTAACACACTCCTTTTCCAAAGAATTCTTTCCACCCTAAGAGTTAACATTAGGTCAAGTAACTTTGGGTCAATTTTGATACCTTGAATTAAAATCTTTTTAACAGTGTCTTTTCCTCTTCTACTTTCTCAACATCCTCTTCCTCTCTCTTCTTTCTCCAGAGAGGGGGGAAAAAAAAAAAAAAAAAAAAAAAAAAACCTCAATTGTGGTGCTATGTTTTTGGTTTTTTTTTGGGGGGGGGTGTGATTTGGGGAGTGGGTTTGTTTTGTATACTAACCACGCATCCTAAAAAGAAGTCATTTAGTAACAACATACACATTGTATTTCTGACCAGATAAATGGCAGACATTTCTACTCATGATTTAATGACCCTAAATTTAACCCAGTACAAGTTTAGTAACTCTAAATTTAACCCAGGATAAGTATATTGTTGGGAAAACAAAAACAAAAACCTACAACTATTATCCACCTTCCAAAATACAATTAAACAGTAAGTCTGAGAAATTCCCAACTATGTTTTCCAGGAATGACCTGCTTTTCAAATGGTAAATTCACAGTCCTCCTGTGAGGCCCCTAGACTTGCTTTTTCTTTTTTCTTATCTGAGGTTATGGACCTCAGGAGAGCAGGGGAGGGTTACAAGGTCAAAGTCTTTTCCTCCTTGGAACTTGCTGCTTGCTGGGAGAGGGTTGCCTGGAAAATAGATGCTTTAGAGAAGGGGTTGGGGGTCATGATTTTAATTCTGTTAAGCAACAGCTGGTTTGAGTTTCTTTCTGCTTCTATCTCCTCCTACCTTCCTCACAAATCCATGGAGAGAAAAGAATTTGCTGAAAAGGAACCACTAACATAAAAATACACCTCCCATTACTGTGGTGCTTTGCGTATGTCATCTTGCATATGTATATGGCAAATTGATAAAAACTATGTAGCAAATAGGGCTACAGCTTTAGAAGAACCTTTTATGATACATGATGTATGCCTGGAAACATCTTTCCATATTTTTTAAACTAAAACTTTTAATGGAATATATCTATAATAAAGGCCTCCGGATATGTGGAGCTAGACTACAAGAAAAGCATTGTAATTGGCATATAAAAGCATGGCAAGGATATGACATTTGTCTCTGGACTAGATCCCCTGTCTGAGTGAGTAGCCTTCATTCGTTCAGTAATGGTTTATCAAGTGCCTGCGCTCCTGCAACCCTGCTAGGGCTGGGGCCATGTGGTAAGATGTAGGGGTGCTCATGCAAACAGGTGCATGAACATAAGCTCCAGTACATTTTAGCGCTCAATTAGGGCCTCCCACTCTAAACATTTTTACACGTGGTTTGGGATTTTTAAATCAAATCTGTACAAATGATTCTATAATAATCTCATAAACAAGTCTTTAAAATGAATACATAGAATAATGAAACAGTAAAAAAAAAAGAGGAACAAAGAAAGACTGCATGGTTTGATTATTTTTATCTAGGTTTTGAAGTCTCCCAAGTTTTCTTTCTCTTATAAAGTGAGAGAAAGAGACATGAGAGACACAGAGTGAGTATATAAAACTCACATCTCTGAAATCAATGGCAAACCAGTAACAGATTTTTTGTCTGGGCTCCTCAGCACACTGGCCTCGGGCTGTGTTGGTGTGTGGCTCAACAGCAATCAGAGGTCATAATTTCATTGGCAGTTAGCATCAGGTTTAATTTTTCTAGCATGCTGCATTTACCGAAATGTCTGGTTTCAGTTAGGCTCAGGCACTGACCGAATCAGCTCCGAGCAGCATGATGTCTTCAGGTACCTGAGGTTTATGGAACACATATGCTAATTGTTTTCAATCACTTTCCTTTCTAAACACAAAAATGTGTTTTCTGAAGCCAAATAACAGTAGTTGTTAATGACATTGCTCAGTTCTTACATTAAGAGACCTGAAGTAGGTAAAAATGTCAATTTAGCAAGACTGCCACCTACTGATTGACATAGTTGAAAAGCACTTCAATTAAAATTGTATGCTTTTAATATAGAGGCTGTTAGAAAATGAATATATATAATTTCTGTTGCATTTCAGGAATGTGACCAAGTTCATATAGATGATGTCTCTTCAGATGATAATGGGCAAGACCTAAGGTGAGAACATTGCAATGTGAAGTGATTGTCACCATTAATAGTTTAATTGCTCAGATAATTGAGATGAACTTTTCTGTTAACTTTGGACTTTTCTTGCATCTAAATAGCACCTATAACTTTGGAACAGATGGCTTTCCTGCTGCAGCAACCAGTGCTAATTTATGTTTGGCAACCGGTGTACGGGGAGGTGTAGATTGGATGAGAAAGCTGGCCTTCCGCTACAGACGAGTAAAAGAGATCTACAATACCTACAAAAATAATGTTGGAGGCAAGTGACTGTCACCAATATCTTAGCAAGTTAGTTAAGACTGTTTAAATAAAATTATCAAAGTACCACACCCTTTTGTATCACACTTTTTTGGGCTATAATAGTTTTAGAGCAGCTTCCTCTACCCACTGCTGAATCCGCTTTGATTTTCTGACAGAAATACTAGAGTCAGCTGCCCTGGATAGTCTAGTCTCATTCTGGCTCTATACTCAACAGTGGTGGTATGAGCTGGAGTAAGTTTCCTGACATCTCTGACATTCAGTTGTCCTTCCAAGGAAGCGGGAGTAATAACATTGCCCAAATGACTTCAAATGGATTTTAGTTTCTCCCCAGTAGAGACTTGTATTAGTTTGGATCTTTTGGTCATGGCTTAAAATGGCTGTAGCATAAAAGGGAATATGTTGATTTAATAACGAAAAGTTTAGGGATAGTGTTGATTTGCAAATGGTTAAATCCAGATGCTGAAATGATACCATCAGGAATCTCTTCTTTTCCTTTGGCTAAGGGTCGGTCCAGATCCATCCCTCCCGAAAGCTGGCAACCCAGTGGATTCAGGTTGATAATTCTACCAGTTTAGCACCTCCATGGGGTGGAAAATTTCTTTCCTGAGACAGACAGTGAAAGTTCCAAGACTGACTTTCAGTGGTCAAACCAAGGTCACTTGCCTACCCTGAGAGCCAGAGGGTAATGTCAGCCCTTCCCAAATAGAGTAGTGGGGTAAGTAGGTTCATCAAAACAACAAAAGATGACATCTGTGACCAGAAGGAATGCCAAGTATGCAACACTAGATGCTCCCTACAATATTAAATATTTATCAAATGTTAATATATAAAAATTTACTTCTGTACTATAAAGCTTGAGGTGGTAAAAGGAATAACATTAAATGTTTATTATTTATAAAGCCAAGAAGACACATTGGCAAGGAAGTAGCCTATGGTGTATTATAATCCACAGGTCTGCTTGGTCCAGCCAAGAGGGAAGCCTGGCTGCAATTGAGGGCTGAGATTGAAGCCCTGACAGACTCCTGGTTGACACTGGCGCTGAAAGCACTCACGCTCATTCACTCCAGGTACACTCTCCCCCAGTCACTCCAGGGGTGCCTTTGCTAGAAAATGAGTTTTGCTTATGTTTGTTCATTTTGGAGATTTATTTTTTCAACTGTATCTTTTTTTCCCCTCTATTCTCATAGGACAAACTGTGTGAATATTTTAGTGACAACTACTCAGCTCATCCCAGCATTGGCGAAAGTTCTGCTATATGGATTAGGAATTGTATTTCCAATAGAAAATATTTACAGTGCAACTAAAATAGGTGAGCTGCTTTTATGTTAATTTTTTAAATAAGATTTTTATCTCCAGGTTCATAAAAAATGAAAAGAATAAGAATTTTTTTTTCCAGAATGCGAAGTGCCAAAAAGCAGAAGAAAAATTTAACCAATTTATTGTCAAAAGACATTAAGAGAAATAGAAAACATAATTCATGTAGCTGAACACAAGAAATTTTACTTGATTGGCTATAGTCCTATGCATTTTAGCCATAGTCAATTTAATATGAAGTCTGGATTATTATTTTATTCTTTTAGGCAACATCAATAAAATATATTATACACTAAAGCGCAGCAGCAGTGTAGAACTATACAAAGTAGAAATGAAATAATTCTAATAACAGCATTCATGAAACAATTCTAGTAACTTACTACTACCAAAAGTATTTTTCTCTTAATTTTAATCTGAATGTACAAATAATTGCATCCCATTTGTTATTGGGGATACAAAAAAACCAAATTCTTGCAAGAAAGATAGTTGGGGAAAGCTGACTTCATGTGCAATTTACACAGATTACAAAACAAGACAGAATAAAAGTAAGGAGGCATGGGCCTCACTGGTGGTGCAAGGGGTTGAGCACAGCACTATGAAGTAATCCGCAGCTTCTGCAGCACGAATTTGATTCCTAACCGGCCAGTGAGCAGCCCACATGGCGAGGTAGACCTTTCCTATCTCGCCCGCTGCTCCCCTCAGCAGTATATTTCAGTTGGTCTTCCTCTTCTGTTCCCTACTCTTTCTCTGGTGAATCCTCTCACCCCCTGCATCTCTGGCCTGTACCCCAGCTGTTGTGTGCATAAATAAATAAATATTTTTTTTTAATTTAAATAATAAATTTTATTTTTATATTCCCCCATACAATTGCAAACGCCCCATTCTGACCCCAATCTCTCCCCTCCCGCCCCCCACCCCCCAAAAAGTGTCTCTGGTTCATAGTTTTTTGTTGATTTTGATTTTCACTTTCTTATATTCATTTTCCTGGTCCCTTATTTAAGTTTTCTAGATTCCTGCTATGAGTGAGACCATCCGGTATTTTTCTTTTTCTTTTTGGCTTATTTCGCTGAGCATGATCCCTTCCAACGCCATCCATGTTGCTGCAAATTGCATGCGTTTATCTTTTTTGAATGCTGAGTAATATTCCATGGTGTATATGTACCACATCTTCTTGATCCAGTCATCTATTTTTGAGCATTTGGGCTGTTTCCAAAGCTTAGCTATTGTAAATAGTGCTGCTATAAACATTGGGGTGCAGGTGTTCTTTGGAATTGATGTTTCTGTGTCCTTTGGGTAAATACCTAGGAATGGAATTGCTGGATCATATGGAAGCTCTATGTTTAGTAGGTCCAGAAATCTCCACACAGCTCTCCATAGTGGTTGGACCAGTCTGCACTCCCACCAACAGTGCAGAAGAGTTCCTTTTTCTCCACACCCTTGCCAACATTTGTTGTTGCTAGTTTTTTTAATATGTGCCATTCTCACTGGTGTAAGATGGTATCTCATGGTAGTTTTGATTTGCATTTCCCTTATTACAAGTGATGTTGAACATTTTTTCATATGTCTGTTGGCCATTTGCATTTCCTCTTCAAAGAAGTTTCTTTTTAGCTCTTCTGCCCATTTTTTGACTGGATTATTTTCTTTGTTGTTGCTGAGTCTCATCAGCTCTTTGCAGATTTTTGTGATCAGTCCTTTATCATTAGTGTTGGGTGCAAAAATGTTCTCCCAGTTGGTGGGGTTTCTCTTTGTTTTTGTTATTGTCTCTTTTGCTGTGCAGAAGCTCTTTAATTTGATGTAGTCCCAGCTGTTTATCTTTGCCTTCACTATCACTGCTTTGGGTGATGTGTCTGTAAAGATGTCTTTGATGTACAAATCCCGTAGTGTTTCGCCTATATTTCCTTCTATGTATTTTATGGTTTCAGGTCTTATGTCTAGTTCTTTAATCCATTTTGAGTTGATTTTTGTGTATGGTGTGAGGTAGTGGTAATAAATAAATCTTTTTTATAAAAAAAAAAGTAGGGAGGCAGTTCTTAGGCAATTTACAGTCCAACAGGGAAGTAGATGCCTAAATTGCTTACATGAAAAGTCATATGTAAGTAAGAATCTATTACATTCAGTATCTATTACATTCTCTGAACCATACTAAGTATTTTACACATTTTAGTCAACCTTTACAACTTAACCATTTTGTAAATAAGAAAACTAAATCTTAGAGAACTTAGTTGTGCAAGTTAATAGCTAGTGAAGAAAAGGGCCAAATGAAGCTTTGATTACAATGGCCTTTGCAACCTAGGGAGTCCACAGCTAAGTCCCTTCAAGGGGGTAACATTTACTCCCATCCAGGATGAGGCAGAGGGCAAGTGTCAATGTAAACTGAAGAGAAGAAACTACATTTGAGCTGGGTGTAGTAGGGTAAATAAGATTTTCCTAGGCAGGTGGGCTAATGAGAGAAGAGACAGAGAAATTAAAATGTATTCATTGCTTACTGTGGGATTTTTAAGTGGTACTGGGTGGCTAGTGTGCAGCTGAAGCTGGAAAGGCAGACTTGGGCCTTATCATAAATGCCTTTTATATTATTCTGGTGAGGTGAATGTCATATCAATGAGTCCTGGGGAAGGAGGATGAGCAAACTGCCTGGTGGAAAGATTGTATGTGGCTACTCATCTCCATGTAAAGAAAAGGGGCAGGGATGGACTACCTATAGGGCTAACTTTTCATCTGATGTGCTTCATCCGATGATACTTCTTCCTCAACGCACTTGTTAAATTATTGCTAGACAATTTAACTTGTATAATTGCTCACAGTCTCACTTACCTACCAAATTGTAATAACCTTGATAGCTGAGTCTGCACTGCTCAGTGTTGTGGTTAAAGTAGCCAACACATAGCAAAGTGCACAGATGTTTGTTGAATGAAATGACTTTTTTTCTGAAGAATGCTAACAGGTTGCTTCTAGGCAACTGGGTCAATAGTAACACTGTTAACTGATGAGAAATCAGGTTTAATGGGGGAAAAAAGGGCTTGATCTTAACAATGTTGAATTTGAAGAGCTTAGGGGATATATTGAGTTAGAAATACCTAGACTTTTAGGATGACTGATAGCTCATAAGAGCCAGTAACAGAATGTTGAAAACTGCTTAGAATGTACCAAACAGAATTCTTCGTAGTTTGATGTTCCATAAAAATAGCTATCTATTTACATTGCCAGGTGTTTATCCTAGCTATATCAATGAAGTAGAATCAATTGTGTTTTGTAAACAATAAAAGTTTATCAGCACATAAAATTCAGAATAATTTCCAAAGAGAAGTATAGTAATATAATAAACAGTAGGGAGAACTTAACTTCCCTGAAGGAAAGAACAAATAGTGTATTAAATGTCATGCACATTGAAATTTAATGCCAAATAATTTGCAAATATTAGTATAATGGGAAATTACAATCATCATCAAGTATTAAGTATTTTATGGGTATTTCGCTTGTGATATTTAAGCTTCAATTTTTTAAATACAGAATATAAATTAGGATTATGAAAAATGTGTAATGATAGAATTTTTGACAATACAAAATGAGAATTAGGACTAGGAAAATTTATGGTGATAGAACTTGTCTCAAAACCAGTGATAGAATCACTTTTCTATGCTAGCTTTTAATAATTGGACATTAAAACTCCTGTAGTTATTGCTAATTTTGCCATCAGATGAGAGGCAATTTGGGGATCAATGCAGAAAACCCAGAAATTTTTCTTGTAGGCAAATGGCAAAGTTACAGGAAATTATGACTGCTCTCTCATTCAGCAGAGCTGTGATGTTTTTTCAGACAAAATGGATTCATCAAAATGAACAGTTACATAAGACCTCAAACCAACTTTTAAAAGCCAGCTTTGATTCTCAATCTTTATGGTGGAAAATGTCTAGGTGACCAAAAAAATCACAATGAAGCCTATAGTAGATAGTATATAAGCAATAATTGTTTTGGTCCACCATAGCTTCACCTTTAAATAACACTGAGTTTATTTTCCCTTTCCCACAAAAAGGAAACTTTGCAAAAACCCATAAAAAATTCCCTCTGAGGAGGAAAAATTAAAATTTTATGACATCAGTTTTTGGCTATTATTTGTAGTTAAAGCTATATTTTGTTTTGTACTTTTTTAAAAAAACTATTTTACTGAGGTAAGTTGGTTATACTACTACGTATGATTTGGGGATATTGGTTCACACCTCTTCAGATGTATGCTACCACACCACATTCACACCAGTAAGTATGTGTTTCTTAAAGTGATTTAATATTTCACAGTTTAGTGGGCAACTAAAGCAGCATTGAAATTACATCCTTTCAATAAGGCGGGCCCTATTTCCTTCTGTCAAATGCAAACTAGAGATTTCAGTGCAAAATACAAATAAAAAGGAGACATTTGTTTAAGCAAACAAGCAATTTGTTCGTGTGTATATCTGATCCTTATTTGAAAGAGGTGCAGGCTCTGCTCAGTCATTCACATTTGAAAACTATAAACTTTCCCATTGTCCATTAAAATGACCCTATTGGCAGTGTGGGACTTGGAAGCAACAATAGCTGCATTAACTGCAGGGATGTACTCCAGCCGCCACTGGAGCTCAAACTAAGTCTTGACATGGGAAAGATAATAGACAGATAAAGGTATTCTGTTACCTTTCTCCCATTTTTTCCTCCAGTAAAGTGCTTTATTGAACATTAGCTACCTGGGTAAGGCAGGCATGACCTGTCTGTGGTGCCCCCAGATTACCAGACAGTTATTTCAAAACAGTTCTACAAGATAATTTCAGGCAAACGCACTAGGCCTGGGGTGGGGGCTGGGGAGTCTTTAATGCAAATAATCTCAACTTGAAAATGAAGGGATAAACGAATTCCAGTGTTTTGATTTCTCTTGCTATAACAAAGCCAATCCATTTTTTCCAACTTTCTCAATAGCCTCTGGATTAGATATTATCTTCAGAGTTGGACATATGAAGGAACATTTTAAAAATCAAGTTAAAATATGTTGCCAGAATTGCATACCTTTGTTTAATCTTAGTTTGTAATAGGAAATAAGGTACTACTGCAATACCATACTCCCCCCAATCCCATGCTATACTGTTAGTGACTCAATCTTTTATTAAAACGAGTTCTTGGCAAAAGATCATTAAAATCCATCTTTCCCAAGGGAAAGAACACCACACGGTTAATTTACAATTTTTGGTTTATTGTGCTGTTCCACATGATGCCCAAATATCCTGTGTAAAAGTACTCTCCCAGTTTGCTCATGTAGGATAGTTTAATCAGAAGCATGGAGTGTTTTATATAAAAAGTTAAGGTGTCATAGTAGTTATCCAAACATTACATTTTTTTATAATTTATTTTTGTTTATTAGGAAAGGAAAGCTGTTTTGAAAGGATAATCCAAAGGTTTGGAAGAAAAGTGGTATATGTTGTTATAGGAGATGGTGTTGAAGAAGAACAAGGTGCAAAAAAGGTGAGTTCCCCGCCACGGTGTGCCTGGTGACATTTTATTTTCCATAGCTCTCAGAATTCGCATAACTACATCATTTAAAGAAGTTACATTTCTCTAAAACAGATCCTGAATGTGTTCAGAATTATAATCATTGAAACAGAACAGAAAATTAAATATGATTTCTGAAGAGTAGCACACTCAAGGCACAAGGATAGCTGGTCCTCATACCATAATGTTTGGGGGCAGAAAAGGCAGCTCGATGCTGCAGCCATGATGTAGGCAGAGGTAACACAATGCCAAGCTCTTGTCAGGGTGCCCTTTTCCATGCCCGTGGCAGACATCGCCAGGTAACTGCCTTATTTGAGCCTGGATGCAGCCTGAGAGCCTTGCAAACATTTCAGAATTCTACCAGTTGGTCAAAACTAGCTTGCAAGATGAAAACTATTTGCTGCCATAGATTAGATGCCTTATCCTGAGGTGGATGCCTCCCCTCTTGGGGATACTTGCAAAGGGGAAAAGGAGCAGACTTAACTATTGGTGCTTTGATGCCCCATTTGCCCACTACTCTGATTCCTTTGCATCCCTTATTTTTTCTATAATCCAAATTTATTTGTGATGATCCTCATACACATATCTAACATATTTGTTTGCAGTACTAAGTTATTAAATACTAGAATACTGAGCATATAAAACAGTGGATAACCCTGCTCTTCAGGAAGTCTGTGAGGCATCATAGTACGAATACTAGTACACAGATAAACAGGTACAATAGGAGCACAGAGTAGGGACAAAGAACTCAGCCTGTAAGAGAATGAAGTCGGGGAAATTTCAATAATGTATTTTATTGGAGGAGGAAACAGCATTCCTTAGCCTGGCATTCAGGGTTTTCAGAGTCTGGTAATAACCTTTCTCCTTTCTGCCCTCTACATTGCAGTAACATCCTTCTGCTTACCTTCCTTCAGTGGGGCACAGCACTTCCTCTCTGCTGTTGCAATGGTCCTCTCCCCAACACCCTACTGTCACTGTCTTAAATGATTTTTCGGCAACCACTTCATGTGCCACCTTCTCTATTTCCTGTTTTTAGTACTGCAATTACAGTAGTGCTCACTTTAAATAGAGAAACGTTTATGGTTAAAAGCTTAGCTTCTTGAGCCAGACAACCTGGGTTTGAATTTTAGCCTTTCTGCTTACAGGTTCTGTGTTTCAGGTTATACGTTCAAGTCTTTAACTCATTTTTTGTATATGGTGTAAAACAGCAGTCCTGGTCATTCTTCTCATTGCTACTGTTCAGCTTTTTTAGTTTTCTCTTTATTGAAGACACTGTCCTTTTCCCAGTGTATATTCTTGCCTCCTTTGTCATGAACTGATTTACCATCCATGTCTGGTAAATTATTCTTATTCTTTTCTATTGATCTATGTAACTGTTTTTATTCCAGTACCATACTGTTTTGATTACTATGATTTTATAGTTTGAAATCAGGAAACCTGCTGACTCCAGCTTTATTCTTTCTCAAGATGACTGGCTATTCAGCGCCTTTTGTTTGACCATTCCTTTCTTCTATTCTGTCTAGCCTTTTTGGATTACCTAGTATTTAAATAACAGTACTCTGTGCATAAGAGATAAGGATCTAATATTTATGGTAGATATGAATATAAAAGTGGAGTTCTGCATAGAAATAACTATTTAACTTAGAGAGAAAACACTATTCAGCAGTATCCCATTTTAAAAACTAAAAATATAAATATGAGCTAAAATGGTCATTTTTGATTAATAATCTTAATTAGGAGTACCAAGAATTCTATAAGAATCCTTACACTCATTTTGTAGGGAGGTGAATAAGAAAGTTGCTAAACTAGGGTTTGAGCCCAAAGTTCCTTCAAATTATAAGCCTTACGTAAATATGCTTTGCAAAAAGGAATTTTCATGCCAATTTTTTAAAGTGTTCACTGGCTTGTTCCCTCTTAGTAGGTGGAGGTAAATATAAATATCCTCTTAAAATTAAAAAAAAAGTCATTCTGATATTTAGTTCATGAGCATTTTAGGTTAAGTATGATTGATATGGAACCAGTGTATTTATAGAAGTTTAAGCACTGAAATATTTTGCAAAATGAAGTATTTTCATCCTTCAAAATCAATTTTAAGGTGTTAGTTTGTATCTGTTTCTTATGTCCATTTAAAAATCTTGGATAACACTCTCTTCTATCCCCTGTAAAAATGTCTTTCATCTCCCTAAATAATGTTCTCTTGCTAGAGAAAATTACTTTTTTTAAGCCAAGAAATGAAAACCAGTAAGTATTCTGCCAGTTGCCTTTGTTCTCTCTGTAGTGTACTCCCAAGGCTTTCATCAGTAAATTTATCTATTCTATCATTTATATCATTAAAAAAATTCCCTTCAAAGAGAAAAAAGTTATAAATTCTTTTTCTAAAAAGAACATTATTCTAAAAAGATCTATTCCAAGAGTGTTCTGTGATTACCTCTTTGTTCCTAGAAAGACTCTGACGAGGAAATTGAGATAAGCCATCTATCAACTGATAGCTTTGATATATATCTTTTGTTGTCAAAATCTGCTAGGTTTTCTTTTTTTCACCATAATTCTGTTGCCCTAATTTTATTCAAACTTGTAAAAAATGGCTAGGTCTATGTATGATAAAAATTAAAATGTAAGTAATTGGCTCTGCACACTGACAGCAGTTTTTTTAAAAAAACAAAAGGCAGATTTATTGAAATACATTAAAGCAACAGCTGAGATAGGAAAGGTCTGCTGCACTGACAGCAGTTTTGATTTCTTAAATTTAGTGTTCAGAGAACTTCCTAAAATAACAGCCTCATGAATAGCATGGGGGATGGGTGGCAAGCATCCATTCTATATAAAGACCATCAAAAAGTATCTATTTTAAATGTATACTCTTGCAGAAATCCAGGCTGTTCACTGACAACATGATTAATAATTCTCAGTTCTAAGGTTATGCAAGAGAAAAATAAGAGCTACCTTTTTTTAAAAAAGTATTTTTTGTTGAGGTAACTTTGGTTTAGAACTCTGTAATATAACCTAAGGTTTGTACCTTTATAAATATGTTACCACACCATACTCACATCCCCTCTTCCCTTTCCGGTAGCCATTTCTAGGGGCATTGTTTTGTCTGTTCCTTTATACTCTACACATATAAGTGATGCTATCTGGTATTTTGTCTTTCTCCTGACTTATTACACTTATCCTAAGTCTCCAGTACCATCCATGTTGTCACGATTTTATCTTTTTTATAACTGAGTATTCCAGTGTGTGTATACATACCTATCTTTATTCACTCATCTGTCCTTGGCCAGTTAGGTTGTTTCTATAACTTGGCTACTGTAAATCATCCTGCAATGAACATAGAAATGCAAATACTCTGTCAAAGTAGTGTTTTTGTATTCTTTGGAATGGAATTGCTGGGTTGTATGATAAATCTATTTTTAATATTAAGAAACCTCCATACTGTTTTCTACAGGGCTGGACCAGTTTGTTCCCATCAGCAGTGTAGGAGGGTTCCTTTTCTACTATATCCTCACCAACACTTGTTTCTGGTCTTTTTTTATATAGATCATTCTCAAAAGTATGAGGTGGTTTTGATTTACATCTCCCTAAGTTTAGAAAAATAACATTTTTAATGCAAGTTTTTCCTTTTGATTTTACTTACATGACACATAAGGATTAGCAGCAAGTGCACTAAATTTTATTCTGTAGCCATAACATTCTGTATGCCAGATCTTGAATTGGAGTCATCTTCATCTTTAAAGAATTCACTTCTGTCTAGAAGGGAAACATAAATAAAAGCAATGCAATGCATTGTTTCATAATGAATTGTCAGGGAAACAGCCTTGGGAGACAGGTAATTTACAACTTGCAAAGCAGTTAACCCTCATATGCAGTGTTTCTAGAGATAGTATATATATATGTGAAAACAAAGATATGTTCTTTTGGGAACTACTTTTTCTGTATTGACTTTTTTTACTTAATCTATCCTGGCAGTTTTTCTATCTAAATACACAGAACTTTGTGTCTCCAATTCTTTTAAAATGTAGATGTGCTATAATTTAACAAGTTGCCTGAGACTGAGATTTAAGTGGTTTCCGTTATTTTAGTTCTGCACTGAATGATCTTTATGTGGTTCATGAAGGGGCAAGTGTATCTTTGGGATAAACTCTGCAAGTGTAACACCTAGACAAAGATTATATGGTGGTGTTTTTGAAACATTAATACATGTCAATAACTTTGTAAAATTTGATTTACTTGTATAAGGCCCCATGCACCTAGTTTTTTTTTTTTTGTATTATTGACTTTCTGTATAAGCAGAAGGGATAAATGCAAAATACCAGGTAAGAAGGAAAGGTGGGGCCAGAGAAATTTAAATGTGCACATGAAGAGCAGGAAAAATGTACATTATTTTCCCGTGGGGGGACTTTTGGCTCTAATGATCCAAAAATACTTTTTACTGAAATTTAGGCCCTAGGTCTTGGTACCAACTTCTCAGTATATGCCCATCAGTTTCAGCTAATATTTCTGATAAGATTTGGGTTAACTGTTTTTAGTCCGACAGCTCCTGTTACCTAAGTGGAGATATTCCATCATGTATCCTCTAACATCTTATCTGAATAACCTATTATCAGAAAATGAATTCAAACCAGTTCATCCACTCAAATTTATTTCTTGTTCTCTACCTCCACAATATATCTCACACCCATTCCATTTCTACAGTCCCTCTGCCCAATTTCTCACTACCAGCCAGCCCCATCTCCAGTCCATCCTTACTGCCACCCCAAATTGCTGAGTATATCTCCTCCTTGGATACAGTGCTTCCACCTCTATACTTGGATTAAATTGAAATTTACTAAATCATTAAAAATAGTCCAAAAACATATGTATATAACCTTCATCCTAGATATTACATTTCTAGGATTTTATCCCACAGATACATTTGCCCATGAATAGTCCACCTAAATGTTACTTATTAGTTTTTATCATGGACACATCAATGTTACACTAAATACTCTGTGTCCACATTGTGACTGGGAGTCCCATCATTTTCATCTACTTTGCCCCTTCTTCAATTTCAGTATAGACCCAACTTACCCTCTCCAGCTTACATCTTCTCTCAATTTATCATTTTCTTTGTTTTACTGTGATATAAAGCTTGGGGATTATAAAGTCCATCTTTGTGAATTATACATTACTATGTTTAGCCCAATGTCAATTATCTCAATTTTTAAGTTAGCATTCTAACTTGGGAAAATTGATCAAGAAGTGAAAATTTGCTTCTTTATTTATTGATTTGCTCCACATCCTACTTACGCTAGTGGTTTCTTCCATCTTCATATGGAAATTTGTAGAGGTTCTAGATAGTGGTTTTCTTTCACTTGTAATCTAACAGGGGATTGTTCATTTCCAGTACTCTGGAATCATGTAACAGTTCAGACTTGCTGCAATGGAAAACTACATTTTTTCAGTAAGAAGCATGGCTTTCATGACATTTGAACACATTGTACCAAACTGATGCTTAAGTGTGTTCCAAGATTTTCATCTATAACTTTGCTCAGTATCTGTTTTTATCCAGGTTAATCTAATGGTCATCTGGAAGAATAAGCTCCTGAGTGGGACCAACTCCCAATACCTGCTATGTTGGTACAGATGTAAAATGTATCCTTGTTATATAATATACAGTTTTATTAGAAGGATAGGATTTGAAATATAGCAAATTTTAAGTGTTATCAAAATACAAGACTTAAGTGTAGTGAATTATGTTTATAAAATAGCCTAAAATCAGAATGTGTGAGGCTCTCCTCTTTGTTCTTTCTCAGGATCGCTTTGCCTATTCCATGTCTTGTGTTTCATATAAATTTCAGGATTGCTTTTTTCTGCTTTTGCAAAAAATTGTCATTAGAATCTTGATAGAGATTACATTGACTCTATAGATGGTACTGAGCAGTATGGACACTTTAACAATATGCACTTCTCTCAATTTTTTTCATTAGTGTCTTTAGTTTTTACTATAGCAATCTTTGAATTCCCTGGCTAAATTTGCTTCCAAGTATTGTGAATGGGATTTTTCCCCATAGCTAATTCAGTATTAGCATATAGAGCAATGCTACTGATGTGTATTTTGTGTTCTGCAACTTTATGGAATTTGTTGATTCAAAGTTATTTGGGGTGGAGTCTTAAGGATTTTCTCCATGAAAAACCATGTCATAGAGACAGTTTTACAATTCTTATGCCTTGTGTTCCTTTTTCTTACATGGTTAGGTAATTTTGATTCTTAATTCCATACTACCTTATATTGCAATGCTATGATTTTAGCAGACTTACCTGCTAATTCTTGGTAGTGGAGGCATGTTGTGTATGTATCTGCTGTTGGTCAGTGTTGTACGGATAATAGGCTATTTTAATAGCAGTCACGTTACTATCCTGAAGCTGAACTTTTTAAAACCGAGATCCATCCCTTAGTCAATTACCCTAAATTCGCATTGTACAGAAAAAATTGGGGTTCTAGGGAAACTGAATCATAATTCAAAGACACATAACTAATGCCAGAGTTGAGAGTAATAACCCAGATCTTCACTTTCTAGCACCTGCTTTTTTTCTCTTTTCCTCTCAGTTCTCTCTGACTTCATATAGGAGATATTTGTTCTATGCAAACACTGATAGAGGAAATGAATTGTTTAATATGCACCTAATTGTCCTGTGAAGCTCTTCTAGATACACAAAATATTTCCATCAATCTGTACCTAGTTAGGGAAGATACCATTTTGTAATAATTATTTGTTAACATGAGCTTGAGCGCCCTAGTCTTACGTAGGTTAATAGTAAACATATTTCTTAGAGAAGCCCACGGATTTGCGTGTGTGAGAATGTAACTACTGCTCACATTAGAGATCATTATCCTTCATGTTACAAACATGGGCTGGTTGCTATCCTTGTTTAGGAGTGTGACACCTAAGGTGTGTCAGTAATTGTAGGGCATTTGGCAAATGATGAATTGTCTATAATGTGTTTTATCATTTTAACTTGTTTCAGTGTGATGCTTGACCATGTGGTTCTTATTAATACTCTACAGGAAGACTAAAACCATTAGTTCAGAGTTCCTTATGGAAAAATCTCACCTTTCCATAATGTATTTTGAATATCATTTAAAAGTCAAACAGCTTAAATGTGCTCTAGTCTGTCATCAATGTCTACACCTGTAAAGACAGACACAGTCATTGCATTAGTCCTTCGTTTACTATGGAATTAATGTACAATTTATACCCAAACTATGCAACAACAAATTGGATTTTTTAATTCCCTCTTTGACTGCATTCTATAATACATGCTACTGAGTGTGTATGAATAGCTTGTTGTCTGTAAGAAAACATGTCTAACTTCAGATAATCAGTATGCAAAAGAAGTGAACTAAACCTATATATGGGAATTGTGCTGAAAGTTTCTGGATAGCTAGCTGAGGACCCTTCTGCATTCTCAATAGAACTTCCAGCTCCCTTTATTCAGTTCATGAAAAGCAACTTTGGGGAAAAGTAATGAATCTCTGGCAAATTAGAGAAAACATACCAAGTAGGTGCTTAAATATAAAATAATTAACATTCAAAATCTTCTAAAATGATTTAGCTTTAAGATGATGTGTCCAAAATGGACTCAATCAGGATGCTGAATGATACATGAAATATGGAAACATTTGTGGATGGCATTGAGATAGTAGGATTAGACGTGATTTGTACTTCTTTATGAAGTTTTATATTTTATGACTGTTTTACTAAATCATTTCTATTTTAATAAGAAAAGCTTTCTTCTTGGAAGGGATCATGTGAGTGTTTTAAGCTTTGTGACATGGTGCTAATAATTTACATTGCTGAATGAAAAGGCCTTGAACAATTAGGAAGCATTATAGCACATGAGCTTTACATCTGACCTTCTCTCTCCACTCGCTAACCTTAATGTTTTCACCAACAAATAAGCGATAACACCTATCTCTGAAGTTATAGAGGCTTAACTGATAGTTTCTGACATAATGTTCAATAAACCATAACTATCATTATTAACTATTATAACTATCATTAAACTCTTTAGCAAGCCCTGTATTATTTGTCTCCTGTCATCAGCCTTGTCTCTCACACATAACCAGTATCTTTTCAATGAGTTTCTCCTTGATCATCTCCCCCCAAAACAAAACCACTGCCATGAGACTGCTCATTTGAGTGGTCATTCTTTCATACCTCACTAAATTATGACCTCCTCTTTTTATGCAGTTCCTCACTCAAAGAGAATTCACTCCTCACCCTCCTATTATAATACATAGTTGTGATTGTTATGCATTTCTGCTACTCACCCACAGACTGTGTGAAGGTAGGCCAGGGACATATTAGACACCATGCCTGCAAAGTGAAAACATTCATGAGTGAGTACAAAATAGTAAAACCCTTTCCTCTAGTGTAAAATTGCCAGTGACTCAACCTTATAAACATTTGAAATGAAATCTCTAGTTCTGGACTATCTTGTTACTGAAGGATAACAAAGATAGACATATTCCATAATACTATAGAAGCCATTTGAGTTTGGACAATGGTATATGCATTTAGATTACTTGCAGCAAAGGTGCTGTGAATATAGTAATAATGTGCATCCCCAATACAGTCAGCTATGTGATCTATACCAAAATAGTAGCATTCATGTTACCTACAGCTAATCCAAATAAACCAAAATTACTTTTATTCTTTGAGAGATGAAGATTCCTTTAAGAAAAAGATTTTACTGATGCATAAGTACTTTAGTGCTTTTGAGCAATGAAAGTTTTGTCATGGATGAGGTAACGTTTTCCTGTTTTTCTTGTCTGATTAGTTCAGATGTTTCACAAACATCCCCTAATTCTAAATTAGGTTTTTAGATTGAGTCCTTAGACAATTTCGAAAAGAAATGCACTGTAGGGGAACTTCCTGGTGGTGCAAGGGGTTAAGCACCGCACTGTGAAGCAATCCACAACCTCTGCAGCACGAGTTCGATCCCCAGCCGGCCAGGGAGCTACCCACATGGCTCAGCAAACCTCTGCTGACTCGCCAGCTGCTCCCCTCAGCAGTGTACTTCGGTCAATCTGCCTGCTGTGTTCCCCACTCTGTCTCTGGTGAATCCTCTCAACCCCACCCCCAACCTCTGGCCTGTACCCTAGCTCTTGTATGCATAAAAAAGAAATGCACCATAGAGGTACATTTAAAAATTAAAATTGTTAAAACGAGTTATTTTAAGATCAAAGAATGCTTAGTAGGAGTGAAAAATATTTTGTTTCATACATGAGCAAAATTAAGTTCTGAAAAATGCAAACTAGTATCAACTAAGGAAAACTTTAACCTTCAGCATTATTGCATACATATTTTGAAAGGCAACTGTTTAAGTTTGGAATTGCATTCAAGTCACAGTATAGATGCATTGTTAAGAAAAATCCATCACCTTCTTAAAAGCAAGACTTCACGTTACGTTTTTAAATACAGTGTAGTATTCTTAAGGAAGAAAGTGAATTTTTGTTTTAAAGATAGGTGGTGTTGAGATCTTAACTGCCCAGACTTCCCAATGTTGCAAGAAGGGAGTGAGCATGGTAGTAGATTTCAAAAGCCTGAGTAAGGCTGGTGCCACAGCATTACCTGTCCTCACCTGTGTCTGCTCCTTTTGCAGCACGCCATGCCCTTCTGGAGGATCTCCAGTCACTCGGACCTCATGGCCCTACATCACGCCTTGGAACTGGAGTACCTGTAACAGCCACATAGCACTTTGAAACTGCATAACTGCCCTGTAATCAGGGATAAATCCAGCAGGTCTGAGTCTTGTGTCAGCACCGGACTACAGAACTTAGCGATTTCAACATAGTGACGACGCGCAGCTGCTGTGGGTCTTCACCTCTGCCCTTGTGGTAAATGAAGGACCGCATCTTTTTCTCAGAACAGCTGTTGACTCTAGTACTGTGAATCAAATGAAAAATAAGCCATGAGAATGTTCTAGCACAGTGTAATGTGTCTTTGCCACATTTACTACATGGTTCAAACCTGTGATGAAAGGACCTGCAAACACTTAAGTTTTTAGCATCGTCAATGTGACATAAACATCTTCTCCAATACAGTAAACTTGATTGCACAACAGAGACTGAAATATGTTTCCTGAATACCAGTGGGGGAATTTTCTTGTAAGAAGGTTTACTTTATGGTGTCTCATACCCAGGGTAATCTCTACATCTCTACTTATTTATGAACAGACTTAAAGAAAAACAGCTTTATTGAGGTATAATTCATTCAAATAGACTTTTTGACATCAAATAAAGACAATGGCATAATAAGCAATTAATGGCCTTTGCCTCAAGACACAGCAAGTACTTTGAATTTTAGCACATTGCAAAGTAGTTTAAAGTATGTCTAATTTAAACGTATAATATGTACATCACTGAGACAATCATGTACAGAAAGAATTTTTGGTGTAAATTTGTAATAATGGATGATTCTTTTACATATTGTTTTGGGAAATGATATTGAAAGGTAGCAATACCTTGATAGTGAAGTATGAGGCAATATGTGCACAAATGCATGTGCAGTGCCTTATTGAAGTACGTGATATAAATATGTAGATACTGGATTTTTTTTTTTTAGGTAATGTTGTCAAGACCAAAAGCATGGATGTCAAGTGTCAATAGGAACTTGTTCTCCAAATTTTTTTCCCTATCAGTCTTTTTATGCTATTAGGAGGAACTTGTTGAAATAACACAGCAGTGTCTTAAATAATTTGAATATAAAGAGTCCTCTTACAACCTCACTTTTTTTCATTTTTAACACTAATGTATTATATGTAACTCCTTGGAGAAAAATGATTATTCAAATGCTTCTTCCCAAAATGTAGATGATATATTTTATTAATAAAATGATTCATGAATTGGAGACTAGCAGTTTTCATGTGCACAGATTATAGTATCTGCCTTTTCTTGTTTAGGTGAAGAGGACCTTACCACATATCTAGAAATCAGCAAAACTTGGCATTACTTGCAATATTCATGGTCTTTCTTTTCTACCACACCTGCTCCCACTATCCCAGAAAAGTTCATTGCCCACAACGGACATGGCCCAGTCAGTACCACCAAGAAAATCTTGTTACTCCCCACCTGTATGTATTACATGGAAAGCATAAATCTAGGAAATAAAAATTGTCACCTTTGCTATAGCATAAGCTTTTCATCAAAAGCTCTCCATTGTCATGAAATAACTCTTTGGATGAATTTTCCTTAAATATTTCATTGGGAAAAAACACCAGCTTTGACCCAAAGTAGCTAAAGAGCTACTCTATCCATTTCACGTTGCTGCTAGAATTAGTTGTGAATTCTCCAAATTATTTAAATTTATAATTGATATTTTTTTTTGGCTCAAAGCAACCAGAAGTTGACAATTTTTTAACCTTTTATGTTTTTATACTCTGTAGACTGAAAAGACAAAGTTTATCTTGGCCTTACTGTATAAAGGTGTGTTGTGTCCACAATTGTGTACAGAATTTTTCTTCATTAATTTTGTGTTTAAATTAATAAAATTGATTTGTGAAGTACTGTAAGCAAATTGAATGTCAGTATTGTCTTCTTTTATCTCTTAGTTACGTGAAATAGCAGGATCTGGGTTGCATTAGAATTCTTAGTCCAATAAAAGGAAGCTGTAATAATAGCTTTATCAGCCCTTGAGGGAACAAACCTAGAAGGGTAGCAGCTGTTTCTTTGATCACTGTAAGAACAGATAAATGGTAAAGCTCTTTCCTTTCCCCAAAACCATATAAACTGGACCCTCCCTCGGATTTATCTGCTATAGAACAGAATTCAGTACACAGTGTCTGGATAGCAGAGAATAGATTTAGCTATTTAAATACCCAAGAGAGAGCTTTATCTATAAAGAATGCCTATAACATATACCTGTAAGATATGACTAATCACTTATAGACAGCCATAAAATAGCACTACCTGCTTCCTCCTGAGATTTGTCTTAGAAATATAACAGTCTTTTGCATGTAGCGACCCAGTTTTCCCAGCACCATTTATTGAACAAACTTTCTTTGCTCCAATGCATAGTCTTTGCTCCTTTGTCAAAGATTAGTTGACCATAAATCTGTGGGTTTATTTCTGGATTTTCTATTCGATTCCATTGGTCTGTATGTCTGTTCTTGTTCCAATACCATGCAGTTTTGATGATTATGGCTTTGTAGTAGAGTTTGAATGAAGCTTGACCACTACCTCACACCATATACAAAAATCAACTCAAAATGGATTAAAGAACTAGACATAAGACCTGAAACCATAAAATACATAGAAGGAAATATAGGCGAAACACTACGTGATTTGCATATCAAAGACATCTTTACAGACACATCACCCAAAGCAGTGATAGTGAAGGCAAAGATCAACAGTTGGGACTACATCAAATTAAAGAGCTTCTGCACAGCAAAAGAGACAATAACAAAAACAAAGAGAAACCCCACCAACTGGGAGAACATTTTTGCACACAACACTAATGATAAAGGACTGATCACAAAAATCTGCAAAGAGCTGATGAGACTCAACAACAACAAAGAAAATAATCCAGTCAAAAAATGGACAGAGGAACTAAAAAGAAACTTCTCTGAAGAGGAAATGCGAATGGCCAACAGGCATATGAAAAAATGTTCAACATCACTTGCAATCAGGGAAATGCAAATCAAAACTACCATGAGATACCATCTTACACCAGTGAGAATGGCACATATTAAAAAAACTAGCAACAACAAATGTTGGCGAGGTTGTGGAGAAAAAGGAACTCTCCTGCACTGTTGGTGGGAGTGCAAACTGGTCCAACCACTATGGAGAGCTGTGTGGAGATTTCTGGACCTACTAAACATAGAGCTTCCACAGGATCCAGCAATTCCACTCCTAGGTATTTACCCAAAGAACACAGAAACATCAATTCCAAAGAACACCTGCACCCCTATGTTTATAGCAGCACTGTTTACAATAGCTAAGCTTTGGAAACAGCCCAAATGCCCAAAAATAGATGACTGGATCAAGAAGATGTGGTACATATATACCATGGAATATTACTCAGCATTCAAAAAAGATAAACACATGCAATTTGCAGCAACATGGATGACGCTGGAAGGGATCATGCTCAGTGAAATAAGCCAAAAAGAAAAAGAAAAATACCGGATGGTCTCACTCATAGCAGGGATCTAGAAAACTTAAATAAGGGACCAGGAAAATGAATAACTATAAGAAAGTGAAAATCAAAATCAACAAAAACTATGAACCAGAGACACTTTTTGGGGGGTGGGGGGCGGGAGGGGAGGGATTGGGGTCAGAATGGGGGGATTGCAATTGTATGGGGAATATAAAAATAAAATTTATTAATTAAAAAAAAAAAAAAAGAGAAAAAAAAAAACTAAAAAGAAAAAAAAAAAAAAAAGAAATATAACAGTCATACATACAAACATAAAATTTCAACATGCAACTAATTGTTGGAGTCATCTATCAGATTCATGGTTGCACATTTTTCATATATACACACAAGCCAAGTGTCTTGAGTAATGAAGTGTGTGAATATGCTCAGACACCCTGAAAATGAAAAACATTTGAGGAAACTCTAGAAAGAGGCAGAGGTAAGTAATGAAGGGATTTTTCGGTTTCAGAAGAAAAATGGTGCAAGAGGCAAAATGGAGAGTATGTCTTCAAAAGATTAATTTTCTAAAGCATCACTTCCAACATGACATTCCTTGGTCAAAATGTATCAAGGTTCTCCTTTGAAATCAGCTCTGGGCCCAGATTTCTCTACCTGACATTCCATAGCTTCCAAATACAATCTCTATTGGCAACATCTTTTTTTGTTATGAACAAACTTCAGTGGGCTCTTTAAAGGACCACATAGCGCATGTGTCAAGCATCCTTGACATGTCTTTGCTCAGAGCTGCTTGACTCATCTTTGCTCATGGCTGTCAGTGACTTCTTCCACTGTCAGTTCCCCCAAACCTTGTCCAGTTCCAATACCTCTCCTTTGCAGAGCCTTCTTTCCCATGATGGCACACAGTGCTAGCTCCTTTTCTTGAACTTCTCCCACCCAATGTCTACAGGGCTATTTACAGTTCATTTTATTCTCTTCAACAGAGACTTGCTGAGACGCTTCCTGGAGATGTGGCAGGGTGGGGGTATTATCCTAGGTGCTGAGGATTGGCTGTCCCTGTACCTGATGGAGTTTACTTTGGAGTAGGTGGAAACAGACAAGAAATGAATTACTGAATGAATAGATACATTCTGTTGAAAACATTCTTTACAGAAAACTGAATGAGGAATATGGATTAGTGACAGGGCATGAACTTCCTTAAAAAGCATGGACATAAGATGCTTAAACTGAAACCAGCTTTTAAGAAGCAGGCAGCACATGAAGATTTGCTGAGCATGTGCAGGAGCATGCAGGAAAAGTCCTCAGAGGAGAATACTTCCATTTATTGCTATAACTCAATTTAAAAAAATAAATAATGGGCAGAGAAGCTAAACAGACACTTCTCCAAAGAATTACAGATGAACAATAGGCCCTTGAAAAAATTTTTCATTGTCACTTATAATCAGGGAAATGCAAATTAAAGCCACCATGAGATACCAACTCATACCAGGGAGAACTGCCCACATCAGAAAGACCAGAAAAGTAAGTGCTGCTGAGGATATGAAAAAAATGGAAGCGTCATATTCTGTTGATGGGGATGTTGACTGTCCAGCACTTATGGAGGGAAAATCATACTCATGGGTCCAAGAGGTAACTTTAGAAAAAGAAAGGACACCAGCATACCTTGAGGTCACAATAAGAGATTGGAACACTGTTCTAAGTGGAATGGGAGGCCACTGAGGACTTTATGCATGTGTGTGACCTAATCTGATGTACTCTTTGAAACAATCACTCTTGTTGCTGGATGGAGAATAGAACTGTAGAGGGCAAGAAAACAAGTGGGGAAACATTTATTGGGCTAGGTGAGAACCTAGGCTTTCTAAAAGCATAGTTTAACAAAAATAACTTCTTTGTGACTTATTTTCCTTATCTATAAAAAAGGGCAATAACAATATTTACTTTACAGTGTTATTAGGAAGACAAAGTTAATACAGATTTTCCCTGACTTACAATGGTTTGACATGACTTTTCAACTTTAAAATGATGTGAAAGTGAGACATAGTCAGTAGAAACTACACTTCAAATTTGGACCTTTGAACTTTCCCTGGATTAACCATATGCAGCAGGTAGTCTGATGCTGGGCAGCAGCAGCAAGTACAACTCCCAGCCAGCCAGACCATCTAGAGATTAAACAACCCACACTCCACAGTGTACTGTTGCCAATGTTTTCAACTGAGGATATATTCAAATGATGGATTTATCTGGATGTAAGCTCTTAAGTTGAAGATGTGTATGTGTAAAGTTCTTGGGATACCCCCTACTTTGCAGATTACTTTATGTTGTCTATTGTATGCTAAGTATTCATATACATTTTTTTCTCCCCAACTAAAGTACCAGCTTTTTTTTTTTAACCATATAGATCATTTGTTTTTTTAAAGATTGATTTATTTTTATACAAGAACTGGGGTACAGGCCTCATGCGCGGGAGGGTGAGAGGATTCACCAGAGACAGAGCCAGAAACAGAACAGGCAGACTGACGAAAAACACTGCTGAGGGGAGCAGCAGGCGTGGCAGGAGAGGTCTGCCTCAGCATGTGGGACCCTCGCAGGCCGGCCGGGATCGAACCTGCGCTACAGAGGCTACGGACAGCTTCACAGCGCGGCATTCAACCGCCTGCGCCACCAGGGGAGGCCCACTATACAGATCATTTATAAAGCTATTGCATCATTCTGGCCAAGTCTAGAAAACATGAAAACGATCGTCTAGTGCCCTGACCTCAAGGATTGGTGGCAATGACAAAGGAATGAGTGTCAATGAAAGCAGTGTGTTGATGGGGTGAGAAATGGGCCAACAGGGCAGGCAGATGTGCTTCTCTGAAGAAACGATGTCTAAGCTGAACCCTGAAAGCTGAATTTGTCCTCAGCTGATGAGGAAGAGAAGTGAGAGGACTAGCGTGGAAAAGAGGGCAGCATGGTGGGCAGGGAAGGAAAGCCAAGGTGGTGGGACTGAGGCACCAAGAGTTAGTGTCAGCAGGGCCAGGAGAGGAAGGGGGCAGGGGACCAGGGGACTTGCCAATGGAGGGAAACTGTCTTTATCTCAGAGTAACTATGTGTATAGTTCAGTATGACATATGAACTATACATTCGTGTGACTATTACCTCTCATGGGAGAAGGAAAAGAGGACTGGAAAAGAAATTTCTTTTGGTCTCCTTAACACATACACATTCTGGAATGCTTCACCATGGCAGTGACTACACAAAACTATATTTAAAACATTAGGGCTAAGCGGTGTTGAGTTGAGCCCCCTCTATTTCAGAGATTACAAAACTCAGGTTAAAAGAAAATATAGGCAAACTCCGGGATATAAACTTCAGAGATATCTTTGTGGATTCATCCCACGCAGGAAGGAAAGGGTATAAACAAAAGAGAGTATAAACATTTGGAACTAGAAATATAAACAACTGGGACTACACCAAAATAAAAAGCTTCCGCACAGCAAGAGACCATAACTAAACAAAGAGATACCCGGGCCTCCTTGGTGGCTTAGGGGTTAAGTCCCAGGGGTATTATCCCTAAGTCCTGGGTTCAATCCCTGGCCAGGGAGCTCTCCTGTCTCGCCCGCTGCTCCCCTCAGCAGATTTCAGTAAATCCACCTGTTCTGCTCCCCACTCTGTCTCTGGTGAATCCTCTCAGGACCCCTCACCTCTGGGTTACAAAATATATTTTTTTTAAAAAGCAAATAACAAAAACAAAGAGACACCCCACTAAATGGGAGAAAATATCTGCACACCATCCATCTGACAAGGAACTGATAAGATCTACAAAGAACTCATACAACTCAGCAAAAAAAAACCGACTCCAATCAAAAATGGGAAGAGGAGCTAAACAAACACTTCTCCAAAGGACTACAGATGAACAACAGGCCCTTGAAAAAAATGTTGTCACTTATAGTCAGGGAAATGCAAATTGAAGCCACAATCAGATACCAACTCAGACCAGTGACAACGGCCCACATCAGAAAGACCAGAAACAGTAAGTGCTGCTGAAGATATGAAGAAAATGGAAGCTTCATACACTGTTGGTGGGGATGTTGAATGGTCCATCACCTACGGAAGGCAGCATGGAGGTTTTATTCAAAAGAATAAAAATGGGTTTCCCATATGACCCAGCAATTCTACTCCCAGGTATCTACTAAAAAAATAAAAAAAATAAAACTAATTCAAAAGGAAACCAGCACGTCTATGTTTAGTGCAGCAATATTTACAATAACCAAGGTATGCTAAAAATATGGCATATATACACAATGGAATACTACTCAGCAATCAAAAAAGATAAACTCTTGCCATTTGTAGCAACATGGATGGAGCTAGAAGGGATTATGCTAAGGGAAATAAAACGAAGAAGAAAGACAAAAACTGGATGGTGTCGCTCATACGTGGAATTTAGAAAAGCAAAGAGTCAAAGACAAACTTTAAAACCAACCTCTGAAAGCTGACATAGATCCAACTCTTTCAGAGTGGGAAAGAGTAGAGGCGAGGTGATGCAGCAGGGGAAAAGCCCAATGGACTTTGGTGGAGGACTATGAGTATGTAGCGGTGAGAGTGCTATAGTGACTCTACCTGAGGGAAGAAACCCAATACTGTCAAAACACTAGCAAGGATATAAAACAATGGTACTTCAAAAAAAAATAATAGTTACCAAGAAGCACATATTGCTCATAAATATTATAATTTTTCACTTTGCAGTCTGTCAAATTTTGTTTTATAGAGTTTAAAAGCTTTTAATTTTAAATTGTTACAACTAATAAAGTTTTTATCATAAGGAAAAAACAAACTCGGCTAAATGCTTTGCTAGAGAGGTCACAGACAAGGTGACCAATTCATGGATACAACACAGAATCATGAAAAGATCTTGCCCGCTCAGCTTAGTGCAGGCTGGCTTGGCCTCCCTGCTTCCATCTAGTAGGGTGCGCTTACGCAGCCGCTTTCACTTCTCAAGGTACATTTGGTATCCTGCCCACAGATAGCACAATATACTAGTAATGCCTGACTGCTCTTTCTAACTGTAGCACCTTAATTCTGTGTCACCCTTCCAGAGGTTGGTTTAAAATTTGTCTTCCAAACAGCATTTACAAATATCAAACACACGCACATATAAGCATTTTACAGGAATATTAAAAATTTGCTCTCCAAAAACCTTTCACTGTGAAATGGATATTTCCCAACTCGAGTGAATATAAAGGAGGCCATTTGCTTAATTGAACATATAGATGATGCCACAGACACTGTGTGTTCATTTAAGACCTGTAAAAAATTCCCTCCCAGTCATCAGAATTTACCTACATTATGTGCAGCTACAAAAGCTCCCATTAGAATAGCCCTGTTCATGCTGCTCAGAAAGGTTTTAGTAAAAGCTCTATCCACGAGGTTAGAGTTAGTAAAAGCACTTCTTTATTTCAGTGTCTCTCAGAATGTTTCCATGTCTCTCCATTCTGTGCAATTATACAAACTGACAGGATAACTTGTGGCAGAAGAAATGAAAGGGTTTGTAATTTAGGAAACCTTTGGCCCCACTGACTGAAAGCAGGTTGTTTGTAAAAAGGAAATCCTGACCTCAGCTAACTGGCAAACTCTGTCAAAAGCAATAGAAGGAAGCAAAGGAGAAAGAACAGTGCCGGCATTTTTTATTGGCAACAGAAGAAAAATGGATGATCTGCCAGAGGAAAACCCTTCGAAGAGAACTCCCTGGTTGGGGAACAAGACGTGCCTGGAGTCATGACTGTGTGACAACACGACTGCATGGTGGTTCTGCTCTGGTTTTGTGGGCTGGTTTAACTGGGGAGGTTGCTGCATAGCACAATAGCTACTTGGACAACTCTAAATGGATTTCCTCCGGTTAGCAGAAGTTGGAGCTACAAGCGCTCCCTAGCCTGCCTCATCTTCTATCCTGGTTTGACATAAAATGCTAAGACCCACGGATGACAGATGTACCAGGTGGAAAGGAGGTAAGATTCCTAACCTTTTCCACATTGGTGTTACCCACCAGCTCACCCTCATTTCCTCCTTATGTGTGCCATTTGGCAGGTCTCTGCAGTGACCTCTGGGTAGATTCATAAAGAAAGGCGTTCCCTGCAAGGGGTCATTGTCTTATACCAGTGATTCTTAACTGGCTGCCCATTGAAATCACCTGGGTACTTTGAAAAGTACTCATATTTGAGCCTTACTCCAGAGGTTCTAATTTACCTGGGATGGACACAAGCAACTATCAAAGTGAATAGTCAGTGCTTTGTGTCAACCTGGAATGTAAAAAAAAAAAATAAAAAACCTGCATTGCTAGCTATTTCCCAGCAGGGCTGGGCAATTTGTAAAGTGTGCCTTTCCTGCTGTTGGCCTTTCTTTTCCAAACAGTTCAGATTCCCAGTTGACTGTGCCCTTAGAATCTTTTTGACTCCAACCCAATTCCATTCAGTTGCCTGGGGAGTTCTTACTATGAATGTAGAATTCTGCCAGGTGTCATGGGTGTCCCCAAGGGGCCGGCTCTCTAGTGGGGAAACAGACTCAGGAGAAAATGCAGACAGTGATGAGGGCCTCACTAGACATCAAAGACACAGGACATAACCAATCTAGGGAGACAAAATTAGAAAGAAATTTATGATGGAAGATCAGAGGGCACAGTGATGAACGTTGACCAGGGAAATTGAAGTCTCATTGAGGAGGTGTCATTTTTGTTGGTCTAAATGATATCAAAGAAAAATAAGATGCTGATAGGCTCCTAAAATTAGCTCACTTCAAGATTAAGAAGAGAGAAATATATAGTAACTGGACAATGTGAGACAATGGAAGGTGGCTGCAATAATATAAGCAAGATATGATAAAGGTCTGTCCTAGGGCAGCCTTGGGGATAGAAACTTGCAACTGTAACAATGTAATTCCCATAGAAAGGGGAAATTCTGGGTTCCCTGCCCCACCCAAGGAAGGATAGAGCAGAACAGCTAGGAGAAGCTAGAAAAGACTGGGAAAAGGACTTAGGAAGAGGAAGAAGACGATGACTTGGAGGAGGCATGTGGAGCAGAGACATGTTAAGAAATCATCTCACTTGCTTCTTGGCCTTAGACTTCTACCAGGGACTTGGGGGACATGGAAGTAGACACTTGAAAGAGACAGAGACATGGGTGCGAGACCCATCGAGAGGCTGATAATGACAGATTTTATCTTTTTTTTAAAGATTTATTTATTTATGCATACAAGAACTGGGGTACAGTCCAGAGATATAGGGGGTGAGAAGATTCACTAGAGACAGAGTAGGGGCAGAACAAGCAGACTGACTGAAATACACTGCTGAGGGGAGCAGCGGGCGAGACAGAGAGGTCTGCTGTGCCATGTGGGTCACCACCCTGGCCGGGGATCGAAATCGTGCTGCAGTGGCTGCAGATAGCTTCATAGGTTGCATCTTAACCCCTTGAGTCACGAGGGAGGCCCCGGCAGCTTTTATCTTGACTTGGATTTTTATTTTGCTCTTTTCCTTCTAGACTCACATGGCCCCTTGTCACCCTTTCCTATGGTTCCCCCAGCAAAAGGTGCCTTAGACTTGAGGCAAGCTTTTGGACCAACTCTGTCTGGATATTTACCCTTGAGGGAGGCGTAATTTTGGGTGCTTCATTTGAACTATATTCTTTATTGTCTCTTCTCTCTATTGCACACACTGATTGCATTCAAGTTCTTTTCTATCGCAGGTCTTATGCACAAAGAGTATGCTTTGTCTTTATGGGGCAGATGGCAGAAGCCATTTAGGCAGGCAGGTTTAGGGATCCCAGGGTGCCCGTCAGTTTACTACCAATAGAACCATCACAGCAGATATCTCAGAGGCAGAGCTAGTGGGACCGGCTTCAAAGATTCTCTTGTTCCCTTTCCCCTACCCAACACTAGAAGGAATCTAATGGATACGTGTATAATTAAGTCAGAGGATTACAGCTGAGGGGAAAGTGTTAGCTGCTTCTAAATCTTCTAATCCAGTACTGGGAGGCTTTGCTATCTAGGGAAGTAATTTTAAATATCATTGTGGGGGGTGGGAGTGGAGGGGAAGGAAATGTGCAGTGAACTGTTTGGAGGACAAGACTAGCAGTTTAGTTCTTGATGAGTTCACAAAGTACAAAAATCAGGCTGAAGCCCTTTACATATAAATGAGAAAATAACATTTTTTCATTTCAAGTGGGAGGAGGGATTGACTGAAGGAGATGAGGAAGCTAAACTCTCCCTATGAAGTTTATTATAGACCCTCTGTAATAGACCCTGAGGGGTGGGGGGAGGTCTGCTGTGTCAACTTGGACATTAAAAAGTACTAAACCATTGACAAGGATCCTTGGCACTTGCTCCAGCCCTGATGTGAGGGAGTCCTAGGATGCAAGGATCAAAGTCCCTTGAGCAGAAGTCCAGAGAGTCCCCAAGAGAGGGAAAAAAAGGAGGGGGCATGAGCAGGAAGAGGCCATGCATACTTTGCTTGTTCTTCAGAAAGGGGCTCTTTCACAGTCTCCCCATGTTTCTGTCTGTGCAAACCTCTCACTGAGAAATCACTGCAGGCCCCATCACCTAGCCTACTTAGTGGTTCAAAAATACCAAAGGTTTTGCAGAATTTCCATTCTTCCCAAAGCAGTTAAAATGCAAGTGGGTGGGGGGAAGGAGTTGCTGGAGGAAGCACACACCCTTATTGGAACAGTCTTGTTTTGAAAAACTTCTGCCCTCTGGGGTTGAAAGCATTTCTTGGCCCAGTGGAATCAAGAGGTGCCATGATAACTCCAGAAATGCTTCCAGCCCCTGACCTTGATATTTATTTGCAAAATCTTACAGGAAATCAGTGCTACGTGTTCCATGAAAAACAAAGGAAAATGCAGGAATCAGGGAAAACAACAGATTGCTCCACACAGCCTCACATCAACAGACTTTTCAAGAAAAAAAAAAAAAAAGATGCAGAAAATTAGTTCCCTTAACATGTAATCTTTCAACATGTACCAAAGACCCACTCACTATGTGTTCCACACTGTACTAGATGCTAACAGTCTCAGGGCAAGATAAGGGACACTGCTGAGATAAAAGCAGTGAGTGGGCAATTTGGGCTCCACAGGATAGAGTGGGATGAGCTAAAGCCTTCAGCACAGAGGGACATGGGAGATTACCTTGTTTGGGAAGACTCCTGGGAGAATATAACAATCTGTACTGTGCAGAACAGGAGGGAATTTTATAGATGAAAAGAAGAAAAAGCCTAGCTGTGAGAAAGTAGATTATGTCTAAAACAGTTTCAGAAACTAAGGTTTAAAATTGCTACAAAAATTAAGCATGACATTGAATGAACTAATAGTCATTTTATAACCATTCATGGAGCACTTTCTATATACTGCAACAAATTCATAGAAGAGCAAGATACACCTGCCATGGCAATCTAAATGAGTGAACCATAGAATCCCAAGACCTCTCTTTTGATAATGACAGCAGTTCAGAAAAGTATTCTACACTATTAGAAAAACCATCAGAACAAGTATTCTGTAATTAGAACTAGGCATTTGTCCTCTATGTGAATGAGGAAATACAAATCAAAACCACAATGAGATACCACCTCACCCTCGTGAAAATGGTCTATATAAAAAAAGAATGGAAACAGCAAGTGTTAGCAAAGATGTGGAGAAAAAGGAGCACTCATTCACTGTTGGTGGGAATGTAATTTGGTGCAGCCTCTTTGGAAAATGGTATGTGGATTCCTTAAAAAAAAAAAAAAATGGAAATCCCACACGATCCAGCAATACCTCTGTTAGGTATTTACCCAAAGCATATGAAAACTCCAATAGGAAAAGACATATGGACTCCAATGTTCATAGCAGCACTAGCTACAATTGCCAAGTCATAAAATATACACTCCATGGAATACTATTCAACTATTTTTAAAAGATGAAATTGTGCCTTTTGGAACAAAATGGATGGACCTTAAAGTCATTATGCTAAGTGAAATGAGTCAGAAAGTGACAGATACCAGATGATTTCAACTTATCTGTGGAATATAAACAATGGGGGGAAAGAACCACAAAACATACTGGCAAAGCACAGCAAAAAAAAAAAAAAAAAACCAAACTGTTAAACAAATGTTAGTGAAAAATATACTTATTACCAGAGGGAACAGGAGATTCAGAAGTTTTGTGGAAGGTGAATGAAGCATGTTCAAATACAGGGGAGTAATAGTGTAACCTCAAAGTTATATAGATATGTAAATGACAGAGATTTAAATTAAAAATGTTCAAATAATTCATCACCACTAAACCAACCTTCTAACAACTAAAGGGATTCATAAAATAAGAGGTAGACACAAAAAACATACAATGTAGTGGGAGAAGGTAGTAAATGTGTGGACTATCAAAGAGTTAGAGATCAATGTTTTCAATAGATCACAAGTATAGAACTGGAAGTTAAACCTCAGGATAACCACAATATAAAAATCCTTAGAAGAATCACATAAGAAATTAGAAAGGGAACCCAGGAATAACACAAAAGGAATATGCCAAGGCATTAAGAGAAAGAGAGAAAAGAACAAAGACAAACTAATAAAAAATACAAAAACACAAACAAAATGACAATAACCACCTATATTTTAATAATTATTTTAGATGTGTAAATGGTTTGAATTTATAATTAATTCACCAATTAAAAGGTATAAGTGGCTGAGTGGATCAAAAAACATATCAAACTTCTTATCTTCAGAAAATTCATCTTAGCTCTAAAGACAAATACAGGCTTAAAATAAGAGGCCAAAAGTACTACAAGCAAATAGTAATTTTCAAAAGGCATGTACAGCTATACATATATCAGATAAAGTAGATTTCCAAGTAAGTTAGAAATGAGATAGGGGGAAATGTTATATAATGATTAAGGGCTTACTAAAATGAGAGGATAAAACAATAATTAATATATATGCACCAAATGACGGCGCACCAGAACACATAATTACTAATATAACTGAAGTGTAACACTAATAAAAACACAGTAATAGTATGGCATTTTAATACCCCACTTACAACAACATGAACAACTTGACAAAACAGATTATAAAGAAAGAATATCCTGAAATAATGAGATAGATCAGATGGTTCTAATAGACATTTATAAAATATTTTTTTAAATAAATTTTATTGTTATATTCCCCATACAATTGCAGCCTCCCCATTCTGACCCCAATCCCTCCCCTCCCGCCCCCCTAAAAGTGTCTCTGGTTCATAGTTTTTTGTTGATTTTGATTTTCACTATCTTATAGTTATTCATTTTCCTGGTCCCTTATTTAAGTTTTCTAGATTCCTGCTATGAGTGAGACCATCCGGTATTTTTCTTTTTCTTTTTGGCTTATTTCGCTGAGCATGATCCCTTCCAGCGCCATCCATGTTGCTGCAAATTGCATAGACATTTATAAAATATTTGACCTAAAAATGCGAGAATTGACATTTTTCTCAAATGTACATGGAACAGTGTTGAGATATAAATCAAATGTCAATTTATGAAAATTCAAATCTTAACAAATATCTTTTCCAACCATGTGGTTATGAAGTGAAAAAAAAAAAAAACCTGTTAAAACCTCAAACTGGTGGAGATTATACAACATGCTTCTCAGTAACCACTACACCAATGAGAAAATTAAAGCAGAAAGTAAAAAATACTAACAGGAAGTGAATTGCAATACAGGCCTACATTAGGAAACAAGAAAAATCTCAAAAAACTTAAGTTTACACCAAAAGCAACTTGAAAAAAGAACAAAGCCAAAAATTAGAAGGAAATAATAAAAATTAGAGCAGAAATAAATGAAATAGAAACCAAAAAGAAAATACAAAAGATCAGTAAAACCAAAAGATGGTTCTTCTAGTTGTTTATCAAAAAGAGAAACAGTTAACAATCTTTGAGCTAAACTATTAAAGAGAAATCTCTAACAGAATTTGAAATGAAAATGGATATATTACAACAGACATCATAGAAATGTAAAGTATCATAAGAGACTAAGCTACATAACTACATGCCAAAAATTCACAATCTTGAAGAAATGGATAATTTTAGAATAAAACCATATGAAGATTGAACCAGGAAGAATGGAAAATTTGAATAGACATAATTATAGAAATTGCAGTACATAGAGAAGGGAAAAGCAGGCTGAAAACAAAAAGTTCAGGACCAAATAGTTTAAGTGAATTCCACTAGACCTTCAAAGAAACTATATATATTTTATTTAAACATTCTCAAAAAATTGAATAAGAGGAAATACTTCCTAACACACTCTAAGAGGCCAAATTACACTAATACTAAAACCAGACAAAGACAACCCACAAAATAAAAACTATAGACAGAGATACAAAAATTCTCAACAAATACTAGCAAATCAAGTTCAACAATACATTGAAAGGATCACATACCATGACCAAATGGGATTTCAAGGGACCAAACATGTTTAACATATGCAAATCAATTAATGAACGACATCAACAAAATACACTACATCACCAAAAGAACAAAAAAAGAACAAAAATCATGATCATGTCAATAGATGCAGAGAAAGCACTAAGCAACATTCATTTATGATTGTTTTATTTGTTTTTTTAAAAGATTTATTTATGCATACAAGAGCTGAGGTATAGGCCAGAGGCGCAGGGGTGTGGATGGGAGGGGTTGGGGGGTGAGAGGATTCACCAGAGACAGAGTGGGCAACAGAACAGGCAGACTGACCAAAGTACACTGCTGAGGGGAGCAGCAGGAGAGTCAGGAGAGGTCTATTGTGCCATGTGGGTAGCTCCCTGGCTGGCCAGGAATTGAACTCATGCTGCAGTGCCTGCGGATAGCTTCATAGGTTGTGTCTTAACCCTTGCACCACCAGAGAGGCCCCATTTATGATCTTTTAAAAAAAACTCTTAAAATGGGTATAGAAGGAACATTTCTCAACATAATAAAGGGGATAGACTATAAATACAAAACTTATATCATAGCAGTGATGAGAAACCAAAAGCTTTTTTTTTTTTTTACACTTTCACCACTTCTATTTAATATTAGAGATCTTAGCCAGAGAAATTAAACAGGAAATAAAAGAAATTCAGACGTGAAATTATTTTTTGCAGATGAAATGATAATATACAGAGAAAACCCCAAAGACTCCACCAGAAACTATTAGAAACATTTAATGAACATAGTAAAATGGGAGGTGAAAAAATACACAAAGATCTGTCACATTTCTACATACAAATGAGAAGAAAAATAAATTAAGAAAACAGTACTACTTACGATGATATCATAAACTTTAAATACCCAAGAATAAACTTAACAAAAGAGGTGACAGATTTATATAATAAAAATTACAAGTCACTGCTATAAGATAGAGAATAAGACACACAAAAAATGGAAAAATATGTTCTTGAATGAGAAAACTTAATATAGTCAAAACTACCATCCTACTAAAAGTAATGCACAGATTAAGGCATTCTCTATCAAAATTCCAAGGCCATTTTTAATAAGGGAATAGAACAAAAAAATAAATTTTATATGGCCACAAAGACACTAAATAGCCAAAGCATTTTTGAGAGAAAAAAAAGTAGATTATGGAGACACCATGCTACCTGATTTTAAATTACACTAGAAAGCAACAGCAATTAAAACAGTATAGTATTGGAATAAAAAAAAAAACATTACAATGAAACACAATCAAGAATCCAGAAAGAAATCTGCACGTCAATATCTAATTTAAAAGGGAGCCACAATCATACAATAGAGAAGGGAAAAACTTCAACAAGTGGAACTGGGAAAACTGGACAGCCTTATATAAAAGAATGAAACTGAATCACTTTCTGAATCCATACATAAAAGTAAATAATAAATTCAAAATGGATAAAAGGCTTGGATGTAAGTCCTAAAACCACAAAATACATAGAAATAAACATAGGTGATACATTTCATAACATCAATGATAGAAATGTCTTTGGGGGGCCTCCCCTGGTTATGCAGCGGTTGAGTGCTGGGCTGCAAAGCTGCCCACAGCCTCTGCAGTGCCGGTTCGATCCCCGGCCACCGGCGAGGGTCCCAGATGGCGCTCAGACCTCTCCTGCCGCCTGCTGCTCCCCTCAGAAGTGTATTTCGTCAGTCTGCCTGTTCCCTGCTCTGGCTCTGGTGAATTCTCTCACCCTCCCGTGCTTCTGACTGTACCCAGTGCTTGTATAAATAAATAAATAAATCTTTAAAAAAAAAAATGTCTTTGGGGACTTGAACCAATGGCAAAAGAAACCTCACACTCTCAGGAGATGACATGTACACAACAGTGAGGAGCAGAATTATCAGTGTCCCACCTCCCTAAGACTATGATTTTTTACTGTGTTCTAGAAGCCAATATGTCAAGTGATAGCAGATGGCACTGGCATTGTGCATTGTCCCACTTGCCATCTCATTTAACTGACGTTTATTTAATAATTTCCAATATGAAAGCACATGTACATGGTAGAAAATTTGCAAAATACACAAAAGGAATAATACTAAACTGATGTGTGTTTTTTCCACCTAAGGCATGACAATTGTCAATATTTTAACAAATATATGTTTACCACTTTGTCTTTACCTTTTTTTTCAATATAGTTGAGATCAAATTGCATACTCAGCTATTAATCTTGTTTTCGCTGACAGCCTATGTTTAGTATTTACCCATTATATTATGTACTTTTTCTGAATGACATTGTTTAGAGTGGCATGACAGTTAATTATGAGAGTACCTACTATGTGTCAGATGCTATCCTGAGCACTGTAGCAACTGTCTGAATTAACACCAGGGAGTGCTAACTACCTTTTCTAAGAGCAAACCAGGGGATACTTTTCATTTAATTCATATAACTTTGATGTACTATTAATTCCATTCAGAATAAAAAAAAAAACAATCCTGTTATAAAAATGTAAAGCAGTTGCCCAAAGTCACAGAGTTGTAAAAAGAAGTAGGATATGAAAGTAGAAAACCTGGCTCTAAAGTGGACCTAACCACTCTTTTATGCCGCTTACTCTCTGGCTAATGGATTGTAAAGGCTGATACCTAATGAGAGTAAATCATATGGAAGGCAGCAGGCTAAGTCTTTCACATGCATTAATTTAGCTAATTCATACTGGCCATCGCCTTTCTACAAATGAGGAAGCTAAAACCCAGGGAAGCTAAGCAATGCACTTACGATTAGACAACTAAGGAGTGGCAGTTTTAATTTTCACCTTGGTCTCTCACTCTATTCCCTAACTTGACTATTCTTCACTAGAATATAAAATACAATCTCATTGTAAAGTTGAATGTAACAAAACTTTCCCTATTTTCTTCTAACAGTTTTCTTATTTTATCTTTAATGTTTCTGATGCATTTGATATCTTTGATGCATTTTGAGTTGATTTTTGTATATAGTGTTAGGTAAGAGTCCAACTTCAATCATTTGCATTTGGATATCTAGTTTCCCCATCCCTGTTTGATGAAAAGACAGTCCTTTCTCCATTAAATGGTCAGAGCACTCTTGTTGAAAATCATTTGATCATGTATGCAGGGTTTGATTTTGGCTCTTCTATTCTCTTCCATTGGATTGTATGTCTGTTAGTAAGCCAGGACCACACTGCTTTTATTACTTTAACTTTGTGGTAAGTTCTGAAATCTGAAAGTGTAAGACCTCCAACTTTGTTCTACAAGGTTTTGTTTTGTTTGCTTTTGTTTGGTTTTGATTGTTTAGGATCCCTTAAAATTCCATGTGAACTTTAGGATGGATTTTTCTATTTCTGAAAAAAAAAAAAGTTATGGGATTTTTGAAAGGGTCCAAAATAAATACATGCATCAACAATTGTAATAAAATTCTGTGAGTTTGGGAGCCACTAATCTTCCCCTCTAAACTGTAATCATTTTAACAGCAGTGATTTTATATATGTATCCCTCTCAGAATCTAGTATTCAATTACACATCAGCTAGAACTCAACACCTCTGAATCAGGATTACAGAACATCAAATTCTTATTGTTGATAAAAATTTGATAAGAACCAAGAGGTTTTAAGAACAAAACAAAACTAACTGAAAGGAAACAGATTTCTTCTTCATGAACAAATTTCACATTTCTCAGTAAAGTAAAACAAAGTTGAGTCCTAACTGGCACAAATACATCATAATTTCCATGATTATATAACAGGCTCAACAGATGCAAAATAGTGTGGGATTTCCCCCCCTGCAGTTAAAACAAGTAGAAACTCTTCCCTCCAGTCAGCTATAGCTTAATAAAATCTAAAGGTTAAATATATATAATGCATGCCTGATCATCAAGGGTAAGTGGTTTATTATTTCAGGGACTATATTACTGGCTGCATGCTTATTTTAAATACTCAGGATTGGACATGGTTCATTCTATTTATACCATTAGTACTATTTTTTAAGTTTAAATAAACTGAACAGATTGAAGAATTGAAGTTTGAATAGTAATGTTGTTATATAATATAAAAGGTATGAAACATAAACCTCTTCCTTCCTTCTATGGAGTCTAATGAAACTGCCAGTTGTTTATTTTAGCACAAGAAACTTTTGGCCTGTGGAGCACAGGAAAGACAGAAGAAATGCTTGCTTTGATGCTTCTAGAATTAACCCAAGAGGCCTTGTAAACCAAGATAGCAAGACTGTCCTTACCCTGCCAGCCCGGGAACTGTCTCCTCTTTGCCCCTTTGTCTTGGCAGACAAAACTCCCAGAACTCACAAAGGAATAGTCCAGTATTGGTGGTGGAGGGGAAGAGAATGCATTTTTTCTAGACGAGGAAAACTCAATCTTTTATGGAACATAGACACTTTTTTGAAATCTGATGAAATGTACAAACTCTGATCTCCTAACCCAAGCCCCAATGCAAACATGTTTGCAAACTTCTACCTGTGATATCAGAAGGTTCACAGACTATGACTTCCAGTGTATTGAGTACCAGCTATGTACTATATATTGTACAGGGTGAATTAATACAATGTTGCATACATTAATCTGGAAAGTGATGATATTTGAGTCCAAGAGGTTAAATAGAGGTGGTATAGAATGATGGGTTTGCTGGGTTATCTTAATGGATTTGCCAGAGGTGGAAGACCTGGGGACAATGAAGAGATTTGCTAAACCACTGGAGAATAAAGAAGTTGGTTCTGGTGTTAGGCCTCAGCTTTTGGGAGGTAAGGCATATCATAACTGATAGGAGTCTTTGTTTAGGGAGGAGGTTGGCCACAATGGGGCCAGCCACTGGGAATAGTTTTAGGTAGCGCACCACTGCTGTCTGTGTTGAGTGTCTCTGAGGCCAATTTTTAAATAGATGTATGTGTGTGGAGACCACCACACACCAATTCTCAGACACCAACATAGGGTCCAAGAATTCAATTCAATTCTGACACTCTCTGTCCAGAGTTAGCATCAGTTTGCAAAGGGAATGGCTCAATACCCCAAGACTAGGTTCGGAAGGGTTGGCTGCAAGCCTAGACTGACACCTGGGGGTCTGACTAACCAACTACAGAATGGAAGTTTTCTGACCCCCTACTCAGAATTCAGGTGCCTATCACAAGTCCAGGTTATGTCTGTGCTTCTGACTAACTTGGTAAAGTCAGTCAGGTTCCCAGGACATCCTGCTTAGGCTCGAGAAAAGCACAGAGAACTCATGAAACCCATTTATTTATCGGATCACCAATTTACTAAAAATTTTACTAAAGGCTATGAATTAACAGCCAGATGAGAGTGTACAAGGCAAGGTATGGGGAGAAGATACAGGACAAGTGCCATGCCCTCTTCAAGTGCACCATTCTCCCCAAATCTCCATGTGTCCACCAACCAGAAACTTTCCAGAGCTTCTCCTTTTATAAAGGCATCATTACATAGTCATTAATTGACTCATTGATCACTGACAATTGAACTCACCTCCAGTCTCTCTCCCCTCCCTAAATGGAAGTTCCTACCCTCTAATCACTGGGCTAGTTCCCTTACCAACCAGTCCTTATTCTTAGTCCTCTTAAAAGTCACCACATTAACATAACAAGAGACAGTTTTATCATTCTTAACAAAAGAAAATTCCTATGTTTTTGAAGATACTGTTAGACAGAGATAGTTTTGTCATTCTTAACAAAAGAAAATTCCTAGGTTTTTTGAAGATACTGTGATCCAGGAACTGTGGATGAAGATCAAATAGAAAGAAAAATATACCTTTGTCATCTGAGTGACCAAAATATATATTTATTATAAATCACAGTCTCACAAAAATACCAAGCATGTGCTTTACAGTGAAGACTTTGGGTCACAGAGCTGACTTGGAGGTATATTTCAACATGTGAGTAAAAAATCAATCATACTCACGTAATAAAATCACATTAAAAGCTCTGGACACTGACATTCAGGTTGGCAATACAGTAACCTTCTATTCTCTCCAAGGAATATATCCAAGTCCCCTAGTGGATGCCTGAAACTGTGGATAGTACCAAACCCAAAAATATACTATGTTTTTCCCCTAAACATACATAATAGTTATATTTGCAAATTAAACACAGTAGAGATTAACAACTATAATAAAGTAGAATAACTATAAAAATATTCTGTAATAAAATGTGAATGTGGGCTCTGTTTCTCTCTCTCAAAATATTATATCATCTATAATATTTTTGGGCCATGATTCACTATGGGAAAGTGAAACTGAATAAGTGAGCACTATTATACTCCATGTATAACATCGCACATTGAAATTTGAAGACTAACATGTTGCTGAGGATGATCTGTGTTCAGATCTTCCCATGCTCTGCCATATGCCTCTCTCCCATGGACCATTTTGATCTGTATCTTCTCCCAATAATAAAGCATAACTGTGAACATAAGTTTTCAGTGAGCTCTGTTAATTATAGCGAATTATCAAACTTGTGAACAATTTGGGGAGTCTGCAGGCCTACTCCACCCCCCTTCACCATCACCACCTCCCCATCACCAACCAAATTTTCAGTTGGTGTGAGAAATAAGGCAGTCTTGGAACTATACTCTCCAAATTTATGGTTGGATCCTAACTCCTTGCAGTTGTTGTTAGGTGTAGGCAGACTTGGCAGTCTGGAAAACTGTTCCTTTAACCTTGCAGTTCTGATAAACATAAGCAGAGCTCAGCAGCACCCAGGCCCCTTGGCAATCAGTTACCTAAGGGTTGGCTGGTAATGATGGAGGACAAGACTAGGAAAAAAAAAAAACTGAAAAGGAGGTGCTGCCACAAGATCAGAAAGCTGGCTCACCCAAGGAGGTGGAGGTAGAAGAGATTAGCATAGCCATTGACACAGCTATGGAAACTAAGATAGTTAGGCTCCAAGGACACAGTTATGGAAACTAGTATCCTTAGGCTCAGACTAGTATCCTTAGGCACCATATGCCTAGAGCCTAGATTACGAAGCATAACATCCAAGCCGGTATCTGAGGGTGCATCCAAAGGAAAAGATATGGAGATTGAGCCCACTGTAGAATCTAGGGTCCCTTTCAAATTCTACCTAGTTATCCAAAATTAGCAACCAACTGACAGCTCACAAGGAGTCTATATCAGTTCAGTGTCTGCACAGGCTTGGGGCAGCACTCCATCTGCCCACCTGTGACTATGCATGCTCCCTCTGCAGGGCAGCAGCCTTCCTGCCTGACCTGTCAAGGCCGCCTGCCTGCAGCCATGCAGGCCTCTCTTAGCAAACCTGTCCCTTTAGGGCTCCTCTTCCTGCCTGCTTGTGTCTATGCAAGTGTCGAACTAAACCTGCCATTTAAATATAACTACCATCTCTGTCTTCTGGAGAAACTCACCAGGGAAACTCACTGCATGTCCTTGAAATGGGAGCTCTGGTGAAAACTTTCCTAGAGTGAATCCAGGGACCACACACTCCAAACCCAGACTCCAAAAACCACAACAGTAAGCTGTCATATTATTACTAGTATCTCTGCCTTTGGGCAAGCATTGCTATGGGAAGTCTCCTTACTCCTGATGTGGAGCAGTGATGTGGAACCTATAAACACTCAAATCAAGCTAAGTTGATATATTAGTTAAACTTTCTCATGATAGAGCCACTCATTTAGCCTCTCACACCCAAGTTCATCCCAGCAAGAGTGGAAACTTAGCAAAAATGAGAGTTCAGCTTCAGCAGAAGCCTCAGTGTTGCTCTCTCAAATATGCTTACAATAGGCTCACAGTCGCAGGACTGCTGCCTTCACAGGTGGGCAGCAACAGCTCATATGTATTGAGGTTCTGAGTTTATGCTGACTGGTTAGATCTAAAAAGGACCACATAGCACCAAAACTATTAAGTGGAGTTGATCCATTTAATAGGTACATCCATATTTATTACCTATTGAACAAGAACCCAGGTAACAAATGTCTATTTGACAAGACAAATAAAATGAACTAGTAAGATACAAGGGTAGAGAGGCAGGTACTTGTACAACTATTTTCAACTTTTTTTTAAATTCCTTCTCTCAACTAGCATGAGAATCAAAACAGAGGCTTCTACAATGCCCTTGAGAATTCACACTTCACTAATATATGTATATTGAGTACTTGTGTGCTTGAAATACAATGCTAGGCACAAAGAGGTGGGTGGGAACTTTTGTTCAAGACTTTAAAAGACAGGACCTGGTTTCAAAGGACTAAAGAGCCAGTGAGAGAAATAGGATAAATATACCTAGGAATGAAAGAAAAGCAGGTTACACTGAAGGCCATGCTGAGTAACCCAAAAATAAGTAAGTAACAACTTAAAGGAATTCAAAGGATGGAGATTTCACTCCTTTCTGAGTGAAAAGTGCTGCCAGACTTGAAATGGAGGAATTAGTGGTTTTGGTCAGCTTAATAACAAAACCATCATCATAACAAAGAAATTGCATTAACTGGATGTGAAGAAACTGGATTTTAGGACTTTGGAGAGAGACAAGGGGGGTCAGAAGAAAGAAATTTGTTTATACCATTTCCCTAAAACAATTGACACAACACATCAGCAAGAGTTAGTGGCACCTAATCCCAGGGATTAGATCTTTATCATCCTGGTTTTATCACGAGAAAAGCAGGCACTGGTGATCAGAGCTACTGAGGGGTTTGTGCAAGATCCCATGGGGAGAAAGTGGCTGAATAGTGATCAGTTTCAGGCCTAAGTGTTGTAAAAGCATTTGGCAAGTCCAAAGTGCAATGCCAGGGTGCTAAAGAAATCTCCCACTCAATTCAGTGACCAGGAGCGGATGGAGGCAGAGTAGGAGAGTAGAAATGAATGCACCAAACGAGAAGTCCAAGAGGCAACTTCAAAGTCATGAATCAGGCAATGGTGACCTTGGTATCTTAGTTTCAATATCCCACCTGTTCTTGGCAGGATGTAAGAGCATGGCTGAGTTTAGGATTGCCTCTGGGAGAGATGGAATGCCAGGTCAGATGAACAGAGGTAAAGCATAGGTTTTTATGAACGTGTGAAATGCTTCCTGTGTTTTTCTTTGATCCTGCCAGCCCACCAGCAGGGGATTCCCCTGTGCTCTTCTTACCGCTACCTGAAAAGAAATTACATTCTCTGGGCTTGTACTAATGAAAACACAATTTAAAAATTCTGTTTCTCTAAACATCTAGACTAGCTACTGGCTTAGATACTGAATTCTTATTTCTAAAAGAACAGAAAAATAAATATGTCCTATTTATCTCCTTACCAGCAGTCTTCCTTTCTCTCACAAAGAGCCAAAGAACTAACTGCAGTGTCCCAGAGAGTTCTAGAAATTAACAAGGAAATAATGGGACCTCACCCTCCTGGATTTGGGGCTCATTGACAATTTCTATGATTCTCCCACTGTTTACTCGAATAATTTAGGAAAAAGCTACAAAGGCATGTAACATGAATGCATTACTAGCAGAACTCTGATCTGAAATTCTACTAAGGCTCAATTAGGATAAATTAGTAAAATGGGAAGGAAGATACCCAGAGGAAATAACCCAATGTCAACAGAAAGAATGAACTGGTCAGAAAAAAAGGGAAGCCAAGTAGCAACAGATTCAGACTCTACAAGAGACCAGTATTTCTCTTAATTCCCTGTGGGGCATCTTAAACCTCTGCTTTGTCTGTCAATGGAAATAAAAGTACCAACATCACAGGAGACATGTTTCTGTATTAAGATATTCAACATCCATATAATGATGTGTGATCTTACTTGGATCCCAGTATGAATTAATTGTAAAGACAGACAATAAAAAAAAAATCTGAAGTTGGATTAGGTCTTAGATGCTATCAAAAATTATTCTGCTTGTTTTGAAGAACATGTTCACATTTTTCTTTACAGATATACAGAATAGAGGTAACATGATATGAGTTCTGGAATTTGCTTTAATATTCTTACTAACAAGGAAGGGAAGAAAGGAGCAAATAGGAGTTACAATTTTCAAAGATTTCTTTTCACTCCACTCAGTTGTAAACAGTCAATTCATCCAAATCCTCCTCTTCTGCCACACTAAAAACCCAAACCTCCCTAGAACATTTTCAAATATGAGCCACACAAGATGCTGGCTTCTAGAGGGGGCTACCTTAGGTATTACATATTCTCAAATCAATCACTTGACATTTTTATGGCATCACAAAATCTACACCTTTACTGGAGCCTAAATCAACAACAAAAGCATCAGCCAAGACTGCATATATTACAGGATCCTTATAAATCAGCAGTTACCTTCAGGCTCCAGAGGCCTCCAAATTTGACCAGCTGCTTAAAACAGTAAAATCTCATTAGTTCAATGTCTAACCACTCAACAGAGAGGCTTACTTCAAAGGCACACTCTGCAACCTAAGAGAATAACCACAAAATGTCCATACTTATGTTAATTAACAAGCTAGGAACCTGCTTTCTTGTCTACGGGAAAAAAGGGATAGTATGCTGCTTATTTTTTCATTTAATGACTCCTCCCCTTGTGTTTTATGAGACATTTTTCTCCTGGCAAAAAAAAAAAAAAAAAAAAAAAAAAAATTGGTAGGATTCTGCTTCCCTAAGATATAGGTTGGCAATTAGATAGATGCCATTTACTCAATTGTGCTATTGACTGTTTTGATCCACTGGAAAATTCCAATTAGTGATCATCTTGATTTGGATGCCAGGATGGAAAAAGATAGCATTAACTTTCGCCTCTGCCAAACTGTGGTATGGAAAGAGAGGTGATATTTGTTGCTATTTAAGTAAAAACCATTACATGCCAGAAATCTTTCTTAAACGTGTCAGCAGTGAAATGGCTCATTGGTAAGTTTGTTGGACACCAAATCTCTTCCAATGTTATGACATCATAAAAGGAGAAATGGCCTCTCCATGGCCACAGGACTGGGCACCATCCTAACCACCCCCACTTCTAGGCCACCAACATGTCACACACATTGGACTATAACTCTTCCAGTATGGGGTGCAGCTGGGAAGGAACCAGGTAGATGCATGCATTTAAGTGGAATGAAGGAGGAAGAAGGGACATATGGAGAAGCTGCTCCTGGTACATTAGCACTTTGGCAGACAGATTCTTCAATGACAATGGCAGCCAGCATCTTGACCTTGTGGTAGATTACCCAGCTTGATTGTATATTGTGAATTTTGGGTCTCTCCTTTTCTCTCAGTCTACTGAGCCCTGCCGAAGCTGTTATTGTAAGAGATAACCTGCACTCCTGGCAAGCTTTCAGGCCTCAGCTGACCTGGGTTTGCCTGACCTATTTGACCGGGCATTTGCCCATGAGGGGATAGATGATTTTCAGAATTTGATCAGTAGTCTCTGTCCTACTCCTCTTCTCTCTGTGTTCCCTTTATACCTCTCACTCATTAAAGACCTTTGCGCAATTGATTACCAATTTGATGGGTGAAGATGGCCAGACACTTTTATAACAGGCAAAATGGAATTTTTCCCCTTCACAGCCAGAGGTCCCTCAGTTTCACACAGCATCACTAACATCTGTCAGACAGTGAAAAAATATGATCTTCCCTGGTGGCACAAGGGGTTAAGCACTGCACTATGAAGTAATCCGCACGCAGCCTCTGCAGCACAAGTTCTATCCCCGGCCAGCCAGGAAGAAACCACATGGCACAGCAGACCTCTCCTGTCTCCCCCGCTGCTCCCCTCAGCAGTGTATTTCAATCTGCCTGTTCTGTTCCCCACTCTTCCTCTGGTGAATCCTCTCACTTCCCACATCTCTGGCCTGTACCCCAGCTCTTGTATGCATAAATAAATCTTTGGGAAAACTGCAAGCATGTATAGGTTTATTCATTCATTTTCATTTTACTTGTTTGGAGCAGGGAAATGGGGATCCTGAGAGAAATTATTTACAAAGTCCAGTTACTCTCTGGTCCTTGTTTATCATAGGCAAAATGTGCCACTCATACTGTTCTTTAGCACCAGATGTTTTCATCACTTAATAGTCTACATGTACCCAAAGAGTTTGATAAATACAGGCTTTTATTTGCTTGGTGCAGAGTTCATGGGGGAATGGCAGTGACCCAGGGCACTGACAGCAGGCAGGGATGGGAGGTGGTAAGATTCACTGTTTCAGTGATAGTTTTAGCATGGAGCACATCTGTCAGAATAGCAAAATCCCTGATTGGAAACAAACTCTTCTGACTAATATTTGGTAAGAGGGGTTGAGCTGGAGTATTAAGGAAAGAATGCACACACCTGGCTGGACCAGTGAATCCTTCCCGAGGGTGCGCTTGCTATCATGCCAGCCCATGTACAACCTATTCTTACACCTTGTCTCTAACACTTTGTTTTTATCATCATAATGTAGTCTACCTCTTCCAGAAGATTTCTGGAAGATCTCGCCTATAAAAACGATAGATTGAAAGTTCAATAGCCAATGTCACAACTTAAAAAAAAAGTCACTTTGAGATTATATTATTCCTTTTTCTTAATTGTATTTTTTTAATTAAGGTAATAATGGTTTACAACACTGTGTTATGATTTAGGGGTATGGGTTCACGCTCTTCAGATGTAAATCACAATACTATACCCATCACCAAATCACAATCTTCCATCTCAGATTATTTTCATGGTGGCTTTTGAAAAGGAAGCTTAGTGGTAACATGTTTCCATTCAAATTGAACACAGCTTCCCTGGAACATGATTTCACTAGACAAAGTTTCATGAAAACAACTGTTTTGCTATCTTCTGCATCATTATTATAAGAAAAGTTCTCTCTCTGAATGGCAATAGATATTTCATGAATGAATGAATGAATGAATAAAATTGGTCTGTTTTACCTCTTGTTTGGTATCAAAAGAAAAGCTATCGCCCATTAGATTCACAGGGGGAGATCTTCGAATGATATTCATGCCCTAAGACTTCATTTTTTTCATTGTGTTTCTCTCATATGAAATTCTTATGTTTTCTAAAAATATTCCTAATTTGTTTGTCACACGGATGCCAGACACATTTGCCTAAAAGGAATAAGGAGGAATGCTGCTGTGCATGTTCTGTATACTTTAAAAGCAACACCAAATCAACCACAGAAAACCACTGTCTAAGAATTAAACTGACAACTCCTGTTGAATAATCATCTCTCACTGGCAAATCTTCCAAATTACCAGAATGGTTTTAGAAACGAGACCAGAGACAACATTAACTTACAAAACTCAGCCAGATTCTCACACAAGTTTTTAACATCATCCTCAATATTTGGTACAGATGAAAGGATAATTGGAGGCCTGTGGAAAATATGAGTAGTGGGATCACAGATTTTTCTCTGCTTCTCATATATCCCTTCCATATTCTAGAAGGGAAGGAAATGACTTATGTAATGTTATGATAGTCTTACATGACCATTGTTGCACTATTAGTGCTAACCACCTAAGGCAGGTCAGGGTGTGGATCCTAACTTTCCAGTGCAGGGAACCACAGAAGTCAGCAATGTGTTTCAATTCTTTACTCCTCCAGTATCCAACATGAATTAAGCAACAGCAGAAAAAAAAGAACACTTCCAAAAATCTGAGGTTCTTCTCTTGTAGCCCAATGATGTGCTTACCAGGAAGAAGGAAATGAAATTAAATGAAAACAGATTTCCAAAAACATTATAGTTAGCAGCCAAATCAAGGTCCAAAAAAATGTTAACAGCCCATGATTATATTCTTGGTAAAGGATGGTCCAAAACATAATCCATCAGGAAAAAGAAAGTTTAGTCCAAGATATTCCTTGAAAGGGAATCCCAGTAGTATACAAAGTAGTTCCAACCTTCATCATAGGAGGAAAGAGCAGCCTCTATTTCTCTCCCACCTGGTACATGAGTCCACCAAGCTAAGCCTTTTGCACAGCCAACTCCACAGGCCAGTAAAGAAGAGAAGGACTAGCAGAGAAGGGAGCACCAGCTCTAGGTTCCAAACGTGTTCTGTAGCCATCTAAGGGAAATTAAACACTTTGTTATTAAGCTTTATGTAAGCATGCTTCCAAACTAGTGAGGAGCTCCAGAAAATGAGTCAACACTTTTTCTAGCATGCTTAGTCTATTATGGATAATATTATATCATCACCCAGACACTTAGGCTCTGGAATTTATTTGTTCACCTGGATCCTTCTGATTATTTCCTGGAAATTATCATCTTTCTTTGTTATTGCTTATTTTCACGTCTGTTTCGGGTTTTCTGTGTCATATGTACAATTTTGTGGATTTCTACTGTTTCTCATATCTTTTCATCTGTAATTTATAAATTCTACTCCAAATTTACATAGATCCATAAGATTGATTCATAGCACAAAATATGTACCATGAAAAAGTTAAAGTGGTCCCAGTTCACTTACCAGACACTAATTTAGAGCAGGAGAGAACACAGGGAATAAGATTTTATTTTTAAAGTTTGTTATTAACAAAAGAACAATACAAAAATCATAGCTACACTATGGGTTTTTGTTGAGCTTTGAATGGTTTAAAGTTCTCATTCATTTGTTATTTCTCTTCTGGAATGATTACATAACCCAAAAAAAGTCATTTTAATCAATTGTACTTACTTATTTAATCTTCTCATTAATATGTATTAGTTGAAAACTCCCTTTAGATATTCAGATCTTACATATTTAGATGCCTTATTTCCTTCCTTTATCCCAATACCTGACCAGCTACTGTTGATATTTACTGAACAAAGATGTATAGTTGCTCTGTTTTAAACACTACTTGTTTATTCTTCATTCATTCAAGTAACATGCATTAAGGGCTATTATTTACAAGTTACTGTGCTAGGTATACAGAATATAAATCAGAAATTTTATACTGAATAGACTTAAAGATTACTTAGGAAAATAATGTGCATATATTTAGTCATAATACAGGTAAGAAGAGAAAAGCACCACAAGGGAGTAAGGATACAATGCTATTACAATTCAGAGGAATGATTTTATAAAGAAAGCTCAGGGAAGGCTTCCTGAAAGAAGTCATTTTTTAATTTAAAGAATGAGCTCACAAAAGTTCATATTGTGTGTGTATATATATATTACCTCATGGTATTTTTATAATTTGTCAATATTTCCCCCTGAATTACCTTTAGAGCAAGGGACACTGTTTGTTCACACTTAACGTGTTTTCTTTCTAGTTTCTAGGACAATACCTGAAATGTGATCAGTAAATGTGCATTGAATGAATTACTTTATTAATAATTTGGTCATGGGGAGCATTCCAGACAGAGGCAACAGAGAGCAGTTGATTGTAGACAGATTCCTTTGATTCCATTGTTTGGCAAATACAGAAATCTTTCAGCTATGAAAAATAAAGCAATATGTTTCTTGTTCCATTTGAAAGTTTATTTTGATTCGAAACAAACTTCCTTGTCTTCTCCTCATGGCCTGTTCCACGTGTGTGCTGGGCAAGCTTGCATGTGCTGAGAGACAACAGGGCTCAGAGCAGAGCCATTTCCTTTTCTCACCCAGGTTCCTGAGCAGAATCCTGGTTGAGCAGAGGCTTTCTTCACAGCCCTCCAAAATGTGGGAATGTTTCACCATGGCTACACTGAGGATTAACCAAACTCAGGCAAGTGTTTGGAGAGATTTAGATGAAGGTCCCCACAGACCCACAAGGTATTAATGCGATGGAATGTTTAGAAAATCATGCAGCTTGACTCAATTTTTCAAACTTGTGAAGCTCTATTTTGGAGTCATTACTATGTTTCCATTTCCAACAGATCATAGCCCATTACCATCCACAGCATGGGAAAAGGCTTAGGGAAATGAGAAAGGGAAAGCTGAGTTTGAAGCCTACATCACTTCAATATGTGTGTCTGTCTGTCTATCTGTGTGTGTGTGTGTGTGTGTGCACGTGTGTGCTGAGGTTGGTTGGGGAAGGACTGTGAAAAGAGTGTCGTGAATCACGAGATGAAAATTATGACCCTAAGAGACTTAAAAGAAGGGAAACCTGTCCCCCATTTAATGGAATAGTTGAAGAGAATTGACTATTTTTTTGTAAAGATTTATTTATTTTTATACAAGAACCAGGGTACAGGCCAGAGGTATGGGCCCAGACCCACCAGAGGCAGAGCAGGGAGCAGAACAGGCAGACTGACAAAATATACTGTGGAGGGAAGCAGCGGGCGCTGCAGGAGAGGTCTGCTGATCCATGAGGGATCCTCGCCGGCCAGAAGGCAGGGATCGAACCTGCCCTGCAGAGGCTGTGGATAGCTTCACAGTGTTGCACTCAACTGCGAGTGCCATTGGGGAGGCCCAGGATTGACTCCTTACTCTCAATATCGTTCATGTAAGTTAAATGATAGAGAAGACCCTTATATTTTAGGAAGGTACTTACTAGGAAATTCATTTGATTTTGGTTGAGAGATAAATACAGGAAACTTTGTGACCTCAAAGTTATTTTAAGCCTAAAGATACTCACTTTGCTCAGAATGAAGTGAAGTCCCCGGGAAGGGCATTTTCTTAAAAACTCTTTAACAAATGCATGTGATAACAGTGACTAACAGCTGATGACATTTACTGCTTAGTAAGTATGATCACATTTATGCCTTGCTGGATCTTCAATGGCACTTAAGGAAATTCATACACCAGCTGTTTTAAGCCCTATTTCACAAAGAAAAGGGTCAAGTTAAAATACATTTATTTTCATAAAAATGCTAATTAGTGATAGTGTTACTTTGTACATGTCATTTTATTTAATTCTTAATCAGTTTTACAAGAGAAGAAGTGCTATCTTTTCTCCTTATAGTAAGGGTTTCTTTGACTAACTATGTACTTTCCAAAATATGACCAAATTTATAAAATGTTGACTAAACTAGGTTAATATGGTCATTAGAGCATCGACACTGTTTTTTAATCACACTCCTTTACTCAACCACCTATATATTGAACGCCTTCTATGTGTCAAGCACTATTCTAATTAGATATATCAACATCTTGTGGTGTTTACATATTCAAAATGGACATAACTGAATGACTCCACAGTTCTGTATATGAACGAGTGTGTATAAACACACTACCTTCTGAGGCTCTATAAAACAACTAGTTTGAACTATTTGAAGTGAATTTACCAGGACTTAATTTTGCAAGTAGAAACAGCTTCAATGTTTTCAGAATATCAAGCACTGCTCAAGTGGCTATAGGAGCCTCTGCCAATATTTTCCTGCAATGTTTAGCCAGAATCCAATGACTACATTTTGAAAAAACCACCCCCAGGGTTTTAATGGCTAAATGTAATTTCTCAACCCACAATCTTAGTCTCAGACCCCACTGTTACAGAGGATAAATCGGTGGTAAAGCTAAGGGTATTCATATGAAATAACGCCTATTTATGTTGTGTCAATGGTCCAAAGAATCCATGATCCTGTCCTAACTTAGAAAATAAAATGTTTATATTTTGTTTAACTGTAAGTTGTATTGCACAGAAGTGATTCGTCATAAGATTTTAGTGCAACTCAGTCATCAACTGTCTCTTAGGGAATTTGGAGAGTGCTATGCTACCATTCAAATATTTTCTTTCTTTCAGCCCTGACTTTTTTCATGTTAATTGATTTGCTCCATGAAATGCCCTGTAAAGTGGCCAGATGTTGTAAGAGAATCTTGATAGTATGGGAATTCAGCAGGAGACTTCAGCAACATAAAATGATCCTCAAATTTCCCCAGCTCTCAATTTAGCAAAAACAAAGGTTCCCAATTCAAGTAGGATTATGAAGAATCTCCTGGATTTTACTGGCAATGTCTGAAGAAAAGAAAAATTACCCACTATCTGCACCACTAATCACACCAAAGAGGATTTTGTAAACACAGAGGAAACTACTCTTGGACTAGTGGCCAGGAGACCTCCACTCACTCTTAACTCTGCCATTGTTTAACTGTGCGACCCTCGACAAATCTTGCTTCTCTAGGCCTTATGCTCTCATCTCTCAAAATGGATGTGCTTCCATTAGGTATTCACAAAATGCCGTGGGAGGTAAAAGAGCACTTAACTCTCCAGGGACGTCTGAGACGGTTTCACAGAGGAAGAGACATTTGTATCCTAGTCCCCAAAGAATAAGTGTTCTGCCAGCTAAAGAAAGACAAGGATAGGACAGTGGGGATTGAAGGAAATGTGGTGATTGTGTATTCATAATCAAGAGTTATTTGCAGAGGCAATCATAAAATGTGATGGCAGATTTAGGAACCTGAGCAAAGCAGTGACTAACCACACAAAGGGCAGCTGAGGCAAAGCTGCAAGTTCGGGTCCATTCAGATTTCACCTTATATGCCTCTCAGTTTAGATTTTATCCAGAAAGTAACAAAGTACTGAGAAGAATTTTTTTTTTGATTTATTATTGTTTTGCACATGAGGCAACATTTTTTAAAATAGGGAGAAAGCTCTCCTAACTATATTGCAGGATGAACTTGTATGGAAAGTAAGTGATGGTAAAGAGACCAATTAGGAAGTTACACCAGCAAGACAAAGGGATCGGAATTTAAAAACCAGGCATATTTTAATAGAAGAAACTCTCCTTAAGGAAGGGGAATTAACAAGAAATAAAGGGGGCTAAGGCGTTTCTAACTTAAGAGGCTATATAGTGATTCTGTACAGACAGGAGTTCTCAGCTTGACTATGCAAGAAAATCACCTACAGCTTTTGTCAAAACACGTATTTGGGGGCCCTACACGCAAGGCCTCACCTAAATAGATAATAACAAGGCCCAAGAGTGCTTTTCTAACAACTTTTCAGGAGTTACTGCTGTTCCTCTAAGGAGAAGGAGCACTTGAAGAATCACTGATATAGGATTTAAGGGTGTGGAGAGTTATATTTAAAAGGAAATAAATGGGGGGTAACTTAATAACTGATGGGTTAACTTCATGTATTATTTGAGGGATATGTTATATATTTATTTGTTATCTAAGAATCAAGGTGTCATTTGGTTCACATCTGTACCACAATTACCTAGCACAATGCCTGGAAGATATCTGCTGCTCAATAGTTTTGCTAAATGATAAGAAATATTAAATGCAGGTAGAAAAAAGGAGCAAAATATGAGTCTACAAATTTTGAAGACAAGTCAGTTCTGTTCATATGAATTAGGATATACAGACTGAAGGAGGATGATTGCAAAAGGCAGTTGAAATCTTAGAAGTTTTTCAATCCTTAAGGAGTCTAATAAAAGTAAGTATAAGAAATTTCATAGAATTCATGAACTTTATAGTAAATGCCACGAGAAGGGTGAAGATGCAACCTGTGCCAAAAATCTCTCATTTTTGTATATAAAATGTCGCGTGTTTGTATACAAACAGCAAAGCTAAAAACCACTTGCTCCTAATATTATGGAAAGAAACACAGAAGAAGGGGCATCCATGTGGATTATTGAAGAAAGGATTTCTGCACTTCAAGGGAAGCAGGACTAGGCAATGCTTCCTTCATGACTCCATGACTAAAGTAAAGAGAATTAAGCAGTAGTGTCTCATGTGGAATTGAAATGAGGATTGCAGTGTTTGGATGCAGCAGCAGAGGCAACCAAATTTTATATCAAAGTGAGAAAGATAAGCATAAGAAAAACACAAGGAAGAGCTAAGAAACTATGAAAAAGAAACATGTAAGTCAGAACACTGGTGCAGACCCCAGTCTAACCTGCTAGAAAGAATGGATGGACCATTTCAGTTCCAAGCCAAGACCGTATCACACAAGGCACAGGAAGCTCAGCACCAGGCTGCTACTTCTCTGCCTCATTATTCAGAAGCGAATAGATCATTAAAATAAAATCAAGCTCCCATTTATCAGAACATTATAGAACATCGTTTTGCTGAAAAGTCACAATTCCAGTATCAAAGGCATCAAGAAAGGACATATATTCCATTCTGGCACTTATACCTTACAAAGGATTATTTTTAGAAAGAAGTATAAATCAGGCAACATTTTGCTGAGAAATGAATTCTTTTTATCAGTAAAGGAAATTTGTGGCCTGATAGTGATAGAACATGGCCCGCTCCAGTTAGACTATGCCTTACCTCTGCTACTGGTTTAGAAATGCTTTAGAAATACACAAAGGACTTTAAAAAAATAAGAGCACAGTGCCTCAGGGAGTACCGCTAGTTTAAATAACACATGAAAAGTATTTATGAGCCCTTTTTTATGAGGTGGTCAAAGAAAAGACCATCCAGCATGTAACATAAGACTGGCTAAAGAAGAAAGCATTTCCAAACCACATTGGAGAGTTAAGCATGAATGGAATTTTATTTCGGTTTCTATTGCTTATTTAAATGAATGGTGTTTTCAGATGGGGCCTAAATGATAATGCAGATCAAGGTGAAACTTGCCAGGAAGAAAATATACTAGTCTATTATTCGAAGAATGTTACTAGGTAATATTGGAATACTCCAAAATATATGGGTTTAGAAAAAGGGAATTTCTGGAAAGCATAAGTGGTTGTAATACACCCAAGTCCAGTTTGAGTTCTTGGGTTGAGCATTTCACTAGAGTCAGGGTTTTGGAGCTACTCCATGTTCAGCAAATGTGGCGAGGTTGTCTATGGCCAACCTTGACAGGGTACCACACACACACAAAGAACCACAACATGCTTTACAGCACACTGTCCAGTGGGCTACAAAAACTACTATTCATTTACTCAATTGTTACAATGGACTACTCTGAAGAGCAAGCCTTTAAGTTTTATTTCTCTTAAGCAGAAATGTTTCTGAGCTATTCCACTCACAATTTCCTTTTTGGACCTTTGTGTGACAAAGTGCTCACCCTGGTGTGTGACAGCTGGCAAAGGTTATGGGTTGTGGATGTAGCCATGAACAGAGCAAAGATAACTGTCCCCTAGAGGCATTAAACGGAGATCCTTGGCCTCATTAATTTCTTGTCTTATAATGAGCATCTGCCCCATGAGTTGTATCAGTAACAAATTATAATGGTAAAGTGTTCCCTCAGGCCACCAGTTGATTGAGTTCCATAACTGTGTCAAGAGTATTGATGTGCCCAGCCCTCAAGCGAATGCTAAATGCTCCTGGCCATTCACTTATTTATTCCACAAACACTGATTGAGCAATAACTATCTTTGAGACACCATGCTAGACTCATGTGATATTCTATTAAACTCCTTTTGGATAACACAGTACATTAAATCTGAATTCAGCATTACCAGATCAGAAAAGAAAGTCCTTTTTTTCGCTTCATCATTTAAAATAGAATCCATCAGATCATGAATATGGCTTTCTTCCTCACAAAGTCCACATTTCAAGTTCAGAAGCATCACACAGGCATATATTTTATAAATCTAATACTTTAGAGGCATCATTCAATTAGAGTTAGAAAAAGGAATACAATGTTAGGCCATGTGTATATCTGCACAACAGCTTTAAAATATTTTGAAGTGAGGAAAAGGAATTTAGGTGACAGGAAATTCAGTTTTCAGCATTTTTAGTAAAAATCATTAAAACATTTTTCAGTGCCTATTATAGAATCAGGCCAAATCTTGTTATAAATTTCCCTTTAAACGTTCACTTCTTTCATTCCTTGGTCATTTACCTTCCTTACCCCAAACTTCTGGTTTGTGGTAGATTTTGGTGGATGGGAGTAATCAGTGCAAACCAGGGATCCTGCTTCTACATGATTAAAAGGGACAACATGAGGCAGTACACCGTGCAGCCTGGCATACACGTAACCTCATCTCCTTCATGCCCATCCTCCACTGCCCTTTCTCTCCTTCTAACCCCCTTGCCAGATGGAATTGTAGTTTACCAGCAGGAGGGAACTCCATCCTGTGATTGCCTCTATGTGAGACCACTGAATATAGAACCAAAAGGGTCTACCTTTTGGCAGCTGTCAAGCCAACCCAAGGTAAATGATCACTTCTTCATTTTGAGGTGGGGGCAATTCTCCAGGAGGTAAAGGGAAAAGTTTAATTACCTTTTTTTTAAGAGCCGATTCCTCACTTTTCACTCTAGCAAAGTGATTTTAAAATATATCCCACCACACCAAACACAGGATCCAGTCTATATTTTCCTTATTGCAATCTTTGCCATATTTGGTGCAGGTCGGGACCTCAGTCTTTTGTGCAACAACTCCCTCTAAAGCTTACTGCATGATGCCATGTGGTAGAAAGGGTTTGCAATCTGATTATGGATTTTCAACCATTTTGAAAGAGAAAAACTTATGATTCTTTTTTCATCTCTCTTATACTTCAGCAAAGAACCACCACTGCCCTTATTTCATTTTTTCCCTCCAAAATAAACAGTGCAATTATATTTGATTAATCAGAGGTCACTCTAATGGACTTTATGTTCAGATTCTTCCTTTTTCTTCCCCAGAGGCAGGCACACTTTTAGCTTGAAAAGTAAAAAAGAGGTAATGGCTGAACCCAGACACCACCCCCTTTTCTGAGAAAATTTTGAATTATTTCATGGTTATTTAATTTAGATTATTCCAGTGCTCAAAGGTCATGTGCACTAAGTCCTACCAATATTCCCCAAGAAGCCACTTTTGTGCATCCTCAGAAGGATGAGGAAGTTATTCATGAAGCAAAACATCCAGTAATATCAACTGGGTGAGCAATGTACCTCTGAAGGGCACATACTATCAGGCTTGACTCCCTCAACAACTAAGTTAAAAACAGTATTTTTAATAGATACTTTTCCTATTTATGAATATCCCATAATCAAGGGCAGAATTTTAATTCACATTCTTAGCCATTTTAAGCTATGGTTCTGCTAATGCATTATAACCAGCCTATTATATGTCAGGACAGCAATGGGATATTTGAGTTTCATTGCTAGCATGTTCCTGGAAGCATCCAGAGAAAATAAGACAACCCAAGACTGCTATCAACAAGGGATTAATCAAGATTCTTCTCTCTTAAGCAGGATGTCTGCCAGTTTACAAAACACTGCAATAGTCTGTGAATTCTTTGTAATAAATTTTAAAAGACAGCCATTGAGTCCTTCATTGATTCATTTACTCAAAACTTATTGAACACCAACTTTGGATCAGGTACCATTCTAGGTCCTAGAGTCATTCCTCTTGCAGAACTTGCTCTCCACATTTTTACAGTTATAATCATTTCAGCAAGACCATTTTCCATAGATAGAACAGAGGCTGTTATATCCAAAAAGATCCAGAGTCAGCAACCACCTTTGTACACTAATAACACTTATGATAGCTGATGGCACATGTGGAATAGGGGGAAATCATGTAGGAAGCTCTTCCTTAGTTTCTGGGATACATACAGTTCTAGGGACTAGGGCTTGGTTACATGTTATTGGAAATGTAAGGATTTGAAAATTGAATCCAACTATGCAGAGCCTCTGGAGAGGTCCATCATGGACAAAGCACAAGATCACATAAGGCATCTTTCCACAGGGCCTCTAAACACTTCCACCCACACATGCCCTCCAGCACATATATGTCTACCCCAGCACAGAGACACATGGCAAGGAACTATGCCAATGGCAGCAGAGCATTAACCATACCAGTTACATTTGCAATTATTTCTTAATAATAGGGAACTCACGACTGATTATCAATGACTTCAGTTAAATTCCATCTGTTTTTCTGACAAAAATAGAGTAATACTGATTTATTAAGAGACTTGCTGGTCACTCTGGTCTGAGTCTAATTCCAACCAGACTGCTTGCTATCTGAGTGTCCCAAGCAAACTCCAGTGATGTCTGAGTCTCAAATCTCCCATCTGTGACATAAAGATTACTCTGCCTATGCTCTAGTGCTCTTCTGAGGGTGGAACAATGCATAAGTGCCTGTCATGGTGTTAATACAAAGTAGGAGCCAAGCAGTGTTAAAATCTGTCCTCTTCTCATTAGATTTAGCAAAATTTTCTGCCTTTATATGACTTGGCAGAAATAAAGCCTTATCTAGATCAATGTCTTGCAATTGAAGGTATTATGAAAGTCTATAAAATCATTCAACCTATTCATTTTTCTACTATCTTTGGTCACAGGCCATGTAAAAGGCACTGTCTCAAGGACAACTGTCGTCAAGGTCTTTGTTATACAGTCATTTAAGGCCTTATCTGCAGCATTTAGGTGAAGAGGAGTCATTTGCTTATATTTGAAGAAGAAAATATTTTTTTTACACTTCCTAACTATGTCCAATTTGTTTTTAAAAGGCAAGATTCCAATCTTACAGTCAGAAAATGTGGTGTTTAGGGTGGTAGTTATAATGCTGTGACTATATTTCTCAAACCATAAATTGACATGTGGTCTGACAAGCATAAAGTGTACTTCTGGAGACAGTGGGATAGAATATTTGAAATCAGAACTGGAAAATTTGGGACATATGAAGGCTATAAATAGTGAGCAGAGACTGGGTTGGTTCCAGCAGAGACTCAATTCCTCCTAAGAACCACATAATTAGCCAGCCCCCATTTGTTATACATATAAATACTGCTACATAAGAGAGGCAATTTAAACCGGAATGGTAAACAAACCATGCCTGTGCCAGAGGGCTGCCTGGCACACACATTCCCTGTTCCCACAGTGCTATGAAGTCCTGTGCCGGATAAGGCTGCCCAGAAGGAACTAAAAATACAGCTGGAGAATGACATTAAGATCCAAGCTCATCCATACAGGACAGTGTGTTCACTGACATGAAACGGTCATCTTTGACTCCTCATTCTATAGGCGCAGGTAGAATGATTTTACACAGGAAAGAGCAAAGATGCCCATGCCTCCTCCGAGTGGGAAAATCCACTTTTGGCTTAGACCCATTTGGAAGTTACTCTACTCTTATTTACGCTGACAAAACAATGCTGTGGTTAGCTTAAGACACATAGAGCTGAGTCAAAGAGTAAAACAAATTTGAAGGAAATTATGTTTCTTTATTACTCTCATTGTTAAGTGTAAGATGTAGTGCCTCTCTGCAAAACATAGTAAGGACCCCATACAGGTCTTTATTTATCAGAAACAAAATTTATCACAACAATGACAGGAAGATCCATGTGGTGAGGAATACATGTGGCTAGGTCATACCAGACACACTGCTAAGGTCCTTGCATATTATCGTCTCTCAGTCTCAGCAACACTTATGATTTCACCTTTTATAGGTAAAGTAGTAGAGACAAAGACAAAGAAAAACCTGCCCACATTCACACAACTTCTAATAAATTGTACAGTCCTAAACTGAATCCATGTCTTCAGGCATTATGATTCCCAATATAACTTCCATGGAAAGAGGAAACATTTCAGGAAGGATCAAAACAGATTATTTTCCTGGCCATATGGTTCCTCAGAGCATAAGCATCAGAATCACAAAAGAATATTTTGAAAATATAGATACTTGGATCTGATCCTGGAATTTCTGATTCAGAGGGCCTGGCTCTCCACATACTGAAGACACCCCTCCACACTGGGGACTCCCCTACACCCATCCTTTTAAGAACTTGACAAACTCCGTTGCATCTGGCTGAGTTTCCACTTATTGCTTGTTAAGAAAGGATTAGATACCCATATCTAATATTACTAATAAGTATTTGTTGCCTGCCCAATATAAATCTACCTCGAATACACAGCAATGACCAAAGAGCCCTAGTTCCATAGCAATGGTTCAGGCATCCTCTAAAAAATTCTTTAAATTTCCATAAAATTCCAAGTTAACTCCTAGAGACTTTATAGTTCATGTTTACTCTGAGTGACACATTCTTGATCTTTACAATAAGCCAAAATCAAAAATTAAGCCAAAACCAGGTGAAAGACCATTCCTTACACAATTTTCTCAAGGTAGCCACATTATTTAAAAAAAAAAAAAGGGAGGGGAAAGGCATCAAGGGGTTTGAGCATAGCATTGCAAAGCATTTACGCAAATAACTCTGATCACTTTTGGTAAATTGAATATGTAGATTTACCCCAGAGGTCTGACTGTAGAATGAAGGCTACCAGAGAAGGAGGGGGGTGTGTGGGGAGCAAGGTGTGGAGATAGCGATAGCCCAATGGACTACAGTGGAGAACTTTGCGTACTTCAGTGGAGGGTGGTATGTGGTAATACACTTCTGAGGAGATGTGTACCTGTGCCTCTGAATCATATATAATGTTGTGAACCAATGTCACCTCAATATAAAATAAATACAAGTATGGAACACATACTTGGCCTAAAATTAAAACTCTAATAACATTAATCTCTACAAAGAACTAAAAATAGGAAGCAGAAAGGACAAAGAAAATGAATGGGTCTGCTTCCAGAATCTTCATCTGAAAATTTTTAGTACTACTACCATAGAGGTAAGTGTGAAAACAGAAATTGGACTAAGACATCTAAGCTCTCATTTCTATATAACCGAAGTCTCAGAGTTTATCTATTGTTTACTTTTTTAACTTTAGAAGAATAGAGTTAAATGTGTTACCAGCCTCTTGACTTAATGACAGAAAGAATATGATGACAAAGGCAATTTATATTCCTGACCTATCTCTACTATTTTGTGACTTAGGTAAAGGATTTTACTCCAATTCCTTGATTTTTCAATCTAAAAATTTGTGTAGAGAGGAAGAAGGGGAATATCAGCAGATGAGACACACCACATTTGTACTATACTTATGCTCTAATTGCAAACTACCCACAGTTATGTACATTCTGTTTTATGTGCTTTATAAAAGTCAGATGTGGAATTCCCTGTGGTGGTGGCTGTTTTAACTCTCTAGAAACTTGAAGGAAAGTTAAAACTAAAAAAGAAACTAAAGAAATAGGGCTTAAGAATTAAATGTTTTGAATATTTTCCTTCCTAATTTGCTTTGTAGATAAATGGAATACAGACTATCATCAATGAGAGCTTTCAAGTGAATCATAATCACATGCATGTGCAAAACCATCGGTGGAGTATAGATGTGCAATTAAATGCCTAATTATGCTTAAAGAGCCCCTGCATTCTTTACTCCCTGACTACACCCTCAGGAAAACATACAGTAACCTTCTGTCTTGAGTACAGGTTCTTTAAACTGTTTAAATGCCATGAAAGTGCAACTGTGTGCCCAATTAGGGGTGCAATTGCTGGGTCAAAGCATGAAACTCAGCCTATCTCCTGCCACACTGGTTAACTCTTCAGATCCTACTTGCCAACCCAAAGGGCCATATTACTCAGCTTCCTCTGCATCCTGGGGGTCAGTGGGAAGTATTGGGTTTTCCTTAGCCTTCACCAAATTTAAAGATGGTATGAAGGAGAAAAAAGCCAGACCAAAGATTAATTGTGCTTTTTGAGAGCTTTTATTTATTTCCTCATCTAAAAAATTGAAAACTATCCTCAGGTATTACCCTATTGATGGAAAATAGTAGGTGGAGTGGGAAAAGGGAAAAAAGGACAGGAACTCCTCTCTTAATTCCATCTCTTAATATAGATCCTGGTCATGCCCCTTTTCAGACACTGAAGAGAGATGTAGATTACCAGAGGTATACACTGCTAGGGACTAGCATATGTTCTAAAAAGATTGTACAGTAAGGATTCAGAATATTCTCCCATCTGGAAGTCAAAAATAAAGTATTTTCATCTGAAAGTCATTAACCCCCAATGTCCCCAGGTCCAAAAGCCTCTCACAGATTTTAAAATAATTGCTAGGTCAGCTCGTGGTGAGTGGGAGACTAGCTGGATGGGAAAGAACAAAATCGGGAGTTAGAAACCCCCACTTCATAAGTCAGCTAAGAAGAGGGGGTGCCAGAGATAAAGAGGGAGAAGCCTGGACATAGCAGGTGGACATGTATAGAGGGGAATGGGAAAGTAGAGATGGTAGCAAGCAGCATATATTAGCCATAGGAGAGTTATTCAGGGGGCAGAACTACAAGCCTTGGGGGTCCTTTGGGATAAGAGGAGCCAAGCCCCAAATGAAGATGGAAATATAAGGAATCAAGGAATAGTCCACAGTAAAGCAAGGGAACTCAAGATAGAAAACCCAACTCTGGATCAGAGTATGAGGCAGGGTTTGGTCATGAGAAGCAAGAAAAGAGTCAAGGAATTGGAACTTTTTACTTAACTTTGACTAAACACTTATTGGGTGTCAGGTGTTGCTTATATTGTTCAGTGCTGATAATACAACAGTAAGCCATCTGGTCAATGAAATGATCAGGAGGAGAACTGAGGAGATGTTTGCAATGCTGGACATACAGGGATTCATCTATTCAATACCTTTCTTTGTGTATTACAAAGTCTGGAAAAACAAGTAAGTTCAGCTAGAGGAATTCAAATGGTGTTGGAGCAGGGCTCTACTCTAGCAGAAAAGTCAGGACGCTGACTTATTGGCATAGGTTTATTCTTCATCCCTTTTGTTTGTCCAGGTTGTTGCATTTCTATATTTTGAGACTTATTTTGTTTAAAAGAAAGAAAAGGGTGGGGGTGGGGGGACTATTGTCTTAACATGCCTTGCCTCCTTTCTAGTTGACTTAGGAGCAAAAATTCCAGCTTGAGTCAGGCTGATAATTCACAACTCATCATGAAACAGGCCTTGACCTCTCCCTGGCCAAGCTCTTGACCTCTCCCTGGTCCCTCAGAGTATGGGGGGCACAGAAAGCTCAGTGTAGGCCTGTCCCACAAACCTCATCCTTGCTCTTGCCAAAGAGGTCCGTGTGACTGAGTCATGGGCAAAACAGTTGAAGTGCTGAGAGGCTAGTCCCAGTCTCAAAGAAAATGCAGTGGCTATGCTGGAGCATAAACAATAAAGACACATTTACTAAGTATATCTAAGCATTTGAAATTTATTCTTCTCACCAAAAATAAGCAGCCTTGATGGATCACTAATAATATGGCAGGGATCAAAGACACTGTGTACCATTTGATACTTGGAATTGTACATGACATATATTACATATGGGTTTCTATTCACATAGAATAGGGAGGGACAGGCTGAATAGTAAGTTGGTTGTGTGAAAATCAAAGTAGTAGGGTAAACTTTTTAAGGGGATTAACTTGGTCATGGTTGTTGGATATTAGATCTAACATATTCATATTATTTTCCCCAACTATAAACACTGAATCATGATAGCTATATGATTTCATTGAACTGGAGAAAACAGAGAGCTGGAAGTAACCCATAAAAGCTTCAGTAGAGTAATGGGTAATCTGTTTCAGGATAGAAGCAAGGCAGAATGCTAAAGTGGAAACATTGAATTATCTAGAACTTGATTCTGCCTCGAAACTTTACCCTACTTTACTATAAATATCCAAAGAGTTAAAAATGACAGAAAATATTTCGGGGTTAGCCTGATAGACTATGACACACAGTCTTCCTGGACTTATCCCTACTCACTAATCAACTTATCTAATGGCACTTACCCTGCCCCAACCTATCAAGGGCCCCATGCCAGGCACCTTCTTTCAGGTCTTATTCTCGCTCCCTTGATTGCGCAATGGCTGTCTCCTGTTCTTTTGCAGTAGTTCACATATACACACACATACAAATCATCAAAAAGTCAGATTCTGTTCATCACTCACTTCTCCAACAACCTGAAGAACTCATCTTTACGTAACATAAGAATTGTAACTACTGTTTACTAACTAGTAGGTTTCAATGCTTTGTAATGATAATTTTCACTTTCACAATATTACCTTTTCATCCATCCAATAAATATTCATGAACAAATCCTTATTGAAGTAGCTAGTGAAAAAAACTGAACCTCAGAGAGTTTGAACAATCTTCCAAAGCGAGAAGTGGTCACCAACATTCACATGCAGGGCTGCCCAGGTTGGAAGCTGAGGATCTCCCTATTCTCCCAGATATCCCCACTGAAAAGAAGTAAAACTCCCTCCCTGGCATGCAATGCCTTCCAGAATCAGGACTCAACGAAGTTTTCCAATGGGATTTCTCCTGCCCATTATCCTTTGTTTTGGTGGGGAAAAAAAATGCACACAGGTCCTTGGAAATATCCATCCTGTCTCCTAGACCTCGACTCTGGTTCTACTTACAGAATAGTTCTTAACTATGTAAATTTCACCCATTGGTCCAAGGTGTGAAATGCTGAAATGTTACATTTGCCTCCACATCTTCCTCAAAAACAGATGTATACCACTAACACATCAGCTAGGAATGACTTCTCCTTCCTCTGAACTGTCAAACAGCTTTGTGACACTCTCAGGCTTATGTAATGGAATTGGCATTGCCACAGCTTGGAAGTCAGATGGACTGAGTTTCAATTCATCACTTTTCCACTTACCACTTAAACTATAGGACCTCAGTCTCACAGCACCATAGAATTGTTTTCATAATCCAGTTATGTGATAATGGAAAAGTGTTCATCACAGCCTGCCATGGAGCAAATCTTCAAATTCTTATTATTTTAAAAATGCTTTGTATCCATGAATTGATCTGTCTTCTGATCATAAACTTGAAGAGAAGAACAGCCTTACTGTTTTGTATCTCTAATCTGTTTATGAATGCTTGATGAATGTATGACAGTCATGATGATGCTTCCAATCAAATTTCAAAGCCTATTAAGCTACAACTGATATCACGTTGCATATAATGATACATTGAAATTACAGCAAATATTTAATGAGGCAAAGATATGTATCCATTTGGGTTATCGTTTTGTCTACTTAGAGGAGTACAGTGTCCATAATGCCACAGTCACAGTTTCACAGAAAGAAAATTACTCAATACACACCCTTCCCCATGCATGGATAAAGGAGTGTTTACAATGCTTGCAGAGAATAGCAGCAGTAGCATCACAGTAGTAGCAAGAATAGCAGACAACATCTATAAAGCATCTAAAAAGACAATAGTTTAAATGTTTCATGTCTCTGAACTCATTAAATCCTCACAACCACCAGTATGAGGCACCTAGTGTTCTTTCCCATTTTCAGATTAAAAGTTACTTAATTTTTCTCTTTCAGTTTCCAAAGGCCTCAAGGAAATGGTCCATGAGGGATTCTGACCAGAACGCAGGCATTCTGCCTGTCACATCAAACAGAAGCTGCGTGGCCCCTCCCACAGTCAGGGCACCAGTCCGAATGGGCCTCAGAAAAGGTAACTGACCTAGCACTAGCCACACTAACTGGGTTGCTTCCTTTAGGAGACCCCAGTGCCCTTAGGACCTGTACTTTACTACCATTAAAAGATTGGAAAAGAAAGTATTGACTTTAGAAAGTAATCTCTGTCTTCAAACATTCATACTTTTGTATTTGCAAAAGATGTTTCAAGCATACTAAGACATCTGATGATAAAAAGTCCCATGTGATGGAACTTAAGACGACAGGCAAAAACCCATGAAGACTGCAGAAAGAGCTTTCTGAAGAGGTTCAAGGTGTGTAAGCAAGCAGGTACAAATGGAGTCAAAAGAATAAAGTAAAGCAGACTTGCCCCTGGATTACTTCCTTCAAGAAAACAAATTTGATGAATATGTTTTGAGATTTCCACATTGCTTTAGGCACCAACAATCCACAGTTTGGGCAACGGGACCATTTGATGTTGAGCAGTTAATATTGAAATCGCTGCCTAAGCTAAACATAATGAGATTTCTTCCTGATTGAAACCATGAGAAAAAAAAAATAGACCCACATAAACGAAGCCCAGAATGGCTATGAGCATTCATTAGAATTGCTCCCACATAAACCACCTCATTCCTGAGGGGCCAGAGGCTATCGTGTTCTGGGCCTTGACACTAATCAATTTCAGAAGAAGGAATTTTGAAGCCTTTCTTGAGTTTGCCACATCCTGAACCATGACAAATCCCAGCTCTGTAAATATATGAAAGGTGGACATTCTACCTAATGGATGATGCGTGCACCAGGGTAGGGGCATGGTGTGAGTGCCTGCCTGTTGTCTCAAGCAAGCAGGAAAGAGGGCCTTGGACTGACAATTTCACTGACTGTATCACTGATATCACTGACTATATAAGCTTTCTTTCATCAAATTGGCATGACAACATGCCACAACAGTGGTGACAAATGGGGCAAAATTGGCTCTTGGTAGATGAAACCAAAATCTTACTCTTTTTATGCATAAACCACCTAGTCAGTGTGGAATTTAGCTTTTGCTCTTAACATGGGATTTCTTTCTCACATGGAAACCCAGCTAAGGTGTGTACAAGTTGAGTCCCATAAAAAGGAACTTGGGCCAAGAGGTCAGAAAAAGAACCTAGCATTCAGGTAGCTCCATTTTCTAGGTCATGTAACTTCCGTGCGTTCTCATCAGCTGCCAGATTAAACCCCTTTTCTAACTGGTATTCCCAGAGGGAACCCCTTTCTCCAGTTCACACAAAGGAGTTTGTGATCTGACAATGACTACGCCCTGCATCACATTCCCCTCAACGCTCCATTCCTTCAGTACAACATCCACACAATTGTGTCATACTTCACAGCAGACAGTCCTTTTAAGAGGCTGCCCCATCACCACTGGCTTTCTGTGAGTGTTTTCTCTGGCATTTTTGATGGACAGACAGTATATCCACATCATAACTTAATTCTGTGGTTCTCAATAGTACCAATGAAAGGGACAATTTGAAAAGTTGTGGCGTGGCTTTTTGGACCCTCACAATAATTAGCACTGCTGGTTTTGGTGAGCAACGGCAACAGATGCTAGACAGCCTGCAGGATTTGGAACAGTCCTGTGCAGTGGATTCTGCATGATTTTCAAATATCCCACTTTATTTCATAGAGAAGAAATACTTTCATACATCCATACAAACAATAACTAAACACCAACCATGTGCTAACCACTCTTTAGGGATCCTAGGTGAAACTAATTCTCACTTTCTGGAGCTTTTAAAAATCTATTTTAGTTTTCTGAGCCTGGACCCTAACTCAGTATTACATATAAACAGAAAGTATTTTAGTCTTGTCTTAATATACCATGTTTCCTGTGCGGCCACCATGTGAATCAAGGCAAAATTATAATTAACGCTGTTTTTGAAATCCATCAAGAATTTTTCTCAGTATCAGGAAACCACATCAATAACTGTATCATCTCTTATGATATCAAAGTCACCAATACAATGTTTCTATCCAGTCCAAATTTGTAGCTGAGTCACCGACTGGGATTATGACTAGGCAAACATTTGACTCTTTTATTAGATTTTCTCATATAGTTAAATCCAAACATTTACATTCAGAAATAGGTGTTATTGCAAGTCACTTTCCTTTAGTTTCAGTTACATTCTTGTTAAGTTATATTGTATGCGTGTATACCTTTTAAAAGTATAATTAATGTATGATATTAGTTTCAGGTATGCAACATAGTGCTTCAACACTTGTGTATACAGCAAAATTATTACCACAGTAAGTCCAGTTAACATCTGTATTTTTTTAATGTGTGTAGAATTGGTTATGTTACCATCAAAGATGGCAAATGTGAGGTTAAAAAAAAAGCACCTTTCTTTTAGATAAATTGAGAATCAATTTCTTAACTACATAAGTACTAAGCTTCCCAGTCTTCAGTGAAAACTCTTTACCCACAACTTTGCAAAGAAAGCTTATTTCTTTCTTTCTTTTTTTTAACTGAGGTAATATTGGTTTGCAAAGTTGTTTGGGACCCAGAAGTATAGATCTCCCTATTCAGATGTTGTTATACCCACGACCCAAACACCCATAAGCCTTCACCACAGTCCATTGTGTTCCCATCCCACTTTGTTGTGTCTCCTCTTCTCCCACTCTGGTGACCGCAGAACTTCACATATCTAGGGTTTACAATTGGTCTGGCTTTACCCAACTCTTCATTTTGTCTCTCTATATTCCACAAAGAAGTGACATCATCCAGTGTTTGTCTTTCTCCTTCTGACTTATTGCATTTAGCGTAATCCTCTCCAGTTCCATTCATGTTGTAAAAAAATGGCAAGAGTCTTATCTTTCTGAGAGCTGAGTACTTTTGTATTATTCAGGTAAATACCTGGGAGTGGAAATGCTGGGTCAGATGGTAACCTCATATTTTGAGGAACCTCCATGCTTTTTCCAAAGGGGCTGGACCAGTCTACAGTCCCACCAACAGTACAAGAGGATTCCTTTTTCTCCAATGTAAAGAAAGCTTTTTGAAGCTAGAAGATCCATCAAACTCTCCTTCCTTCTTAAAACTTAGAGTCTCTATCAGGCTAATGAATTTTTCTAATCTAATGAATAATTCCTCAAAGAATCATATTCATTGAGTATCAGCACATAGAGCAGGAAAACACATTTAGAGTAGAAAAACATGAAAACAAACTGGATTCCACATACAAGTGACCTTAATTTCAAGTGAAGAATCTGAAAATCTCATATTCTCTACATTAATGAAAAGCACACAAAAAATAATTGTTATTGCTTAATCATTGATTAAAGTGAGGAGTATGAGCTAACTAACTGTTTGGGAAGAGATCTGCATTTAATACAAATACAAAAAAAACAACAAACTTCTTTATGTCATGGCCAAAAATGAGCAAATGTCAAGCAGGACATAAAGTAGGAATCATGACAATTAGGTTAGGGACGAGAACACCAACTGAGAAGGGAGGAGGAGGAGGAAGGCACTTAAGCAGTCTCCTAGGAAGGGGGAACCATGGATGTGGACACATCAATGCCATTTACTGGCCGTGTAGCTGTAAATGAGTTTCTTTCCCCTGTATCACAGTTCTACCACAGAAACAGAATCAGTAGAAGCATAATAAGAGACTTATTGCAAACCCTGGCAATAACAGGCATGCACAAATATGCGGGCTGGCTATTCTGAAATCTATGGGTAAATCATTAGGAAGGCATTGGGAAGGGCAGCATGGGCTTTAGCTACAGCCCACAGGCACAATTTCTTCAGAAAAGCCTCAGATCTGTTCTTAAGGCTTCTCAATTGATTGAAACAGTTTCAGAAATAGAGCCCAGAAATAAACTTCTGCATGTATGGTGTTATAAATCAACACAAAGTTACCTCAACACAAATACTTCAATTAAAAAGAAATAGAAGACTCCCAGGGCAGGCACAATGGTGTACAACAAAACAGGCAGTGAGTTCTTCTAGTCAGGAAGAGCTGACGAGGCTTTAATTGCACCTCCAGATTCTCAAAAGTATTCTTATCACGATAGAATTTGTCATATGCAAATTATAATTCAATAAAGTAAATTTTTAAAATTATATGTATATTACTATCTTAATTTTCACCAAATACACAATATGCTTAGAAAAACCTGGAAGGAAATATATCAAAATAGGAACAGTGCCTATTTCTCAGTAATAGGATTCCATGTGATGTTTATTTTAAACAGTCCTATATTTTCCAGTTACAATAAGCATACTGATTTTTTTCACAATGAGAAAAAGTCAAATCTTCCTGAAAGAGAGCCATTTTTCCACCCAGCCCATGCTCAGTTTAGAGCAGTGCCCACCACTTAAAACCTACCACTTTCAAATTAATTCATGTGGAATGATCCAGCCATTCTTTTGAATGCTATACAAGTTCCAGTTGTTTTCCAGAAACTCCATTTGAATTTAAACGTAAGTAAACTAGATGAAGGTATGAGCAGCAATAATGTTTGCTTGTCTTAAAGCAGAAGGAAAACAAATGGAAAGACTGGAGACTCAGGTTTCCAGACAGTTTTGCTAAAGAATTCACTTGTGGCCTTTGGTAAGGCACTTCCCCTCTAGGTCACAGCTTCTTCAGCTATAAAATGAGGGCCATGAAGAGGATCATCTCCAAGGACCCATCTAGGATTGACATCCCACCATTTTATGTGCTTTTGGGGAGGAAAAGAAAACAAAGCAGAGGTAGTTTGCTGAGTCATCTTATTGTAACATCGTGATAGAAATCACACCTCAGACAACCCCCTTTCTCTGGGTTTCTCCATTTCATCTCACCCTCTCAGCCTTCTTTCTCTTGCCAATCGTGTAGCAGTAAAACTTATTTTTTACTCCCAACACCAGTTATTCTGGCTGTTACTCAGTTCAATCTTTATTGGTATCTGATTTTGCCCTGGCACTCATGGGGGTCTAAATATTTCCTCCTCTCAACTCGTTTATTCCAGCAAAACTTCATACCCTCTCCTTTGTTGAAAGCTTAGCCTGTCCCTCCTCCCTGCTATTGATAAATGTATTTGGACCAGCATTCATGCTGTTCTCACTTCTGCTCACATTATGGTATTAACATTTAAGAAAACCCTGAGTGGGGCGGGGAGAGGGGGGCATGGGGGAGTGGTTCCTGAAATCTTAATGTAATCGTATTCATTTTAAGATCTAAGTCATTTGTCTTTGGCTCAATTTTCCCAGAAATGACTGGCACAGGAAGCTTTTTCAAAGGGCAGTTGGCTCAAGGCTCATTTGGCAGGTTTTGGGGAATCATTTCAGTTACAATTTCATCTGCCAAGTCTATATTCCCTGCTGACCCAGTTTGGATTTTAAATTTCCATGGAGACTACCTGCCTGGTGTTAATTAGTTATGGTTTCTTATTTTATATGCAAACTTGTTTTAATGTCGGTGAACTGGCAGAGGTTTGAGCTTCTACTCTGATTCTACTGTACAAGCAGCATTCTTAGTTAACCCAACTATTTGTACTTGAATAACATGCTATACCCAGGATGGCAAAATATTTAGCAAAAATCTAAGGATAAGGATTTAAAATCCTAATTTAAATTTCTCTTCTATTTTTTTTTTGAAAACCTTGCACTTACAGGACAATGCTTTCTTATCCCCAACCCAAATAATAAGCCTTACAGTCCTTAGAGATATACACAGTAGGAGAACCTTATAGAAAAACACCTATTAATTTTAATGCTACTCAAAATATTTCTGTAATTGTCACTCCTTGTGACATTTATCAATTGCTAACTATTAATTCCAATCAACTGGTTTCCTCTTACTTATCAGGGCTTGAGATAATGATGTTTTCAGAATCACGAACTATGCTTTAGCATGAAAAAAATGAAAGGCAGAGTTACTTTTCTCCATCATGTGAATATGTTCTCAGAAAATATGTTGTGACCAGAAAACTTTCAGAAATCTATCCTAAAATTTTCTCTAACACATCTTACAAAAGTAAACTTATGCACATTAAAACAGTGGACTTGACAGCCTACAGTAAAGATTTAGTATTGACATATAATGTAAGCCAAGAACTTTAGAAGGTATAAAATCCATTTTTCCCCCCAGGAGTCAAAATAAAAATTGAAGCAGAGGTGAGCGGGAACCCACCACTGGGGCAGACCGGGCGCGCAGGGAGTGCATCCCACATCGCAATTTTAGAACAGGGAAATTTCTTCAGTAAAGACTGCTTGAAACCGGCAGAAGGCTCCTGGAGGAGCCAGAGGTGAGCTGGGAAGTTCACCCATGCCAGGCCCCTTCTGGCCTGCAGTCCGAGCCCAGAGGGGGAGCAGGCACCCAAGACCCGGGCAGACCGGGCATGCAGAAGAGTGTGAACCCACATTGCCTTTTTAGAACAGGGACCTTTCTTCAGTAAAGCCTGCTTGAAACCAGCAGATGGCTCCTGGAGGAGCCAGAGGTGAGCTGGGAAGTTTGCCCAAGATGCCGGCCAGTACCACAACACAGTGTCCCAATGCATATGGCAAATTAGAAAACAGACAGCAGGGAGTAGAAAAATGACATGCAACCCAGCAACTCCTCAGGAAAAAAGCACACCACAAAAAGAAAACCACCCCCCAGATTACAATGACAGTAACTTGGAAGAACTTCTGAGCCTCCCAGAAAGAGAATTTCAAATTGCTGTGATTAAAAAACTGACAGAAGTCATAAAGGAAAACAATGATAAAGGAAAAATAATCAATGATCAGAAGAATGAAATTGAGTCCCTAAAGAGGGAAGTAAAAGAAATGCAGGAGGTCAAAGAATTAATGGAGACGCTAAAGAACTCTGGGAAAAGCAATGAAAGCAGAATAGATGAAATGGAAGAATGAATAAGTACTCTTGAAGACACAGAAATAAAAAGAACCAAAACAGAAAAGGAAAAAGAAGTACGAAGGAAAAAGACCAAAGAAAGACTTCGGGAACTATCTGACTCCATGAGGAAAGGAAATATAAGAGTTACAGGAATCCCAGAAGGAGAGGAGAGAGATGTAGGAACAGAGAAAATATTCAAGGAGATAATCGAAGAGAACTTCCCAAACATGAAGAAGGAGCTGAAAATTGATATACAAGAAGCAAGAAGAATACCAAATTTCCACGACAAAAGGAAAAATACAGCAAGACACATAATAGTAAAGCTCCCAAAAATCCAGGACAAGGAAAAAATAATGAAGCTGACAAGAGGGAAGAAACAGATAACATTCAAAGGAAAACCAATCAGGCTGACATCAGACTTCTCCAAAGAAACACTACAGGCAAGGAGAGAGGGGAGGGACATAGTCAACCGACTCCAAGAAAACAGATGCCAACCAAGAATACTCTATCCCGCAAAGCTCTCCTTCCTCTTTGAAGAAAGAATATGGACCTTCCCAGACAAACAGAAACTCCGGAATTTCATTGCAACTAAACCCCCACTCCAAAAAATACTACAAGGAGTCCTAAAGCCAGAACCTCAGAGGGACGAATAACAATGAAAGAAGGCCAGAAAAAAAAAGTTATTAAAAGAATAAATAAAATCAAAGGAAAGACAAACACAATGGCAAATACAGATGCTAACATATCAATATTAACTCTAAATGTAAATGGACTAAACTCTTCAATAAAAAGACACAGAGTCGCAGGCTGGATTAAGAAACAAAATCCAACCTTTTGCTGTCTCCAGGAAACACATTTAGCTACAAAAGATAAAAACAGACTCAAAGTTAAAGGATGGAAAACAATCCTACAAGCAAATGGACCAAAAAAAGAAAGCAGGAACAGCTATACTTATATCAGATAAAACAGATTTCAAACTCAAAAAGATAAAAAGAGACCCCAACAGTCACTACATTATGATCAAGGGAACAATACTTCAGGAAGAAATAACACTTATTAACATATATTCATCGAACGAAGGAGCATCAAAATATATCAGACAACTATTGTCATCTCTGAAAACAGACATCAGAGAAAACACATACGTAGTGGGAGACTTCAACACACCACTATCAACAATGGATAGATCAACGAGACAAAAAAATAAATAAAGACACTAAAGCTCTAAATAAGGATCTAGAGCACCTGGGCTTAACAGACATCTATAGAACACTAAACCCAAAAAAATCTGAATACACATTTTTCTCAAGCACACATGGATCATTCTCCAGGATTGATCACATACTGGGACACAAGACAAACATCAACAGATACACCAAGATTGAAATCATACCAACCATCTTTTCTGACCATGAAGGCATCAAACTAGAAATAAACCATAAAAAGAAGGCAAGGAACTCTCCTACCTCATGGAGATTGAAAACCACACTACTGGAAGACCACTGGACTAATGAGGAGATCAAAGAAGAAATTAAAAAATTCTTTGAATTGAGTGACAAGGAGGACACCAATTTCCTAAATGTATGGGATGCAGCAAAAGCAGTAATAAGAGGAAAATATATAGCAATAGAGGCTCACATCAAGAAACAAGAAAGAACTCAAAGAAACAACCTAATCTCAAAGCTCAAAGAATTAGAAAAAGAACAACAAAAAAAAACCCAAAAACAGCAGAAGAAAAGAAATAATAAAAACCAAAGCAGAGGGCCTCCCCGGTGGCGCAGCAGTTGAGCGCTGGGTTGCATAGCTGCCCGAAGCCTCCACAGCATGGTTTGATCCCTGGCTGCTCCCCAGCCACTGGAGAAGGGCCCCCACATGGCATGCAGACCTCTCCTGCCACCTGCTGCTCCCCTCAGCAGTGTACTTCGGTCCTTCTGCCTGCTCTGCTCCCCACTCTGGCTCTGGTGAATTCTCTCACCCTCCCGTGCTTCTGACTGTACCCAGTGCTTGTATAAATAAATAAATAAATAAATCTTTAAAAAAAAATTAAAAAAAAATCAGAAATAAATGAAATCAAAACTAAAAAAACAATCCAAAAGATCAATGAAACCAAGAGCTGGTTCTTTTAAAAAAATAAAATAGACAAACTCCTAGCCAGGTTCACAAAGGAAAAAAGGGAGAAAGCACAAATAAACAGGATCATAAATGAAAGAGGAGAAATCACAATGGACACAGCAGAAATCAAAAGAATAATCAGTAACTACTATGAACAGTTATATGGAAACAAGTTCCACAATCTAGAGGAGATGGACAAATTCCTACAACTCTACAATCACCCAAAGCTAGATAAAGAAGAAATACAACACCTAAACAGACCAATTACAAGCAGTGAAATTGAAATGGTAATCAAAAACCTCCCCAAAAACAAAAGTCCAGGACCTGATGGATTTACAAATGAATTCTACCAAATATTCAGAGACGAATTAGAGCCTATCCTTCACAAACTCTTCCAAAAAATGGAGAAGGAAGGGATAATACCAAACACATTCTATGAAGCCAACATTACACTAATACCAAAACCGAACAAGGACAACACAAAAAAAGAAAACTACAGGCCAATCTCCCTAATGAACACTGATGCAAAAATCCTCAATAAAATTTTAGCTATCAGAATCCAACAATGTATCCATAAGATAATTCACTACGACCAAGTAGGATTCATTCCAGGGACACAAGGATGGTTCAACATCTGAAAATCAATCAACGTTATCCAACACATCAACAAAAAGAAATATAAAAACCATATGATAATATCAATAGATGCTGAGAAAGCTTTCGACAAAGTGCAACACCCATTCATGAAAAAAGCCCTTGAAATTCTTGGGATACAAGGAACATACCTCAACATCCTAAAGGCCATATATGACAAGCCAACAGCCAGTATCATTCTCAATGGTGAAAAGCTGAAAGCATTTCCATTAAGATCTGGAACAAGACAAGGATGTCCACTCTCACCACTGCTTTTCAATATAATACTGGAAGTCCTAGCCAGAGCAATAAGACAAGAGAAAGACATACAAGGAATCCAAATAGGAAAAGAAGTCAAACTGCAGATGATATAATATACATAGAGAACCCCAAAAACTCCACAGAAAAACTAATTCAACTCATCAATCAGTTCAGTAAACTGGCAGGATACAAAATCAACATGCAAAAGTCAATAGCCTTCCTACACACAAACAATAAATCTGAAGAAGAAATCAAAAAAACCATCCCTTTTATTATCGAAACAAAAAAAAATCAAATACTTGAGAATAAATCCAACAAAAGAGGTAAAGGACCTATACAAAGAAAACTGTAAAACACTGTTAAAAGAAATAGAAGACACAAAGAAATGGAAAGACATCCCCTGCTCATGGATTGGAAGAATAAACATTATTAAAATGGCCATCCTACCAAACGTAATATACAGATTCAATGCTATTCCAATAAAATTTTCAATGTCATTCTTCAAAGAAATAAAACAATTATTGATGAAATTCATATGGAATCACCAAAAACCCCAAATAGCCAAAGCTCTCCTGAAAAAAAAAAAAAAAGAGGGAATGGAGGCATCACACTCCCAGACTTCAAACTATACTACAAAGCCATAATCATCAAAACCACATGGCATTGGAACAAAAACAGACACACAGACCAATGGAATCGAATAGAAAATCCAGAAATAAACCCACAGATTTATGGTCAACTAATCTTTGACAAAGGAGCAAAGAATATGCATTGGAGAAAAGAAAGTTTGTTCAATAAATGGTGCTGGGAAAACTGGGTCACCACATGCAAAAGAATGAAGCTTGACTACTACCTCACACCATACACAAAACCCAATTCAAAATGGATTAAAGAACTAGACATAAGACCTGAAACCATAAAATACATAAAAGGAAATGTAGGCAAAACACTACATGATATGCACATCAAAGACATCTTTACAGACACATCACCCAAAGCAGTGATAGTGAAGGCAAAGATAAACAGCTGGGACTACATCAAATTAAAGAGCTTCTGCACGGCAAAAGAGACAATAACAAAAACAAAGAGAAACCCCACCGACTGGGAGAACATTTTTGCACACAACACTAATGATAAAGGACTGATCACAAAAATCTGCAAAGAGCTGATGAAACTCAACAAAAACAAAGAAAATAATCCAGTCAAAAAATGGGCAGAACAGCTAAATAGAAACTTCTCCGAAGAGGAAATGCAAATGGCCAACAGGCATATGAAAAAATATTCAACATCACTTGTAATCAGGGAAATGCAAATCAAAACTACCATGAGATACCATCTTACATCAGTGAGAATGGAACATATTAAAAAAACTAGCAACAACAAATGTCGGCGAGGTTGTGGAGAAAAAGGAACTCTTCTGCACTGTTGGTGGGAGTGCAAACTGGTCCAACCACTACGGAGAGCCGTGTGGACATTTCTTGACCTATTAAACATAGAGCTTCCATATGATCCAGCAATTCCACTCCAAGGTATTTACCCAAAGGACACAGAAACATCAATTCTAAAGAGCACCTTCACCCCTATGTTTATAGCAGCACTGTTTAGAATAGCTAAGCTTTGGAAACAACCCAAATGCCCAAAAATAGATGACTAGATCAAGAAGATGTGGTACATATATATCATGGAATATTACTCAGCATTCAAAAAAGATAAACACATGCAATTTGCAGCAACATGGATGGCGCTGGAAGGGATCATGCTCAGTGAAATAAGCCAGAAAGAAAAAGAAAAATACCGGATGGTCTCACTCATAGCAGGAATCTAGAAAACTTAAATAAGGGACCAGGAAAAAGAATATAAGAAAGTAAAAATCAAAATCAGCAAACAACTATGAACCAGAGACACTCTATGGGGGTTGGGGGGCAGGGAGGGGAGGGATTGGGGTCAAAATAAGGGTGTCGCAATTGTGGGGAATATAAAAATAAAATTTATAATAAATAAATCTTTAAACAAATTGAAGCAGAGAGTTAAGAGTATTTTACTCTCAAAGAAGAATGTATTTGTGTTTAGGCATTTTAACACTAAATCCATTAATTTGCACATAACTTTGAAACAACATGAAGTGGAAGTGGAAAACATTAACTAATATTGTTGTCATCATTTTACATTCACTTGAGTTGCCTGCCATAGAGATTTTATGTTTAGAAACGTACATAGAATAACATCTTCATAGAAGTGTTACTGTTTTTTAACATGCCCTAGATGCTCACATTTTAAGTTCTACTGTGCCAGTGACTAAATCAGGGGCTAACATGGGTGGAGAGAAAGAGTATGGGATTACTTTTTCTGTCATAATTTAATAGACAATTTTCTGAGTGCTAGGAATTAAATGGTTTTAGGAAATGATGAATAGAACTAGCCTCAGAAATTGGAAATTTTCCATTCTCCAATTACTCTCTTTTAGATCCACAAATAATCTGGGATTAGCTGGTAACAAGAAAAACCATCATCAGGGCAACCTCATCTGCCATCTGAGTTTCTTTCCCTAAACATGTATACAAAGGATGTCTCTAGATAAGGGAAGATCCAGATACATAGGTAAGATCACACTATTGGAGTCAAGCCAAATTGGAAAAGAGTTACTTTGGTGCCATGTGATAAACATAAATATGGAGCATCTAAAAGCAAATGCTTTGTTTTGAACATAAATTAGTGAAATGTGCTCTCCTGAGGAATCTTTAGAAAGGTAAATATATTGACTTGCCTTTGATAATTTAGTTCATGTAAGTATTTACATACTATGTATGCTAATACATATTTTAATGCATTATGCATATTAATAAATTATGCACTCTGAAAGAAGTAATGATAGACTGTGCTAAACAATTACCTTATGTTGCAGCCATGGTACATACTGGTTAGTTGTAATGGTAATAATACCTAGCACAGTTTCTAACCTGTCAATATCTACATTTATCCCTTTAATAGTTTTATTTTGTTGTCTTTTTAGCAATCTTGGTGTGACTGAGAGGAAGATTATTCAGATCAAATTGTAGTAGTATGTACCTTCATATTAATAATCTCTTCAAGCACAGATGTGCTTGTTCGCTTTCATGAAAAGCTATTAAACATGTTGCCATATGCCAGGTATAATTGTCTGACACATCCATTTTTTTGCTGCTCCTGCTGCTTTGGACTGAATTCTTTTACCTTATGAGGACTGAAATTTCCCTTTCATAGATTTCACTTGCCTTGGCAATAATCACCGTTTTGCTGTCATTTCTCCTCCTAAATCTCTGATTTACTGATTTCAAATCCTTTTTAAAATTTTTAATCTCTACTTCATTCAAATTCAATGCCAATATTTCAATCTGCATTTATATAACAGAAATGCTATATTTACATTTAGATTCTATTTATTTTTCCATTAAATAAAATGTCAGATTTGTTACTAATTCAAAAATCATTATTAGGATTCTGCTTCCAGGTTTTGGATCATTAAATTTTTGTTTCATGCTTTGTTGAATATATGAAGAAAACAGTTTTTTTGTCATAAATAAACTTCTGTTTGACTTAAATTCAACTTGCATTTCAAATTTTCAAATTAAAATATCATACTCCCTTCAGTAGTTTTCACCCTAAATTTTTTTTTGAAACAAAGTGGGATATATGTGAATATACGGGTAGGTAAGACGGAAGTTCTTTTAAAAAATATAGCAGATTGAGTAAACAAAGAATATTTAAAAACAAAACTATAGATTTTTGTGAATAAGTTATTCAACTTTAATTGAAAAGTTCCTCTACCAGTAAGCTAGAGGAACATGTTAATTAAACATGAATAGTTACTGGCTAAGAGAAGGATAGTAACAACTCCTATTTTTAAGCTTCTTACAAATAAGACAACAGGCCCAAAATGCAGTCACTTGCACTAAATTCCACATCAGCAAATTGAGACTTACAGTTTCAGCTCTTCCAGAAATGGAATCTTAAAGCAATCAATCAGGAATCACTTGATCAGCACTAGTAAATCTATAATTAAACCCCTGGAATTTCTGAAAGGAAAATAATGTTGCAATAACAAACATTTTTTCTCCTTTTTTTTTGTCAAGGTATAACTTCCTTGTTCTCACTCTCTTTTGCTTATGAAAGTCTTTCATTTTGTATAGTCCCTCAGAGTTCCTTCTACCTGCTAGGTTTGAATGTTGCCTGATTCAAATTGATAAAAATCATTAAAAAAAAAAAACCTTAGAATTTTTAATATGCCTCAGTTTCTTTTATAACAAGTCTCAGGTAGTTAAAAAAAAAAAAAGAGTGAGAAGTCACTTGTTAACAGATAGCAATTATTTTGGCCACAGAGACTAGTTAACTGATATCCACAAGTAGCACTAAAAGTCAACCAGCAGCCAAACAAAAAAGTAATAAACAGCATGAGAACATCAACTTTCTGCAAGAAACTGTGAGTAGGATTTAAACTTGACACTAAGTGTAATTACACAGTTATAGAAGGAAAAACAAACTAATTTGTACTGTGATATTTGCGGTTCTTTCATCCACTATTTAAGTTTTTTTAATGGAGAATTCTATTTTTGTACCAAAATGAAAATGAGGTGTTGTGTTAAGTCCCTCATCCGGTCACACTTGAGGAAAACTTCACACTTTTACACATACCCATGGTATTTTATATGTAAAAGTAACTACCTTAATTGCAGGTAAAATGTTTAAGGGAACTTAAAAATCTTTCACTGAGCTGGATTTATCACAACAAATTTTGCACAAAGACATTTAAAAGAAGGAATAGTTGTCTGATATATTTTGGGATTCTTCAAAGAAATAGAACAATTATTGATGAAATTCATATGGAATCACAAAAAACCCCGAATAGCCAAAGCTCTCCTGAAAAAAAAAGAAGGAAATGGAGGCATCAGACTCCCAGACTTCAAACTATACTACAAAGCCATAATCATCAAAACTGCATGGTATTGGAACAAGAACAGACATACAGACCAATGGAATCGAATAGAAAATCCAGAAATAAACCCACAGATTTATGGTCAACTAATCTTTGACAAAGGAGCAAAGAATATGCATTGGAGCAAAGAAAGTTTGTTCAATAAATGGTGCTGGGAAAACTGGGTCGCTACATGCAAAAGAATGAAGCTTGACCACCACCTCACACCATACACAAAAATCAACTCAAAATGGATTAAAGAACTAGACATAAGACCTGAAACCATAAAATATATAGAAGGAAATATAGGCGAAACACTACGTGATTTGCACATCAAAGACATCTTTACAGACACATCACCCAAAGCAGTGATAGTGAAGGCAAAGATAAACAGCTGGGACTACATCAAATTAAAGAGCTTTTGCACAGCAAAAGAGACAATAACAAAAACAAAGAGAAACCCCACCAACTGGGAGAACATTTTTGCACCCAACACTAATGATAAAGGACTGATCACAAAAATCTGCAAAGAGCTGATGAGACTCAACAACAACAAAGAAAATAATCCAGTCAAAAAATGGGCAGAAGAGCTTAAAAGAAACTTCTCTGAAGAGGAAATGCAAATGGCCAACAGGCATATGAAAAAATGTTCAACATCACTTGTCATCAGGGAAATGCAAATCAAAACTACCATGAGATACCATCTTACACCAGTGAGAATGGCACATATTAAAAAAACTAGCAACAACAAATGTTGGCGAGGGTGTGGAGAAAAAGGAACTCTTCTGCACTGTTGGTGGGAGTGCAAACTGGTCCAACCACTGTGGAAAGCTGTGTGGAGATTTCTGGACCTACTAAACATAGAGCTTCCATATGATCCAGCAATTCCACTCCTAGGTATTTACCCAAAGGACACAGAAACATCAATTCCAAAGAACACCTGCACCCCTATGTTTATAGCAGCACTGTTTACAATAGCTAAGCTTTGGAAACAACCCAAATGCCCAAAAATAGATGACTGGATCAAGAAGATGTGGTACATATATACCATGGAATATTACTCAGCATTCAAAAAAGATAAACACATGCAATTTGCAGCAACATGGATGGCGCTGGAAGGGATCATGCTCAGCGAAATAAGCCAAAAAGAAAAAGAAAAATACCGGATGGTCTCACTCATAGCAGGAATCTAGAAAACTTAAATAAGGGACCAGGAAAATGAATAACTATAAGATAGTGAAAATCAAAATCAACAAAAAACTATGAACCAGAGACACTTTTAGGGGGGCGGGAGGGGAGGGATTGGGGTCAGAATGGGGGGGCTGCAATTGTATGGGGAATATAACAATAAAATTTATTTAAAAAAAAAAAAAAAAACAATAAAAAAAAAAAAAAAAAAAAAAAAGAAGGAATAAACCCTTAGTCCACTACGTAAACCACAACAGATAATATACTCTCATCTTATTTTAATTTGGGGTTAAACTACTGCCAGAGGGGTCTTTAAAATGGCTTAAGAAATGGTAATGATTAATTTTTATCCATTACAGATTCTCTAAGTCTCCACGGTGATTAAAACTGAATTTTCAAAATAACGTCTCAGTACAGCCTCCAAACCAATCAACCCACAAGGAATTTGAAATTATGAACATCTATCTCTAAGGAATGATTCAACAGAGATAACCGGTTTTAAGAACAGATGCTGAGGTTAAAAACAAACCTTTCTTTTAAAGATTATTTTAAATGAAACAAATATTTATAATTTTTTCAGTTTGTTTTAAACTAAACTTTCTGCAAAAAGCATATATGGCTTGAGAGCAAAGTGGGGAAGGGGTACAATGAACCCCACTGGAGGAATATGGACACCTTGGTGGTGGGTGCGGTGTGTAATATACACATAAAGGGTATGATCCTATATCTCTAACTCATACATGTTGTAAATCAGTGTTACCTCAATAAAGAAAAATCAGAGGAATATTTTTTAATCCAAATAAAAGTCCAGAAAATATATACCAATTTGTTCCAAATGCTTGTCAAGCAAAACTGCCTTAACTGGTTGCCTCTCCCTGAGCTATCTATGGCATCTGCTGTGCTCATCTTCCTGTCCATGCTTTTGCTTCTTCTTCCTTTCATTCATTAACAGAGCAATCTTAAAGAACTTAATATACTTTACAGGATGAGTTAGGGTGAGAAACACAGCAAGTCGCTAATATATCTAGGATGCTGTAAAAGAACAGAGCTTATTAATAGGTGTATAGGGAGAAAACACAACTCAAATGTAATCTGATCACTAGTCAGAAAAAAGACTTATCTAAATATATCAAAACACCTGAGCAACTTGAATTTTCACTAATAATTTGAAAACATTAATATACTTAAAGACAACTTCAAACATATAGGATGCTTATCTCTCTAAACTACTTTTTCAAAGAGGGTTTTATTTTTTATTGAGATAACATATTGATTTATACCACTGCATAATTTAGTTATACAGTACTGATTTAACATGTCTCTAGACAATGAAGAATAGAAATAAAAATTCACTTCCTAATCTGTTTTCTTGGTTAAAAACAAAACCTTACTTTAACCAGCTTTAGTAATAAGCAATTTTCCAGGAATCTGACTCAAACACTCTAAAAAATTCAATCCAAATGATTGTATCAATAAAAATCCAGGTAATGTGCTTTATGAATAACAGATTGATATAAGATTTCTATAAAACCAGTGCAATTTCATAAATTCATCATTGCTGGAATTTAGCGTGGTTTTATGCTTCCTCCCCATTAATCCTCCAGTGGGTGGGATTTATCTTTTTTATGTAAAATGCATGACAAAATATTTGACTGGTTATCAATTCATTATGAAAGAAGTTACATGGTTTTTCCAATGAGGTTAGAGCAAAACGATTTTGGAATTTCCAGTATTTACAGAAATGGAAAGAAGCCTGACCAACATTGAATTCTGCTCAAGGAATTAAAAAAGTGGAATTGAATGCCATTTTGAAATGTGTGCATTTACGTGTTTGCCAGGTTACCTTCTTGCCAGCTGCAAAATCTTCTGAAATGTCATCCAAACTTGATTAAAGGTAGGTTACTCCAAACTCATTCTTTTAAATTGTTGCAATAAAAATGGGTACATTCTTCAATATCATTGACAGGAAAGTAAAATAATTAAGACCAGGTGAAATGTTTTGATTACATTCTCTCTTTGGGGTGTTAGCAGAGGGTGCACAATAGGTACTTAAAAAAAAAAACCTAATGGTTATTTTAACAACTTTTTTTCTTAAGTAGCTCATTAAATAAAGTTGCCTCTGTAATTTAGTACTTCTGCAAAGTCAGACTAAATCCTAGAAATAGAGATGTGGAAAATTCCTTAGTGTCACGTACCATTTCAGAAGGAACTGTCTAATTGTTCAAAGGAGGAAAACTGCTAGGGAAGCACAATGAATGTTACAGATCATCATTGGATAACCAATGCCCAACATGGTACTCCAGTGAGGAATACAAAGATGGCAGTGCATGGTCCTTCCAGGATGAGAAGGCAAAGTGGTAAACAAATGATTTTCCATGAGAAACTGAAATAAAGGAACATAATGCATTTCTTGGGATCACTGAGGAAGGAAGACATATCACTCAGGTACCTGGGTGACAGGTAAGGCAGCCGAGCTTTGGAGAAAGAAAAGAACTCTTCGAATGGACAAGTCAAAGGACATGGGAGACAGAGGTCACAATGAGAGCCAGACAGAGACTCAGCAATTTCTTCAAAAATGGGTGAACACCTCATCTTTGTCCAAACTATCTTTTCAAGTATATCTATGAGGCAAATAGCCTTGAAACAGTTTCACTCCATGGCAAAGAGATGGTGCTTTTATTGCTTCATATAATAGAGAATGTCTCTCTTTTGAACACAGGTTGAATGGGTTTCTGGGTAGTTCATTATAAAAGTTCAGGGGTTTCTAAGCTCGGTGTACCTCAGTCTGATGCAAATCCAATGGGTATACAGTATCTACCCAAATCACTCCATGTGATCTCTATGGCACTTGCAGTTGAGGGAAATCTACGTGATCATTAAGCTCATGCCATTTGCTGTGCTGTAAGAAAGCCCTTTATCTCTGACCCAGGAGAACTTACATCTTCTGCCAAGATCTATGAAACTGTGGCAGGAAAATATGTTAGCTTATAAGTAGGGCAAAATCTCAGACCACTCACAATTCTTAACAGATGAATAGTAGTTCCACTGAGCAAGATAGGAAATGAAGAAGGAAAGTGGCATTTAAAGAAAAGATAATGAATTTGATTTTGTTCTTTTGAATTTGAAGTGGTGGTAGAGGTAAAGGGTTGAGAACACAAGTCTACCAAAAACAAAAGTCCAGGCACAACTCAAGATTTAATGATGGCAGTCTTATTTCAAAAAGGACATAAAGGGCCTCCCTGGTGGTGTAGGGTTTAAGTCTCAGGGCTATCGCCCCTGTGGCTAAGTTCGATCCTTGTCCAGGGAGCTAATCCATATAAGGTGCTACAGACCTCTCCTGTCTCGCCCGCTGCTCCCCTTAGCTTTCAGTAAATCCTCATGTTCTGCTCCCTAGGCTGTCTCTGGTGAATCCTCTCACCCTCCACACCTCTGTCCTATACCACAATTCTTCTATGCATAAATAAATAAATCTTTAAAAAAGGACACAGTAATAGTCCTAATCTTATGAGGTTATGAGGTTGAATGAGAAAATACATATAGCATTCCTATTAGAGATGCCAATACACACACAGAGGACTCAGTGAAGGGTAGTGGAGTCAGACATATTCACTAATTTTGAGATCTGTCAATCTCTCTTTGAAAATATGTCTCCATCAAAGAATAATTCTGAAACATACAACGTGGGGTCCCAAAGCAAGACCAGTTCAGGTCCTTCTGTCACTCCTAACCACACAGGAAGATTCTGACTAGCCTGTGCTCCACCCTAATCTAGATAGAACTTTTTGAGAGCTCTATGTTAAGACCACAATCTATGTGGGATACAAGTCTCTGGAGAGCCACAGGCAATTCAACCAGGGCACAAAAATGGACCAGGTATTGAAGGATTCTCCCGGGGACAACGGCTCAAAGTCAGAGCTGGCCAAGGCACATCATAAAGCAATCACAAATACATTGTCTAATAGCCCCATGGAACCAGGGATCTAACACATCTCTTGTACTACAACATATTTTAGTCACAAAGTATTTGCCATGTAGGGAATCAGCCAGGCTTCTAGTTCTTTACCTTCTATCTTCTGATTTTTTTCCTCATTAACCTAATAGATTTCCCATAGTCCTCAGATGTACCAGAAGATAAGAAACCTGTGTAAGCCAGTTTTATTAGTTTTTACAAGTTGTTAAAGGATGAAATTATTGTCTCTAGTGAGTTTTCTTGAAATAAGTCATGGACTTATTTCATTTATGAATAATAGCTCTGGTTCTTATTTCTGTAATAAGTAGAAGTTAAATGAGCTGAATACTGTAAGTTTACCTATTTTCACTTGTTCTCAGTTAAAAACAAGTAATATCCTCAAATATTAGAAACCCTACAAAGTAGAGAATTGCTAATGATTGTATCCTTATTCCTTTAAGTTCAGTGACATGAAATGACACATGTCATCACTAATTCCTAGGAATCTGAAAGAAAATATACAAAAGGCTAATGAACAGAAGAAGAAAGAAAACTGGTCCCTGACATTTCTAGCTAGGAATATGACAATCAACAGAAGGGCTAGCAGCCAAACCTTCTTGCAGACCGAAAATACTAAAAGCTTCACCCGAGTCAACAAATGCCATGTTCTGAGGAGAGGAGTCTTAGGGGACAGATCTGTTAACCATCAGCGGGCATGTTTCATCTTACCGCTCATTGCAGGCAAGTTAAAGGAGGCTTTGTGTACCTGCAGAAGCTGGGCCTCCGAGGCACAGGAAGCCCATTTCTGCCCTCGGGTCCAGGACAGATAACATATACACATACATACGTGTATAGAGACACAAACCACACAGTCTTCAAACACTTTCCTTCAGGCGATTTCCCTGCATCTCAGACTCGCTGAGGAAAAGGGCAAGTCAACTACAGGTCAGAAAGACAACAGGGAGAGGCTTTTTTTCAATTTTGTATTTTAGATTTTCCTGCTCAGCAAAATCAGAATGGCTTGCTATCCTTTTAAAAAGCCATGGGTTTCTCTATAAAGAGAATACTGTGCACAAAGGTAATTTAAAAATTAGTCTGACAGCTAGATCCCTTTACAGCATGCCCAGTTTACACAATGCATTTTAGTGTCATCCAAAAAACCTGAACGTCTGCTCCATGCCTGTATTAGCATAGGCTATAAAAGGCCACCAGGTTTCTCTGGGAGTAATAATGGCAACAGAGAGGGTGAGAGAGAGGGAGCTGTTCTGATGCCATGACAGGCACAACTTAGCCCACTCTTGGGTGAAGATATGCAGGTCTAATCATCACACTGCAGGGAAAATGCTACTAAAGTTGAAAAGTTATAGCTGAAGGCAGACAGAATGACTCAGAGCTTCCAGAATGAGGCCCATATGTTGACCTCACTCTCCTGTTGCAAATCAAGGGTAGTAAAGACCCCAACAAGAGGAACCTCCTAGAGCCTTTGCTTACAAATCCCAGCATGGGGTAGAAATGGTCCTTCCTGAGCGCCTAGATGTTTAGGGGAAATTTTTTTAACACCTGGTCCTAAAACCCATTCAAACTAACCCAGGTGTCTATCAAAATCCAAACTTTCTGTTGCATCAAAACAAGGCCTTTTGATCCTTACGTTTTTACTAACTATATTAGAATGTAAGATATTTACCAAGAGACACAAAGCAAAAAACTGACCCTTAATAACATTCGTAACTCGAATGTTATTCTATTATGTTTTAGCTATGCTGTTTACTAATCCCGCACTTGAACTGGTTATTCCCATCCCATATGTTTCCAAGGTAACCAGTTCATGAGGGTAAAGGGGTGTGGAGACAGAAGCAAGAAAAAGGAAGTTTTTTAAGTGATGCATACCATGAAGTCAACCTGAATGAATTTAATTTGCTGTGGCGGTGTGACAATAGTGAAAGGGTGTACGCAATCAGGGTCCTTTTTGATTGTTTCTAAGAAAGTAATTCGAGCAGAGTTTCTTCATAATGGCCCCTTTTTCACACAGCAGGCATTTTTTGAGTCCCACCTGTAAATCAAGGATGTCTACAGGGATTTGTTTGTCTTTTCCCTCCTCATCTCTTTTATCTCTACCTCTTCTTCGGTATTGGGTTGTTACACCCTGAAGGTAGCTAAATTTTCTAAAATATTTACTCTACATTTTGCTTTAAAAATGAAAGTGTCCATATGAAATTCTTTGTCTAGAAGATACAACATGGATGTTTTAATTAAGATTTAGTATTTACTTCCAATTCCTAGCTTAGAGAGCGACAAGCTAAATACCCAGATGAATCAGGTAACGTACATTTACTTTCCTTAAACAATTTAAAATTATTTCTCCCATTCAATATAAAATTGGAATACTTAACTGTTATTAATGTAGATACATATTGTAAAATTACCCTGATATATCAGTCTATATTGAAACTAATCTTGTATTTGTGTCTCCAGTAAATTTAGTTATGATTTTGAAACACAGTATCAAGAATGTATGCACACATGACAACAATATTTACAATGGAAACAAATGTCCAACAGCACTGGATTGATTGATAAAATTATACGGCCATTCAACAAGATACCATCCAGTTACCAAAAATAATGTAGGATAATTATTCAATAACAAAGAGATAATCCAATCATAAACAAGACAATAGCAATAAATTGCAATGAATGGGAAAAATACCCCGTTTCCATTAAAATAGCTGTATCCTTACACATACAAAGGATAGAAATGTTGAAAGAACTACCTCTCAATGATGAGATGATGCTTTGTTTGTTCTATACTTGTCAGTTCCAACCCATTCCCCATCCCCATATTTTATCAAGAATGTGTTGAAATAAAAATTAAGTTATTTTTCAAAGTAATTAATTTTTAACTGATGTCAGAGTCCTGAAAGACTAGCAAGAGGTTCATTCACAAATAGCGTAAGTATGCTGTAGCTTACAACTGAGATTAGCAAAACCTGAAAAGATTAGAAATGAATTAAAATGTGTGACAAACAGGTATGTGCTGAGTTGACTGGAAACTGGGTGCATTACTTGTGAGAAAATTTGATAACTATTGACCTAATGCTCCTCTCACTTTTCAGATATCTTAAGGGCATCCCTGGGATTACTTTCTGGGCCTGGGGTTCAGAACCAGCAAGTAAAGGCTATTATGAATGCACTATGCTCTTCACCTAAGTAGAAATACTGGTTGTCATTATTCATGGTGACCATTTGATAAAGTTTTATATGTCCAAGACATGCTATAAATTTCTTTGTCAAAAAATATAGTGGTAATAAAACAAGCACTCAATAGAAATTTATAGCTTAAATAAATTACTTCTTAAAATGCCCTTTTTGAAGTAAAAAACAGTAAGTTATAAAACATTTAGCATAACAGAAGATGGAGGGGAGAAGGGATTAAAAAACTTACAGAAAAGCAAGGTAAAGAGAAAATAAAATTTATATATATGAGATATCAGTGGTAAGATTAGCATGCCAAAATACCCCTTATGTTCATTAAAAACAAGCCATAAATTTATATTTAAGCTTTTTAGTAACCAATGCCACAAATGAAACACAACAATTCTGTAATTCATACTACTTCTAAGATAAAAACAAGTTAGAGACAACACAAACAAGAGGACAATTTCTCCCATGAACCCTTAATAAGAACAATAATGTGATATAGTAAATGATGTTCTCAACAACATTCCCTGAAGTACTTGCCTGCCTTATGGAAGTGCTGCCTGCCATTATCCACAATATTACTGACAGACGCACACCAAGTTCATAGTTTATATAAGCAATCAAATGACTGAAAAGAACACATTGGTCAAGGTTCATAGCTCAATGATCTGCCTTAATTTTAGAATTTTTTCATATGCAGAAATATATTAAATATATAGTATTAATAAGAAATACTCTTATTAATTCTGTCAAACTTTAAAAAGTAGAGTGCTGTAGTGAACTTGATATGATATTCCCTATTACCAAGTGGAAGTTGCTATTTTATATTTAAAAATCAGAACTGTAAGTTTCAACAGTGTATTAAAAGGTAGATAAGCTTTTCCATCAATCATTCATCAAACAATCAGAAGTAATTCAACAAACATTTGCTGAATATTCTTATTTCCCAGAGATTTGTTTATGGGAGAAGACAACAGAGATGACTAAGGCAGGCTTGGTCACTGAAGAATCCTGATGGAACTGACAATATAGAACAGGCTTCTCAACTGCGGCACTATGATAGTGTAGATAACTATCATGGGACTACCTTGTGTACTGTATGAAGTTGGCTACATCACTAGTCCCTACCTACTCTGTATCATTAGCAACTCCAGCAGCTGTGATAAGCAAAACTCTCCTGATGTTGCCATGTGTCTCTTGCAGAACCACTATCTAGAGAGAATTTTAACATAATGAATAGGTTCTAAAAGAGGAAGTAAGGGACTGAGAGAATGTAAAGAAGAGGGACTACTATAGTATGGTGGTCCAGGACGGCCCTTCTGAGGAAATTAAAAAGCTGCAGGGGACAAATGTCTAAAACAGGGAATCCTACAGAGAAGTCAACTGGGGAATGACAAGCATACCTCATTTTATTGAACTTTGCTTTGTTTCACTTCACAGATACTGTATTTTTATCAGTTGAAGATGTGTGGCACCCTGCGGCAAACAAGTCTATTGGCACCATTGTTCCAATAGCATGTGTTCACTTTGTGTCTCAAGGTATAAACATTGTCACTTTTATTTGTGGAACTCATCAAAATCTCTCCTTTCTCTCTTCAATTATTTGGCTAATTCTGACAAGTTCTTCTCTATTGAACTGTAAATTTATGATTATCTTTTATTAATTTTTAATTACATCTATTAAAGTAACGTTGGCTTATAGCATTGTATGTTTTAGGGGTATAGATTTAGACTTCTATAAATGGATGTTATGCCCATCACCAAAGCCCCAATAATCCTTCCCCATAGTCCTTTGTTTTTAGCTACTTCCCTTGTGACCTTCCTTTCCCAACCCCACCAACTCTCTGGATTTTGTTCCCTGGATTTTAGCTTCAGAATTTTCCAAAGACCCTTGCCTTTGGTCTGCCCTTGGTTTCCTTCTCAATTTGCTTACTTAGTTCAAGTAAAAAAGAAGTAGTACATATGGAATAATACAAAAGGTAGAAGACAAATTTTGATTTTGAAAATGTGTCTATTTTTGGATGTTAGTATAATGTACAGGTCCTGCCTTTTACCATTCTTGGATCCCAGTGGGAAATTCTATTTTTTAATGAACAACACTTGAGAGAAAGTCTATCATGGCTATAAAATACCTAGGGAAGAAGAATCAAAATAGAATTACTTATCCATTGTAGTCTAATACATGTGGGAGGAATACAAAATATATTATGGTGGTAACACAATCTCATAAAATACATGACAAGGAAAGCCACAGACTTACAACTGCTCTGACTGAAAAAATACTTCATGAGGGACTGAGACACTTTTCAAGTGTTGGGAAAAACTCAAGATCCTAAATAAGCAAATTATTTTAGCATTTCTGTTCCAAGCAATAACATTCAATGACTGCATGGAGATTATTTTCAATAGAGATTTTATGGGAAAACTATATCTGGAAATAAAAGGAATATTCTAGCCATAAACATGACGTATTTCTTGTTGCACATGTTGGTGATGACAGTGAATGAGATCTCCAAGCAAAATAGGAGTTATGATGTGTGGTGTCAGCATATTAAAATAAGACTTTTCCCTCTCAAAGGTCAATTCTTTAGCTTCATAAAGATGTACAGAATTTCATAGCCTGAAAACTACGTTAAGGGGACACTGAGAACCAGATGGCAAGAGTTTTAGAAAAGGAAAATAGAGCCTTATGCCCTTGCCTTAATTCATTGCAGCACAAATCAGTATTTTCAACTAGCCATTCTCTCCAACAATCTTCTTTTTTTAAAATGTTCAGAGACATGAATGCTTTTGAAGAATACAGAAAAAACACATGGAGAGCTGAGTTGTCATCTTAAATAACCCAACATTGATCATTCTGTTTCTTTTTCAGTCGGTACAAATGCATAAGGCTATTCACATTATTTAAATAACTTCAGCATCTATTGTTTTTCTTTCTTTATGCTGATACAAAAAGTATGACCCAGGATGGAAAATATGAAATAGACAGAGGTCAGCTAAACCGAAACAAGTCATCTTGTCACATAGCAATGGTCTGTGGTTAACTTTGGGCTTGACAGGAACACTCCAGGGTTTGAGTCCTGAATCTGTCATTTAGAAGTATGTGACCTAGTACAAGTTGTTCAACCTCAGTTTTCTAATTTGAAAAATGGGAGTAATAATGATCCCTCATTTTTAATAATATAGGATTGCTGTAATCATTAAATAATATAATGGATGTGAAAGATTTGGCAGGATGTGTAGCTCTAAGAATCTTTTTTTAATATATTCATAACCACTTTGTTGAGATAATTCCCACAAATAAAATTCACCCCTTTGAGGTTTACAAGTCAAGGCTTTTTAGTGTATTTGTGTATTCAGAGTTATGCAATGATCACAATAAATTTTAGAACATATTCATTTTAAAATAGCTGGATATTTATAATCACTTCTTATCTCCCCACAGCCCTCTCCCCCCTTCTCTCACCCTCCCATCCCCTACCTTGCAGCCCTAGGCAACCGCTAATTTCCTTTATCTCTGTAGACTTGCTTACTCTGAACCTTTCACATAAATATAATCAAAATATATGGTCTTTTGTGACTAGCTTCTTGCATTTAAAATATTTTCCTAGTTCATCCATTTGAAGCATGCATTCATACTTTATTGCTTTATTTTAAATAATACTCTATTGTATGGATATATACCACAGTTTATCTATTTTATCATATTTGAGTTGTTTCTAATATTTGCTATTATAATCCCACTCTGAACATCCATTAAATTCTTATCAATACTTGTTGATTCTAGCCCTCCTAGTGGGTATGAAATGTTATCTCATGGTTTTGATTTGCATTTTCCTGATAGCTACTGATGTTGAGCAACAGCATGTTCTCATTAGTAATTTGTACATCTTTGGAGAAATGTCTATGGCTCCTTTCCCCATTTCTAGTTGGATTGTCTTTTACTGTGGAGTCGTAGGAGTTCTTTATGTAATACCAAACCAGACAAAGACATCACAAGAAAAAGAAAGCCAATATCTTTTGTGAATAGAGATGCCAAAATCCCTCACAAAATTCTAGCAAAAAAGACCCAGAAATAAAAGATTATACAACATGACCCAGTGAAATTTTTCCCCTGAATGCAAGATTGAAGATCTGAAGATCATATTATATAATATACCATACAAATAAAGGACAAACCACACGATCATGCAGAAACATTAGGCAAAATCCAATACCCCTCTGTGATGAAAACAACAAACTAGGACTCAAAAAGAACTTAACCTGATAAAGAACATTATTTTAAAAACCCACAATATAACAATGGTGAAAATTAAATGATTTATCCCTATGATTAGGAACAAAATGAAGATACTCAATTTTGCCACTTCTAGTCAATATTTTACCATAGATTCTAGCTACGGCAATTAGGGAAGAAAACAAAATAAGATGTCCACAATGGAAAGGAAGAAATAAATTTCTATTTGCAGATGACATCATACTGTAAGAAGAAAAATCCTTTACAAAATTCACGAAAAACCTATTAAATAAATTAATTTAGCAAGATTCAGGGTACAAGATCAAATCAAAAAGTGTTGATGAGAATTTCATGTAATTTGAATCCTCAAGCATTGCTGGTGGAAATGTAAATGGTAGAGGCCACTAATGGTACGCCTTCTAGTTAACTTTTAGAGAAAAGTTAAACAGAGTTAAAATATGAGGCGGCTATTCCATGCATTCCACTGCCTCAGTGGTACAATGAAAGATTGTGCTGTTAGTCTCATCTGTTAGGCTGACTCCTTAGTGACTTTGGCTAAGTCCACTTATACCTCATTTATGTCCTTGGAAAGGCTGGGAATTACTTCCTAATCCATAGCTTAAAAGTTATCTTCTCTTTAGAAGAAAGATGTGCTTTGGGGACAACTATTTTCAAAAGTGTCTAGCACATAGTATTTTCTTTGGTGGTCTCTGTTCTCACTGTTTATACCACATGGCAGTTTACAAATAAGATCAGAATAAATTTGTGCCACCTGTGGATGGCGCCCAGCCTTCCCCCACAGCTAGGTCACTATCCTTGGGATTACTTGTTATTATGCTATCACATTTCACTGTGGCCATCTCAAATCGATCCAGTGGTTCCTCAAATATCCAAGCATTTTCACCTGATTTTTAGTAAATAATTTGACTCAAAAATGTTAAATAATGCCAAACAAGCTCTTTCTTGTGTTTTTTTTTTTTGTTTGTTTTAATCAGGTGCTTTACCAATTCATCAACTGCACTTGTGAGCCTCTTCTACTAATTTGATACTAGATGCCTTAAGGTCAGATGCCTTGCGGTATTTACCAACATCTACACAACCCAGTGTCTTGCACTTAGCAGATGCTTAACAAATGCCGAATAAAATGAATATGCAGCAATTGAAACAAATTCTTTATCATATCATGAAAATCCCAGGTACCATTTATTTTGTTGCTCTGCCTTCCAATCCGCAAAGTTTATTCAAAAGAGATAAATGATGGACCCAAATCACATTCTGCCTCACTCAACTCACTGCTCCTCCATCCAACAACATTACAAACCTGGTCCTGAAGTAAGACCAAGAATTTTATTCCTAGCAAAGTCATTTCAGAGAATCTTGAGTGATAATTCACACATTTATTTTGGATTTCAGTAAAGCTCTTTGTGATTGCTCACAGAAGTTATCTAGCTGATTTTAATGTTCTTTTCAGTTACTTCAATGCCAGTAATCCACTACTTCCCTTTTAGATTTCTACCAAAAATAAGAGAATAATTTCTGGTTTCTTGTGAGGAATTTTTGAGAACTATGAGTGTTTGACTTTGTTTTCTTTTCATGACAGACTTGCTCCTATTTCTCTCGTTCCTTCCCACCCCACCTGAACACCCACACAAAACATTTTAATAATGCCATTTGCTTAATGGACACCCATTTTTGTCTATTTAAAAAACAGGCTTCACATTATCCCCAAGGATTTATCTCTGCCACTGATTTATCTCTCTGCAGGGTCCCTGCCTGAATTCTCTGAAAACCTGAAAAACTTCCAAACTCAAATCTCGAAAGAATGGGACAGGTGGAGGCCATTTCATACTCTGGAAATTAAAATACAAGCAAGAAAATTATTCATTTTTCAGCATATTTAAATTCTCACTCGTGGCAACTGAGTCACCAGGTCAGTCAGGGTCCTGGCTGCCACCTCTGCAGACACAAAGTACTCACCGGTCAGTGCCGCAAGGAAGCCAGAGGGCGCCGCAGGAAGATTTTCCTTCACACCGAAGCACAGTCAATAGACGGCAGGTCCACCAGGCAGTGAACTCAGACGTGGCGGGCTTTTCTAAAGTTATTGCTTTGGCCACTTATTATTTGACACATCTGTTTGCTTTTGGCAGCAGTGCGAAGGGCATACTATCTTTAAAAGCCACTTTGGCCGTTGAAGGGAAAAGTATGATCATACGTTCCTCCTCCTGAAGCTTTTCTTCTTCTCCCTGGATATTTGTGGGTCGTCTTCTGTTGTTTTTTATCGGAAGATCTCATCTTACAATGAATTTCTGGCAAAATAAATTATCTTGAATTTAAAACAAAATCACTTATCACAGGGAAAGCCCTGCAGTGATGGTAAATTAAGAGATACTATTGAGATAGATGCTGCTTGAGGGTCGAGGTTGCCATCTTGTTTGGCAAGTGGGAGGTGGGGCTTGTTAATTACCTCACAGGTGAAGGTACTTTGCTTCGAAAGAGTAGTTTTGCTTCCTGATTGATTCTCAGCGATTAGCAATTTGATCTTAAATGGTGACACCAGCATGGAAATAATAGGCTTCCATTCAAATGTGAATATATAAAAAATATTTCTTAAGTGTCAATTATTAACCTGGTATTATTTACAAGTCAATTTCCCTACTAGATTGTGATTTCTTTGCAGCCAGGATCTGTCTTGCTCATTTCTATAACTTCACTGCCTCTCTTGATGGCTGGCACATAGAGGGTACTCGATTTGTTGGCAGAGTAAATAAGTAGTATAAATAAATGAACTTGTAAACCATTATTTAGAATTTAGCAATAAAGTCCTCATTCACCAGAGTAACATTTAAAATAACCACAAACGAACCACTGAAATTATTGTAAAGGTGATTTGTATGCTAAAATTTAAACAGAAAGCCCGTAAACTGGGAAGCACAGGGATCAAGAATTTACTCATTTGCACCAGAGAGTATGAGCACCAGGGAGAAAAACTGGCTCTTCCACCTGGACCCTTGCTTCAAAAAGAACACAAGTCACCAAGTAGAATATAAAGTAAATGATGTGTTTTAATTTTGACTTTATGTTAGAAAATGCTATAGTTGAATAAAAGAGACTATAACAAAATTTACTGACTGGGCCTAATTCTGAAATCATTATTTTAAATATGCTCACCTGCATTTCTTAGTCTCTTAAATAAAAAGGGAGGTATGTTGTGATTGCCCCACCCCCCTCCCAGGAGGAAAAAAAGCAAATACACTGGGCAAGAAACCGCTTTGCCCTAGCTTCTCCGAAAAATCATTTGTTAAATGTCAGATTATTTTCTTTGAAAATGTGTGTTTGCTGCACCTAGAAAAGCAGAATGAATAATAACCAGGTGAAATAAGCTATTGCCTGTGCATGACGTATGTTCACATTCAGCACCATTTTTGGTATTCATTGTCACCAGCTTCAATGTGTATTGCCAAAGAGCCATTCATTGAGAATAAGCCAGCTGACAGCTATACGGTGTGTTTGCAAGCACTTTAATGATTTATTTGCAACATGTGCTGAATACACATCACCCTCATGTTTCCTGGAGTCTAATGCAGGAGAAACTCCACTAAAATGAAAAATCAATCATTTTAAAGGCAAAAAGTAACTTTATTTGAGAGCCTAAAGTGCTACTCAGCACTCAAATGTGATGAAAAATCATTGTTCAGAATCAATGGCCATCAGTGTGGAGAATTACAGAAGCTTTATAATTTGTTAATAGACTTGAAAGTCTACATACAGAAACCTAAACTCTTCCTAAACACTATTTCCTTAACCTTATGGAAATTACTGACACACATTTACTTTTCTCAGGCTTTCCTGGACTTCTTCAGGATCACCCATACAGGGTCCACTTTAGCTTATACAAGTCTGACATTGGTCCATCATTGTCAATGCTGGGATATGGTTGAAGAGTTCACGCTGAAAAGCAACACTCAAATAGTTGAACCTGAAGCATTCAGTGTTTTTCTGACTCTTCCCCTCACTTCATTTTAACAATAAAATAATAAATAATTATCTATCAAACTGCATGGTAAGGTAAAAATGTATCAGGCTTTTCTGCCCTCCCGCCATTAGGATTGATGATGGATCCCTGCAGTCCTGAATGCATGCCTGATGGCGGACACCTGGAGTGGGGTGTGGGCATACATAGGTAGATACACCTGGACTGAGAGACTGGGCTTGTAAGGGCAGCATCACGGAGACATCAGCGGAACAGCAGAGCAAAAGAGCAACAGCAGAGAAGCAGAGGCCACAAGAGAATGCCGGAGAGCCCAGAAAACAGTGAAGATTTGCTGGGGGCCCCGGGAGGCCTGCCAGCCTCCCAAGGCACTCCTGCCTGCCGTGTACCTGGTAAATCCCAATAAAGCCCTGCAAAAGCCGCTGAGGGCTCCAGGGCTCTCCTTCACCTCGTCTTCTTGATCATAGAAAACCTGCACTGGCCCATCCTGCATCTACACAAACCTTCTTGTTCCCTAAACTAGATTTTGATGCTATTTTCTCAAGGATCTTATTTCAGTGATACTTTCTTACTTGCTGCTTTAACAATTTCTGTTCACAACCATTCCTTCCCTTCAAATATGCAATTCCTTTCAGAAAAAAATACAAAATCACAGTTTCCTTCTAACCCAGTTTCCCAGTCATTCAACCTACCTCTCATTCACTCAATTCTGTTTTTTCTCTCTACCACCATTTTTTACAGAATGGTCTATGTCTTTTTTTTTTTTTTAAGCAATATAGGATACCTCCTTTTTTTTTTAAGATTTATTTATACAGGAGCTGGGTGCAGTCAGAGGAGTGGGAGGGTGAGAGAATTCACCAGAGCCAGAGTGGGGAGCAGAGCAGGCAGAGGGACCGAGGTACACTGCTGAGGGGAGCAGCGGGCTGCAGGAGGGGTCTGCGCGCCATGTGGGACCCTTGCCCCATGGCCGGGGATCGAACCGGAGCTGCAGAGGCTGTGGGCAGCTTCTCAACCCAGCGCTCAACCACTGTGCCACCAGGGGAGGCCCGCTTTTCCTACTATTAATACCAGAGAACATAGCTAGGATTCCCTGTCTCTGAGTCTATTGCAAAGGGAGACTTGAAAATTCAACATTTCAACCCTTCTGAAATATCAGAAATACTTTGAGATCTACTGAAATGTTCATATGCAGGTTCCACTGGAACAACTAGAACTAGTAAGTCTGGTTTGGTGTCCAGTCTATAATATACATATTTTTAAAGGTAATTTTAGATAATTGTGACAAGCACCAAAGGTTCAAAATCCTGGTAAGCATAGTGATCAGAAATTCAGCAATGTTTACCGTGAAAGATTTTTAACATTCAAGAAAAAAAAAAGCAAGTGTCAGTCTTTGAACTATTAATGATAACTGTGATTTATCACATCAGGGGCACTTAGGAATTAAATCTAAGTCCACTAGGAATACGTGATGGTGCAGGTGTCCTATAATCAGGATCTTTCTCTTTCTTCAAGTCTCAGTATGTTGCACCATCCAAAAAAAAAACCAACTCCAAAGCCATAAAGACTAGTGGAGTTGCCTAATTAAGTTTTTTTTTAATTTTTTTGTTTAAGATTTATTTATTATGAATACAAGAACTGGGATACAGGCCAGAGGTGCTGTAGGGTAAGGAAAAATGTCAGGCTTTTCTGCCCTCCCGCCATCAGGATAGATGAGGAAACCCTGTGATCCTGAATGCATGCCTGATGGCGGGCATCTGGAGTGGGTACACCTGCGCTAAGACTGTGCTTTTAAGGGCGGTGTCACAGGGACGCCAGAAGCTGAGAAAGCAGCAGCAGAAGCCAAAGCAGAAGCCGAGAAGCAGCAGAATGAATGCCAGAGAGTCCAGATAGAGTGAAGACTTGGTGGGGGCTGCCAACCTCCCAGCCCCCCAGCCAGCACCCCTGCCTGCCATATGCCTGGTGAACCCCAATAAAAGACCTGCAAAAAAGCCACTGAGGACTCTGACTCCTCCTTTACCCGGTCTGCATGGGATCAGGAAACCTACACTGTGGTGTAGTCCTGCCCTTACAGGTGCGGAGGGTGAGAGGATTCACCATTAACAGAGTGGGGAGCAGAACAGGCAGACTAACTGAAATACACTGCTGAGGGGAGCAGCGGGCAGTCAAGAGAGGTTTTCTGCGCCATGTGGGTTGCTCCCTGGCTGGCCTGGGATGGAACTGGTGCTGCAGAAGCTTAGCGGTGCTGTGCTTAACCCCTTATGCCACAGGGAGGCCCTCTAAGTTTTATTCAGGACAAGGTGGCTATCTCTTATGTTATATAGCAACACTTGATTTAAAAAGAACCCTTCTCCAAACAAAATAAAGTAACAAACAAAACTAAAACAAACCCTAGAAAGCCTGATTGTAGAAATGAAGCTACTAGAGGGGGAGCAAGGGATGGCCCAATGGATTATGATGGAGGATTATGGTTACTTTGGTGGTAGGTGTGGTGTAACAGCAGACATCTGAAGAGGTGTGATCCTATACCCCTAAATTATACACAGTGCTTTAAACCAATGCTCTCTCAATTAAAAATAATACAATTTAAAAAAAAACATTAAAAAGTAATTTTTTCAACATTTTAATCCTAAAGTTACACTCTGAAACAAATATAACTGTCAAAGTAATATCAATTTTTCTCTCCCTTTCTCTTTCCTCTCTACCTTTGGAGGGTTTTATGCTAGGACTAATTCACTTAACTTTTAAAACCATGACTTCTGAAGGCTTTCCCCATGGAAAAGAAATATTGGCCTATAATAACAGTTATGGCAACCATGTTCACCAACTTTACCTGAAGTCAGACCCCTTTTGGCACTTGCAGACCCTAAGTGTCCTTCATGCCTTCTAGTATTACACAGGCCTGAGTCCTCAGAGGCAGTAAGTTGTAGGAGAGAGCTGATAACTAAGCAATAAGCAGCTGTGAGTCCAAAAGAGAACAATTAAGAAGCATCAAAGTTACCAATTTTCAGTTAAAGAATAAGTAAGATCTAGGATGTAATGTACAGCATGGTAACTATAGTTAACATTATTGTATTGTATGCTTGCTAAGGGAGTGGATCTTAAAAGTTCTCATCACAACTAAAATAATTTTGTAATATGTGTGGTGAGAGATGTTAACTAAATTTATTGTGATAATTATTTTGCAGTGTATGCATATATCAAACCATTATGTTTTGTACTAAAATAAATCAATGTATGTCAATTGTATCTCAATATTTTTAAAATATGGTGGGACTAAGCAACTAAAAGAATAAACTCAAAAATTTTTAAAAAGCAAAAAATGAGAAACATTAAAAACTAAAATTAAGAGGAATGCCCACTGAGAAGTAGTGGATGCAGTGAAAGAATGGAAAGCATTAAAACAAAAATTAGAGCTTTGGTAAATAGAAAGTTGAGTGAGAAAGGATCAGATAACTAATAATATTAGAATAAACTATGCCCTATCCCATAAGGAAATATTTACTACTGAAACAGTTAAACACCTTTTTGTCTTAACTGTGAATTTATCAATAGCAGGAACTAAGTTTCATATAGAAACTTGTCTGGAATCCAGTACACATGTAGGTGGATTTAGGGCAGGCATCAATAAATGAATGAATTACTGAAAAATAACCTGGACTCAGTTATACTGAGTTTTTAATATAGTGACTCTTGCTTATTGACAAGCAATTTCAGAGATTTGTTTTTAAAGGACATTCTGTTACACAAAATCATTTTACCATATTGCTTATTCTTTTGTCAACCATTTACATCTTTGAAATAGTTGGAAAAATTATGTGTCTGTGTGTTTGTGTATGTATGTTTTATTAGAGGGTCATAATATTTCCTATCATCTCCCCAAAAAATAACATATCTTTAATAGACCTTCAGATTTCACAGCATTTATGAATATTGCGCAACACCTAGGAAAATATATCATAAGCCATATTATAAATAAAATGCTGGCTACTTAGGTTTAGTCAAATCTATGTCATTTTCACAAATGGATTCAAATTCTATTTTATGTTTGCATGTGGGCTCTCAGGTACACAATAAAATTTTAATACAAATATCAGGCTAATTTTAATAATACCATTTGTTTACATTCTAGATTATGCTACAAAGTCAATAAGAATTTAAGTTAAGTAAAATTACAAAATAGAGCATGCACAAAATAGTCATGTAAAAACATTAATATCTGTTCTTAACAACTGAAATGAAATATTAATTCTTATTCTGAAGATCTGTTATCAAATATGATTTGAATATAGATGATTCAGGGATTTGTATACCATGTTAACTGACTATATTCCAGTCTAAGATTTAATGTATTAATTTTAGTCTTCAGAGTCCCTATGATCCAGGAATTATACCCTTAAAACAATAACCAAATATGCTAAAATATTATTGCTACAGTCCCTTACACATGAATGTTGGGTTATCTTTGACCTAATGGGATTAAATGACAGTCTCTTATCTTTCAAGTACATATTATTCTAAAATCATAATAGACTCAGCCTATTTGGAAGTCTTAGATTCTATTAGTATTCATGTCCAAATTGAAATTATTCCTTGTTCTGATGTCCTTCATTCACCAATTACTCTTTAGCTAAAATTTGGCTTTCCTTGTATACCAGTATAAACTCTAATCTTAACAAACTTGAATTTGTAGTTTATAACAATAATTGCAATGGCCACACAGCCCAGATTATCTGTGTGGGCACAACACTCACTAATACATATCTTAGTCAATGTGACAGTTACAGTTCTAATTATCCATTTATAAACTGGTGTTCTGGTTTTTAAAAAATAAATTACTTTCTCATTTGCCTTTGTTCATCTTGCCATGAAACCACCTGGAGTGGGGATCATCTTGCAGCAAGTGATACTGACATTGTTCTGTTTGTGCTGACACACACGCTGCGGATGATAGGAGCAGTTAAGGACACAGATAAAAATTAGGTGGCTGGGGGAAAGCAAAATAGAAGCAATTAAGTTGTTGGAAGATACTCCCATCAGGAAACAATGAAAAACAATATGGTGTCCCATTAATTCTCACTATTTTGAAGAACCCAGGAGAGCAGTCTCCAAAGTCAATTTCAAAATGAGGTTAAAAAAAAAGGAAGCATGACAGATTCTCCTAGGACTGTCTTAATGACTCCTGTACACAGTCATTTCTTTGCTTTCATTTATCCATAGCAAATGTTGCTTTCAAGCTTATGTTAGTAACGTAATGAAGGAAAAATTCTTAAACCTCCAATTGGGCCCAAGGGTTAAACTAACATGAAGCAGATTAACCATAAAAAGGCATACATGTTTTAGTCAAGTTTACATGTTGTAGTGGCAAGAAGGGGCAGAGCAGGATATCTATGATCCCAGGCAGATGGATGAAGGAGGAGTCCTGGAGCCCTTGGTGGCTTTTTCAGGCTTTTATTGCCATTTTACCAGGTACACAGCAGGCAGAGGTTCAGGGGGCGCCAGGAGGCTGGCAGGTCTCCCAGCCCCAGCAAATCTTCACTCTTTCTGGGCTCTCTGGCATTCTCTCCTGGTCTTGTTCTCTCGCTCCTGCTCGTTCTCCTTCTCATGTGTAGGGTAAGGAACAAATGTCAGGCTTTTCTGCCCTCCCGCCATCAGGATAGATGATGGATCCTTGTGGTCCTAAATGCATGCCTGATGGCGGGCACCTGGAATAGGGTGTGGGCATAGGTAGATGGTATTCACCTGGGCTGAGACTGTGCTTTTAAGGGTGGCGTCATGAGGACGCCAGTAGAAGCCGAAAAAGAAGCCGAGAAGGCAGCAAAGAAGCCCCCCAGTATCCCTGCCTGCTGTGTAAACCCCAGTAAAAGACCTGCAGAAAACCACTGAGGACTCTTGACTCCTCCTTTACCCAGTCTGCTAGATCAGAAAACCTGCTCTGTGTCCATTCCTGACCCTACATCATGGTTCTGCTGCTCTTGTTCTCCACGCCGCCGCCCTTATAAGCCCCATCTCAGCCCAGGAGTACCCACCTACGTATGCCCACACCCCACTCCTGGTGTCCGCCATCAGGCATGCATTCAGGATCTCAGATCCATCATCAATTCTAATGGCAGGAGGGCAGAAAAGCCTGACAATTATTTACCCTACCCATGTGTACATGGAGGCCTTCACAAGAGAATGAAGACCCAAAGAAAGGACCAGAGAAGGAAGCATGTCTACCTTTAACACACACATACACACACACACAAATACACACACTAAAATGATGCATTTGTGAAGACATAAAAAGAATAAGATGTTTGGGCTTGGAGCAATAAATTGTGGGGCAGTATCTAGGAGACTTGGAGAGGGACAGTAATAGAAGATAATGTTTCTTTTAGTTAAGTACACAAATCCATTTCCAATGGAGTCCCCCGTCTGTAGTAATAAGAATGTTTCCTTCTTTCTGGTACAGGGAGGATACCTTTCTCATAAGAAATTTTAAGGCTATTTTTGAGTAGAGAAGGGTGAGTCAGAGATCCCTTCCTGAATCTGCTTGTTTTCAAATATCTATAGCTCAAAATAATCAACATGTTAGTTTTGGGACAATATGTCCTTAACTGTTTTAGTAGGAGCGTGTAGGGTAAGGTAACCAGGAAAAAGAATAACTATAAGAAAGTGAAAATCAAAATCAACAAACAACTATGAACCAGAGACACTCTATGGGGGGTGGGGGTGGGGAGTGGAGGGATTGGGGTCAAAATAAGGGGGTCGCAATTGTATGGGGAATATAAAAATAAAACAAAAAAAGAAAAAAAAGTATCAGGCTTTTCTGCCCTCCTGCCATTAGGATAGACAACGGAACCCTTTGGTCCCAAATGCATGCCTGATGGTGGGCACCTGGAGTAGGGTGTAGATATATGTAGATGGGATTCACCTGGGCTAAGACTGGGCTTATAAGGGTGGCATCACAGGGATGCCAGGATGAAGCAGAGAGAAGCAGAGAGAACGCAAGAGAATGCCAGAGAGCCCAGATAGAGTGAAGACTTGCTGGGGCTGGGAGGCCTGCCAGCCTTCCGGCCCCCCAGCACCCCTGCCAGCTGTGTACCTGGCAAATACCAATAAAAGCCTGCAAAAGACACTGAGGACTCCAGGACTCTCTCCTCCTTTACCCGGTCTGCTGGATCATAGAAAACCTGCTCAGTACCCATTCCTGCCCCTACAGAGTGGATATATTATTGTAATTGACATCTCACTTATCTCTTGTTTGTATACAGTCAAGTTCATTCTAAATATAGTTACTAGATCTATTTAGAAAACAGTTGAAAAAGGTTTTTATTTTAGTCAAAAAGGATAGCCTCCTTCCTGTATAGACTAAAAGGTAATTACTTTATAGAAATACTAGGCAGATTTACATTCACCAGAATCAGTTCTTGTTGATTTGAATGAATTCCTAAGGCCTCAAATATTGTCCCATCAAATAGCTATCACCTAGAACAAAGATTTAAATTGTTAGTGATGGTTCTGATCTTCTCTATTAAGAAAACAACTATTAATCCCAAACAATGTTCTAATAGGTTGCTAGATTGAGTTATTGCAATGTAGCAAAAAGAAAGGGATAGTGATTCTACTCATAATTATAAAAACTAACACTAATCAAATGCCTACTGTGTACCAGCATTATTCTAATTACCTTGTATGAATTATCTGGTTTTTATACCACCTAACAAGATGTGATCTGTTATTTTATCCACACTACAAAAGAAGAATTGAGGAAAAGGAATATTTATGGTTTATCCAAGGTCACAACCACATCAGGTAAGTGGTGAAGGTTGGATTTGAACCCAAGCTGCTTGTGAATTTTTACTCTTAAACATTCTGCCACACATACAAAAAAAAAAAACCTGGAAGGCACTTGGTGCAGGGGACCTACGTGACTTTAGACAAATATTTCAGTTTTCTAGGCTCTTTCTCTTTGATGTATGGTTCTGCAAACAGTAGTATTTACATCACTTGGGAGGGTGTTAGAAATGCAGAATCATAATCTGCATGTTAACAAGATCTCATGATGATTTATAGGCACACTAAATTTTGAGAAATACACCTCTAGGGCTGATCAGTAAAATTTGAAAGCTAGACTGGAAGATATTGACAGTCTCTTTCAACTTAAAATCTTATGTATTTGTATACGTGACTTCAAATGTGCAGGTGTTCAACATGCTCATACATGCTCAAAATCAACTGCTGGATATTATCCATAGTTGACAAAATACTTGCAAATTTATCAAGCTTCTTATACAGAGTTTATCAGGGTTGGATTACAAGTTCTGTATTGTTTGAAGCTATAATTTATAAAGCAAAGGAAGAGATTTTTTGAATTTTGATTCTTGACTTTCACATTGATGTTTTTCACAGCTGAGACATTAAATTCAACTAACATTTCAAAGTCGAACACAACTCTAAAATTTTTCTCATAAGTAAAACAAATTATTGTTTAAAATGTGGATTCATTTCTTGTTTTTCCCTAATGACAACTTTAATTAGTATTCTCATCTTTCAGTAAAACATACAGTAAAGCCTCATTTTCCCTTTCTTCATCCCACTAATCAAATATTTTTCCATTTTGAGCTAATTAAATTAACTTTTGGAAGTTATTAAATTTTACTAATGAGCATGAGGAAATAACAAATAGGCTATAACATCACTATCTACTCTGATATTTTAATAAGTAGATGTATTTAATTATTTATGATACTTTGTAGCATTCCAGTAAATGCTTTCTAATGCTTTTTGTAAAGGCAATGAAGTCTTGATAATTTTATATCCGACTATCATTTATTACTATTAAATTCTTCACTGGAAATGTAAAGTGATACTTTGGATGAGATTATGAGAATTAGATTTTGGAGTCAGTGAAGTTTGAGTCATAGTATAGCTATACTTTCTATAATTAATTATCCCAGAAGGAACTTCATTTTGTTATATGCGGATGTCACTAGTATTATGTTGCTCTTCTGTGAACATGTTGATCATCAGTAAAACCAAATGACTATTTTTATGCTAGTTCCTATGGACACTTAACTTTTGTGTTGTTTTTGTAAAACAAGAATGCTCCAAAGTAGGTATTCTATGCAAAGAACCATAGAGATGATGTGGTAGGTTCATCCTTGAGTCTCTCTCATATTTTGAACAATGATTTGTCCTAAACATCACTATTAAATATTTTGCATTTGACTTCACTTACTATATCTCTTATATATTAGTCTGATATCTTACCTTATATGGCAATGGGATAATCCCTATAATGTCCACAGTCTTGTCATTTTCAATGTCATCCAGAAGAAGATGGCTTTTTTATAAAGATGACTTTGCCCTTAGGACTTAGCTATAGTGATAATACCTGGAAATATGGGAATGTTTTTTAGGGATGAAATATATATCCTCAGACTGAAGCTTAAATATATTGCCAATTTCATTAATTTTTAGATACAAAGAATATGGGAAGCCGTGGGGTGGAGGGAGATGGTGCTTTTCATGACCATAGTTAATGATTTATTTGAAGTTTTATTACTTCCAGGCCAAGATTTTTAAATTCTATTTATTCAAGAGCCCAAGAGCTAAATGATTCTTTCTAGAGAACAAATAATAATTCTATTGCATTAGAAGCATATCTTCCAGATACCATTTCAGGAATGGGTGGGGAAAGTAAATCACCATTTTTGCTGGGGTATTTGTCATAGTATGGGGGAAACAAGGTTGCTGCTTTACTTGAAGGTAGGAGGAATATAGTCAGAGCCTAGGGAATCTCCACAGGGTATTTTCATGTGCTATGATCCCAGTGGTAAAAATTAAGATGACCCATTTATCTTATATGCAGGACCATAAGGATCTTCAAGGAACAAACTTTTCTCTAGTTTCAGTTTCCTCTTCTATAAATTGAGGCAGCAAGAATGAGCTAAGGAGGGAGGAAGGGTTTGCAGTGGACCAGTGATGATCATAGAATGGCCCCGAATGGTTGTTATAATGCAGGTAACTGAGCCCCATAACAGCTTCTGATTCAGTAGGTCTGGGGTAGGGTGTAAGGACTTACATTTCCAGCATTTCTGGGTAATGATTATTACTACTAATTCAGGGACACAATGTAAAACTTTCTTTTAGGAACATCTCCTCCAGTAATCTAAATATGAGCACGATAAAAGCCTCTCTGCTCTCAGAATCCCCCTCGGGCACAATGGACAATGACTGAGGACTATGGGTGACTTGGTGGTGGGTGAGGTGTGGTGACTTACACTAAAGAGTTTTGATCCTATAACTCTGAATCACATACAGTGTTATAAACCAATGTTACCTAAAAAAGAAAAGAATAATCCTCCTACTTCTGTACTCGAAGAGGGAAAGTAGGCAACTCAAGTTTCACCTCATGCTTCTCTTAAATATATGTCTCCTCCTTAAATGCCTGTACGACATATCTGCAATTAAGTGACCTAGTTATCTTGGGCTTTTCTTCATCATAGAAGAAATTCATTGCTTCAGAAACTGCCTGGCTGTTGATATGCTAATAGTAGCTAAAGGAATTTAGAAATCTCTACTATCTCCTAGCCTCTAGTCTATATCTAAATGGGAAGGTCAATTAAATCTATTTTGAGACTCAAATAGAATCTATGATTCTGGTTGGCATCCAAGTTGTCCTTGACTTTGGGAAATTAGATCCAGTTTGTCCTGACTAAGATTTAAGAAAGGTGAGATAAATCAGCTTAATTCTAAAAAATCATTAAACCATATACATCAAGGTACGAGAAGGTAGTATGTGCTTGGGTGACACGTGACTGCACAAGGAAACACAGATGAGCCAAGCACTAAGGAGTTAGTAAACAGTTAACTGACTTATTCCTCTGCTGAGAGTGAACCCCCAATATAGTGGGGCCCCGGTAGCTATGTCTGCAGTATGTATGCATGCCTCTTTGTGAAAGCTGATTGATCTACATTTCACTCTGGAAGAAATTATTAGATTCTATCTCTTAGGAATTTAATCACAGAGCACAGAGAATGGCTGAAACAGGGTCTTATTAATTTTGCCTCTTAAAGAAAATACTTATGGAATCCTGTTGCTGAGAACCCCACACTGTCATACTATGTACCCTGCAATACCATAGAGAGGAGGGGGAAAGAGGGAGGGAGGAAGGGAGAGAGAGAGAGAGAGAGAGAGAGAGCCTGGAGAAGGAAGATGAGGAGGAGGTGGCAGGGAGGAAGAGAGAAAGCACAAGCACACACGTGGGCAAGAGGGGGACAGAAGGAAAGAGAAACTACGATAAATAGATCTTTTCTAAAGCTCGTCAGAATCTCTTTCTTTTTCTTTTTTTTTTAAGATTTATTTTATTTATACAAGAGCTGGGGTACAGGCCAGAGGTGTGGGAGGGTGAGAGGACTCACCAGAGACAGAGTGGGGAGCAGAACAGGCAGATGACCTAAAGCACTGCTGAGGGGAGTAGCAGGCAAGGGAGGAGAGGTCTGCCACGCCATGTGGATATCTCCCTGGCCGGCCGGGAATCAAACCCGCACTGCAAAGGCTGCAGACAGCTTCACAGCGCTGCGCTCAACCCACTGCACCACCAGGGAGGCCCCTCTCTTTATTTTTCTAACTGAAAGAATATTAACTAATATACTGGTCCTGTGCCAAATTCTTTAGAAAAGTTATATTAAATCTTGACTTAACAACTCGCTATGATACAGGAAAACACCTTCATTTCATAAATGAGGAAATAAATGCAGTTCCTACATATTTATAACTAGAAAGTAAGTGGCCAGCTTGCAATTTGGCCTCGGGTCTGATGGATTACAAAGTTCATATTTTTCCTACTACCACAGTTCTGAAGGAAGTGGAGCTAGGGTCATAATGCCATGTACGTATTTAATTTTGCAAGGTCTAGTTTTTAAGTGTAATCAGTAGATATTCAAGGTCAATTAGACCACTGGAGCAGATTCCAAAGGATCTATAAAATATAATGTTTCTTTTTGAAAATTAAAATGTGGTGGGGAAATTATTTTTTTTAAAAAGGAAAGAGAAGGGAAGGAAGAAAAAAAGATGGAAGGGAGGGAGGGAGGAAAGGAGAAAGAATTAAGGAAGGAGAAGAAAAAAACTACCAAGACCAAGATATTGTCTCACATTATAGAAAGAAAAGTCAAAAACTACCAAGACCAAGATACTGTCTCATATTATAGAAAGAAAAGTCAAAGAATTCCTGTAATTTCTTAACTATAATTTTAAATGAAATGTATTAGACAAAATACATAATGGAATTTCATTGAGACCAACAAACAATGCCAAGATATAGTCATAGTTTACAATGAATAGAATACTTGTAACTACCACATCAAAGAAGTATTCAAAAGGCAAATCTCTGATTAAAGTTACTTACTCTGTAAAAAGTAAAGTAGATGCTTCTAAAATTGTTAAAAATTTGTTCTCTTATATAATTGAGGAATTTACCTTATAAATAAGTATATTTGTAGCATTAACTTTTTCTAAGTTCTTTCAAATACTTAACATAATAGTAACCATTCACTCAGGTTCTGACCAAATTATCATAAATTCCCAGTTAATCTGATTTAAGCATATTTTGCTATAAGTTCAACTTTTCTTTAACTCTTCACAAATATCTCTGATAATAAGCAATTAAAGTCCTTTATTAACACATTGTAACTTTTGGTTGTAACTTAGCCTGTCTTTATTCTAACGTTTAGCCAAATTAACACTAAAATGAAGCTAAAACAGAGAAACCAAGAAAACAAAATCATCTTCAAGAAGAAATTGTTTTCAAACAAATAGAGATATTCTCCAATTGTTAACTAAATGTCATACATTGTTGATCAATTGAAGAAATGAACAAATAAACTTTGGAATACATAGATCAGAATAAGGAAAACATTATTTCTCTTGTTTGGTTAAATATATGCCAAATGATTTAAATATTTCCCTTTTCTAATTACAATTCATTCTAGTTTTAATTTTGAAGTCTTATGCTGTTCTCTAATTGCTTCAGCTGTTTTTGGTTTTTCCTTAAACAGATCATAAGATCTTTAAAGATTTATGTCCTATACTTTTGTTTCTCTACAATACACAATCCTCTACGATGCCTACCTGAGTAAAAAGAAATTAAAAATAACAAGTCTTATCAGTGTAAAAAAAATAATAACAGCACAAAATACAACAAAGCAAAAACAGACAATTATAAACCAGAGACATACTGCAGGGGAGGAGGAGGGAGAGGGATCGGAGGGACAGGGGAGCACAGGGGACTGTGGTGATGGTGCACGGTGCCTTAGGGAAGGAAATTCTATGGGGAATCAATCTGAGGGGGTGGGAGGAAGCAAATATTGCTTAAAATTTTTTTAAAAATGATGAATGTTAAAATAAAAAAAAATTAAAAAAAAAAGAATAAGTCTTATTTCCCATATCCACTTTAGTGGCAGTGTCTGCCTGAGGAAATACACTATGAAAGATTATGAATTCTCAAGTAGACTGCACCAAAAGAGACTGCAGGTGATGGATTAATCATGTTGGGAGTTTGAGAGGAGGATGTAGAAGCATTCATGCCATCTATTTTCTATCTCATAAGCAGACATACATTTCATACTTGTTAAATAAATTAAAATTGTAAATAAGGAAAAAAGGATGAAATCAGTTAAATTTTACCATTGAGTTTGATTTTCATCCACCTCCAATAAATCATTTCATTAAGTTCTTTACTAAGCATGGAATCAATAAACTTTTAATTTTTTTTATTTAAAGATTTATTTATTTATTTATTTATTTATTTATTTATTTATTTGTTTGTTTGTTTGTTTATACAAGCACTGGGTACAGTCAGAAGCGCAGGTGAGTGAGAGAATTCACCAGAGCCAGAGCAGGGAGCAGAGCAGGCAGATGGACCGAAGTACACTGCTGAGGGGAGCAGTGGATGTGGCAGGAGAGGTCTGCGCGCCATGTGGGACCATTGCCCGGTGGCCAGGAATCGAACTGGAGCTGCAGAGGCTGCGGGCAGCTTTGCAACCCAGAGCTCAACCGCTGCGCCACCGGGGAGGCTCTAACCTTTGAAATTTAAAGGAAAAAGCGAGTAGCTTACAAATCATGAGAGATAGTTTGTGTTCATATCTGATATATTCTTTCAGATACTTTATTCAAAACTAATTCACTTGAGGCAGCTCTTCCACCCACCTGTGACTCTACAGGCCTTTCTTTTCACAATTTTTTTCCCTTTGCAAAACAGCAGTGGCAGCAGCAGCTCTCTGCCTACTCATGTCTATGCAGGTGCCTCTCTTTTTTCTTTCTCCTTTTCCTAATAAACACATCCTTTCAAAATGCAAACAAGCAAACCCCCTAATTCACTTGAAATGTTCACACTGCTGTCTAGAAAATGGCACGGCCAAGGATTTTTAGAGGTAAAAATAGATGCACAGAAGTGTAGATATCAAGGCTGGCTCAAGGGCAAAATACCTGTACATATGTATACAGGGTAGCATCACCAAATTAAAGATTATCCTAGTGGTACTACTTTGAGAGGGCATAAGGAATGAAGCTAATGTTTACTAGCCCCAGACAACCATAGAAATGCTCTCGCCTCATTAGCTGGTAGTTCTAGCAAGAAGAAAATATGTAATTTCACCTACCATAAACATACACACACAGCATACACACATCTGCTCTGACCTGTATAATTCAACATACATATAGCTACATCTATATGAATGTGCCTATCTCTATGATTTGTAGAAGTTTTGGGGAAGGTTAAGTTTCCCATCATCAGCAGCTCTCTGAATAGTCTATTGAATGATGAGAAAAACATGGAGCTAGAGTTTGTTGTTTGTATTTTATTTTATTTTATTGAAGGTGGACATGCAGGACTTAGAACTTGAGGCAATTTCTCACTAAAAGTAGGTTGGATTGATCTAGTAGCATCTTTAAAATAAAAAAAAAACTATAAGTATAATAAGTCTCCATTTCAGTTCACTTTAATATTTCAGAAAATCTTAATTCTTTCTCAAGTGTCAAGGAATCTGTCTAATGAGGCATATTTAAACTCAAATGGTATGTTGAATCAATTTGGGTTAGTTACTCTAGTCATGGTAGTAATCTCATAGTGTTTGGGCTAAGAAATACAATTTTTTTTTTAAATTATAGGTTGTGCATTACAGAAATGATGGAAAAAACCTGAATTTTGTGCTAGCTGTACATCGGTAGTACCTCCTACCTTACTCTATGAAGTCTACATTAAGAGAGGTAAGAGGCCAAAATAATCCACAAGACCACTGAGTTTGACCCCAATTATCTTTTACTGCAAATAGGTTATGTCAAATTCCAAGATGAATTGGAAACATTTGATATATCTCCTATTCCTAACTTAATCTTAAATATTTATTTTCTATTCTCAAAAATCCTTTCTGGAGATTGTTTTGCTCTTATGTCTTAAACAAAAGACATCTTATGTTCACTTTTATAGATTCAAAAGGATTCTATATTTAAGAACAATTTTGAAAGAAAACAATTTAATGATCAGAATATATTTTAAAGAAAAATGGCAAGGAACAAGCATACTCAAATTTTAAGATAATGACAAATAACATCCACTGAGTTTATTCATCGGTATCTGTTTATTTGCTAAAGAGAAGAAAACTTTAAAAAATTCATTAACATGCTTAACAGAGATGGATTCTTTAACAAATCTCCTCATTTCCCCATGAAAATCATGGCTATGTCTATGCAAAACAACACAAATAAATATATTACACATGAAAAATAATATTCCAGTGAGCCTGTGGTGTATATTTGGAACAATGCTTCCTTAATACACACTATTAAACCACTGACCCTAATCTATTCAAAAATGAAAATAATACTAATGTAAACCAACATGAACTACAACCAAATAGATTCTGCATGAATGATTCAGGACAATGTGATTTTCATAAAACAATTTGGCATTAAAACTAAAGAGCATAGCAAAATAGAATTCATACTGCCCATCTTCCTCCCAAATAATCATGGTTCTCATCAACGTAATATGTGTATCTGAATTTTGCACACAAATAATCTATGAAAAAAGTTCTGTAGGTAGTTGTGTTTGCTTTCCCTCAAATTAATCAGAATGGAATGAGATTTTTTTTTAATTCTAACTTTGAAGAGTTTCATATATTTAGTAAAATACCCCTTGAAGTAAGCAATTATAAAGAGTGTATTTATTCTAACTTTTTTTCCTTTGGAAGACCATTCCGTGGTCATTTGCCTCCCAGAGTAATTGCCCTTGAAGCCATGGATATAGCCACTCTGTGCTCATTTGTATAGGACCAGGGCTCTAATTCTAAAATTAGAGTCATCAATAGGTAATACAAACAATAGCTACAGGTAATACAAAAAGTAGCTTCAAGCAGTGGAAAGATGAAACAGAGCTGAAAAGGGGAAGAGCAAGAAAATAAATAAAGGACTGAGCCAAGGTAAGAAGATCTTACTGTAATGGAGAGAAACCAGCATCCTACTCTGTCCAGTTTGACCTAGCTTGCTACTTAATTTTGAATTTTGTGTACTGACACTGAAGAAGTGAGGAGAGGTAACTGGTGACGACCTCGAACGCCCCTCAGGTCGCACTCAGGTCTCAGACAGTATCCACTGACTTTCCTGTCTCGATATCCCCTAGTCCCTTCCCTGATATGACCCCAATGTGTTTCTTTCCTCAACACCATCCTTCATTCTTTCTAAATTTATAGAGTTTGTTGTTTATCAAGGGAATAGCTAAGAAGGAAATGTAGAAACATTTAGAGCAACCTAAAAAAATGTTATACACACACATTCGTCTAATGAACTTTCCACCTTTCAACAATAAAGCATTAATAAGAATGAAGCAAGATCTGCACGGTATCAATGATCATTAATGATGTATTCATTACCAATGAGTTAGTGTCACATCGATGATGTATCTCTATATATACCTAATTACAATACTAAATAGCTAGCATGTATGATTAATTTGTTTTCCTAAGCAAGTATACATTTTTATTAAGAACTTGTTTCTATAAAGCTTTTAAAGAGTCTCTTGTTACATTCAGATAGCCATATGAGAAAATCATCATACTTCTTAGGCTGATCATTAAAAAGAAAAACATTTAAAGTATTTATTGTTCATAAGATCATGGTGAAGAACTTGACAACCCTCAGGAGACAGAAAAAAAAATAAGTAAGAATCTCTAGACTTTGATCTGTATTAGTTATTTAGCTGAACTTTCATTCTTAAATGTAATCTGAAATATATAATGTATAAAAGATGATTCTCTGAAATTTCAGAGAGCACTAGTTCTGATAGCAGTGATTATGGTCTCAGTCTCCATTATCATCTCATCTCATTGGCCCAGAGAAGAAAGTAAAAATGAAAGGCTTTATCTAAACTAGGAAGCATTATCTTTCACATCATCATCTTTGATGAGTTTCCTCTAAATTCTGGGCCCTACTGGGCCCAATATGGGATATTGGACAAATCGCTCTATTTTTCTGGGTCACTCTTTATGCTGTTTTTATCTGTAACAGCATTCCTAAAATGTTTAGTATGGGGGAAAAGTCCAAGCTCAGTGTCCTGACGTGAGGATTGGGGGGTTAGTATTACACCTATATACATTTTACCTGGGGAAATTTAAAATTTTCATTGTACAGAGTAGATTTCTGAAATGACCAAAGTACATCTGGGACATGATTTAATTAATTCTTTGAACTTCCTTTTCAAAGAAGAGCAGATTTCTATATACTGTACTTAGAAAGAGGTGAAGGGGGAGAAAAGAAAAAAGAGGGAGGAGGAAAAAAGAAAATTAGGAATGATTGAAATGACAAACAATAAATTCCAGAATAATACATTCCTTCGGCTACCCACGTTTCCCCACAAACAAATGTTTTCAAATTTGTAAAGCTATTTATAAATAAAGGAAATGAATAAAATCTGAGGGCTCTACTTTATTTTCACCAAACTTCAAGGTAAAGCCACTTCATTGCTCTAATGAAGGACACGTGTGAATAATACTTTTCAGAGCTTATTTTTAAAAATTTATAGTGTTACAAAAAGGAATACTAAATCGTATACCCTTTTCATTGCTATTTTGCTACATTCCCTTTAAAACCTAAGTTACTCATCCATCCTGAAACAGCTCTCTCCACCCCTACTCAAAATATAGATGTATTTGTTGAGTGCCTACCATGCTCTGAACAGCATTTCAGGTACCATAGAGGTTACACAGGTAAAGAATTTAGTCAGGAAAAAAAAAAATGCAAGAAGTTTATTTTGACAGGAACACTGGATACAGGAAACAGGGTGAGAGAGAAAAGGAAGCAAAAGGGGATAAGTAGGTTGGATCAAAAGGTGAAAGAACACATATTCTGTGAAAATAAATTGGGAGTTTTTTAGGTCATGGAATTATTAAAGTTGTGTGTGAGTATGTGTTTGTGTGCTTTTGTTGTTGTTTCTTTTGGGTTACTGTTGTTTTTCTGAAAACAAAAAAACTTGATTAGATCTGAATTTTGGGAAAATAGGTTGAAAATCCATGCATAGTATGAAATGAAAGTATGAGGGATTGGTGGTAGGGAGAATGAAGACACAAACTAAGATAATTACAGGATAAATGGGCAGGAGGGGATCCAAAATGAAGCAAGTCATGAAAATATACTCATCTGAACTCGGCAATGGATTGGATGTAGAGGAGCCACTGAAAATCATACCTTGGTTTGAGTCCTGTGGACTAAATAAAGTATAACGAGATTGTGTCTGAGGTAGAAATGGATTTGGGAGGATTTGGCAAACTACAATTACATATGTTGATCTTGAGGTCCTACAGAGCACTCGGTGTAAATGTGCTACCAGAGTCTAGAAACACGGGTCGAGCTTAAGAAAGGAACTGAAACTAGAAATGCAAATATGAAAGTATGTTGCCTAGAATTGATATAAATGAGTTATGAAGAGCTATTTAGAGGGAGAAATATGAAGATATGGAAATTGGGAAAATAAAAATATCCTGGATTTTCTGTCAATCATAGATATTGGATTCAACCTATCCCAAATCTCACTAATTTTTCTTTCTTCTTTTTCATCCCCATTCACTTATCCTTCTTCACTCCCACACATCCTACCTTTTGTTATCACCACTTCATTGTGCATATTCTCTGCCAAGAAACAACTCTTGTAGGTCACCCTTGGCTTTCCTTGGTTCTCAAATCCTATAGTTCCATCTCCTTTGAAATTTCTTTCTTCTAGCACCCTTTTTGCCAACTCAGTCCCTGAGTTTTACAAAAATAATTGAAACAAATTCTTGATTAAACCCTCAGTCTCTGATCCATTCTGCAAATTACCTTAAAAGATATCTTTCTAACAGATAAATTGATCATATCGCCACCCTATGCTAAAACCTCTGCTGGTCAACTTTGCACCAAATTACATTAATATATGGGTATGGCTTATGATGCCAATGTCTCCTGCAAAAACACAGAGGGTCAAATACCACATTTTCTGTATAACCTTTCATATTAGATCTCTTCCTTAGCACTCTGTAGAGCTCTAAATCACTGAGACTTACAACTATTGTGCTGTCTCCTATATCTACCACAACCATGAAGCCATTATGAAAGAGGCTGAGGAATAATAAATCAGAACTTGACTGGATAAAAGTCAAAATCCTTGCTATGATTCTATGATCACATGACTTGATTCCTATACTTCTTCAGACTCAACCTCAAACCATTCCCCTTACTGCCTATAGTCAGGTTTCAATGGCCTTCTTGTTGTATCACCAATATCCCTTGCTGTTCCCTCTGACAGAATTACTCTTGCTGGATGCCAAACTGCTAACCTAGACACATCTGATGTCCACTGCAATCTTACTCCCATAGGGATCAAAGCCTGATTCCCTAACTAGGTCAGATGCCCCGCATATATTCTTCTTAATGCCAGAAATTTTCCTTTACAGTCCTTAACGTTCACAGATAGGTCTTTACTACATGCTTTAAGCAACACACATACATATACATATGTTCATATGCATACATGCACTCCATTCTGGCAGATCTTAGTAGCTAATAAAGTATTAATATATCTCGTTTACCTATACATTATTGAAAATGTGAAGAGCAATCTAATTCTAAGATGAGATCATTAAAATGTCCAAAGGTTGACAGAGTAACACTATTATCTGTGACCAAAAACAGGTTTCAAGAGGAAAAAAAAAGATTGTCAAGTGACTGCCCCTGTTACAGACTCAAAAACCCATATAATTCTCCTAAAGAGGGAAAATCTATCCCTGTTAACATTTACAAATTTAGACTTTTCTTTAACATCATGGCACACTCTTTCTTATGTATATGGCTCCCTTAGGTAACATGGACATGTTTTATAACTATTCTCCTAAAAGATATTTAAACTCAATCAGAAAAGTTACATGTGTATAAATACCTTAGAATAGATGACTACTGCATGTGCCATAGGCTGGTTGTTCATGTGAAAATCATGCCCATCTGAATCTAAGAGGAACACAGACACAGATGAGTAAAAAATCTATAGTGCCAATCTACTGCTATAGCAGGGAGCAGAATTACCATTTTTGCTCTGGCCCTATCACAGTACACCTGCAATAAATACTTGTTAAATGATAGGAGGTGTTGTAGTCCTTGAGAAGTGAGTACTTTTTAGTCTTTGATGACTAGTCTTTGATGAGAAGGATGGAGAAAAAAGGTGGGGTAATTGTACAGTATAGACTTCCCAGGAGGATGATAAACATTTGTGATTGAACAATACAGAAGAGAGACAGAAGTGGGAAGAAAGAGATTTCAATGGTGGGGAGCAACTCTACCACATCATCTAAGAACAAGACATGAAAAGATCTAATTATTTTCAATGGAAACCGAGGTTGAATTTGGAGTATGGAGTTAAGATTCATTTTCTTTTCTTTTTTTTTTTTTTGATCACACTGTAGACAGAGGGTCCAGAATTTTCAACTGTGAGATGAGTATGCTATGCACATACCCCTAATATTGGGGAATGTTGTACTAACCTTCCAGATCACACTTATGCAGCATTTAGTTCATTTCTCTCCCCCCAGTTAATCGCTAATGAAAAGAATTGCTAATATTACTTAACAAACCTATCACAACCAGTGTTTTACTTAAGATTTACATGGTTAACCATGACTTAATTTCTGAAAAGTGCTATTTAGTTGTTGTGCAGCAATAACTTAAGATCTATCAGGTTTTTTGAGATACCTGTTTAAAAGGTGCTAAGCACTATAGTTACAGAGTTTCATCATATGTTCCCATTAGCTGGAAGAGGTGAGAAATAGCTGGTTCGGAAGGCAAACCTCAAGTCTCTTGAATGAATAGCTTTTAGGATCTACATGTCAGTTATAAAATTCATTTCTGATTTTTATTCACAGTAGTCATCTATTCTAAGGTATTTATCCACACATAACTTTTCTGGTTTCTTTTAGGAGAACAGTTATTAAACATGTCATTGTTACATAAAGGGGCCATATACAGAGGGAGAATATATAATATATTCTCTCTCTCTCTCTCTCTCTCTCTATATATATATATATATATATATATATATATACATACACACACACAGATATATATAGATATACACACAGGTTGATGGCATACTAATTCATCAATATCTAGAATTATTATGAAGAAGCTGTTTGAAAGTACCAGAACAGTACCAAAGTTTCATTCATTCATGAAATGATTGATTGCATATACTCTGTAGAAATGGATTCATATTTCTGAATACATGTTACTTTATATCCCTCAAAGAGAAAAATACATTTGCACTCAATATGCATTTACAGGATAATATGACACAGGTGTGGTGATGTTAAAAAAGAGAAAATCAGCTATAAAGAAGAAAAATAAAAGCTTTTCTAGGGAAGAAACTCCAATTTCAGAATGGAACTGTGGATTTGGAAATAGGAGAATAGCCAAAGGTGAAAGATGTTTTTCATATTATAGGGAAGCTCACTAAACCAAAAATCTCACGAGCAAAGGTCTTAGTAGGGCATGTTATAAGACAAAATCAAGTTTGTGACAATGGAGATGTTGATTTAAGCAACTGAGACCCTTAAGACAGGTTGAACAGGAGGCTGCTACTCAGCATGGAGCAAAGATGAAAAAGACATGCAGAGGAGGCAACATAAAATATTCCAGCATTCACCCCCTGCAGAGTTTCATGTTGCTGCTGTATTGAATGACATACTGCTGTTGTAGGAGAAGCATTCAGAGCTGATATAAAAATTTAAGTGTGTCAGTCTTTATGGTGAACACAAGTCTTTATATACAAACACTTTTATGTGCATTCTTATTGCCAACATTACTTCACATTAATTTTTAAAACTGGATCTATAGTACTTAGGATCTATCAATTCCTAATAGGTTTTAGGAGCTTGCAAGATAAAATGAGCTATACCAGACATTAAATTCAGGGGGGGGAAAGCAAAATGACTTTTTAGTGACATAACTTAGAAACTGTATATGTTAAAGTACCTGTTACAGCAAAGCATCTTTGTTGGATGTGCAGGAAGAAATTTTTTGAATTAGAAACAACTGTATACTTTTGAATGGATCTTATAATGACAGCCAATGTAAAAAACAATTGGGAATCCAGTTATTTTGACTATATTGCTGCAGTCAAGTGGAAAAACCAAATAATGATAACAGTGATGATAATGATGTTAATAATAATTCACGTGGTAGCATTTAGTGAACACTTAATTGCAAAGCATCATGGCTTTAAATAGATCATCTAATTTAATGAAATGATTCCATTTACATGGATTTTCAATTTAATCATCATGACAAACCTACCAGGCAGACACTCTATATTCTGAGTGTAACTTAATGGTTAAGCAATAAAGAGCATGGACACTGGGGTGAGACTTCTGGCATTGGATGCACCCCATGCTAGCCGCATGAACCTAGGCAAGTTACTCAGCCTCTCTGTGTTCTTGCGTTTGTCCTCAGCAAAAGATTACTGATGAAAACTGTAATAAATGTAAAATGTTTAAGAGGGATCAGGTACATGTTAAATCCTTATATTTACCCCTATATTTTTATCGACATTATATCGCATTGTAACAGTATATAAACATGTAAAGGTCACAACTAAATGTCTAATTCCATTCTTCACCACATCAATAGCCCCCTTTTCCCAATTTATCTTCCCTCTTTCCCTTTTCCTTTTAGTCATCACTGTTCTTATAGTCCAAAAGTTTATTTTTGTTGAGTTCATCTGTTTGCTTTCTCTATATATCACACAGGAGTGAAAAAACAAACACTGTATGGTTTCACCATATCCTTACTTTAAGATGAGTAAACTGAGTCTGAGAAGTTCAGAAAGTTGGTAAAGGCCACCCAGCTAATAAATGACCTACAATTTGAATTCTACTATTAGGACACTAGAGCCCAAACTTCCAGTCATATGCCATCACAGACATAATATCTTGAGTACCCTTTTATAAAAAAAGAATTTGCCCTTTAGAATTTTATATGAGGTATGTGTATTATAAATATTTTAAAATTCCAATTCATATTTACAGATGGATTGATAGTAATTTCCATATTTATAAAATTCAATTATAGAGGCCAGTTAGAATGTAAACAAATTTTTGCATATACTACCTTCCATCATCCTCTAGCTAATTCCTTTAGTATGAAAAGTCATAGCTTTTTTTTTACTAAGACATATTGAAGTGCAAAAAACATTGTATAAAAAATTTGAATTTTGTAAAGCATTAGAAATAATTAGATGTTTAACATTTTAAGTTAAACTTATTTTTAAGATTTATTTATTTATGCATACAAGAGCTGGGGTACAGGCCAGAGGTGTGTGGGGGTGGGGGGTGGGGTGAGAGGATTCACCAGAGACAGAATGGGGAAGAGAACAGGCAGACTGACTGAAATACACTGCTGAGGGGAGCAGCAGGCGAGCCAGGAGAGGTCTGCTGCACCATGTGGGTTGCTCCCTGGCCAGCCTGGGATCGAACTCATGCTGCAGAGGCTACGGATTGCTTCATAGTGTGGTGCTTAACCCCTTGCGCCACCAGGGAGGCCCTTTAAGTTAAACTTTTAAATAACAAATCTAATTCAAATTTGTATCCTTTTAAAATTTCAAGTCTCACCAGACATTTAAAATTTAAAATTTCATGAAAACTAGTACCTAGGATATTTAAAGCATTTAGTAATGATAAAATGAATTTTCAAACATTTTCTTTGGCTTCTTGGGTCTATATTTTTTTAAATTGCCAAATGATAAAGAGCCCAAAATGAAGCCAAAATCCCCACAACCTTTCTAGTGGCCTTTTAACATACCCCCAAAATCACTCATCTTTAGATATTAAATGCTTTTTAATGTAGTACAAGGTAGAAAAGTTATAGCTTCCCCAACACTTCAAAATTTTTATTCAAGAAAAAAAATTATAGGGCCTCCCTGGTGGCACAGGGGTTGCGACGCAACCTATGAAGCAAGCCACAGCCACTGCAGCACAAGTTCAATTCCTGGCCAGCCAGGGAGAAACCACATGGCGGGACAGACTTCTCCTGTCTCGCCCACTGCTCCCCTCAGCAGTGAACCTCGGTCCTTCTGCCTTTTCTGTTCACTGCTCTGTCTCTGATGAATCCTCTCACCCCCAGCATCTCTGGCCTGTACCCCAATTCTTGTATAAAAATAAATAAATCTTAAAAAAAAAAGAAAAAATTATAAATGAAAATGCAAAGTCACTTCTCTAGGCTAAATAGAGTTTATCTGAAGCCAAGCACAAACTAGCAAATGAATGACTCCTGCACTATCCATCCACGTTTATGGAGCATTTTGGTTTTGTTTTCCAATTGTAAACTATGATTTATTTTAAAGGAGCAGATAAGTGAGATGAACAAAATATTTATACTATATTTATATATTCACAAAGCAGAATGTTTTATGTTATTCTACATATTCTACATATTATGTTATTCTACATATTCTACAAAATAATATGTCATGCTATGGCTTTGCAAACCAAGAATGGCTTTGATATTCACTGCTAGAACTAAGTGCTGGGTTCAGAGTGTTTGGGTTAGGTTGCCCCCACCAGCAACCTTCAGGGTTAGCTTACCTGTTTACTACTCCTTTTTCAATCCATTACAAAGATGACAATGGAAAGACACCTGTAGCAGACCTGTGCTATTTGGCAAGTGGATACTCTAATATAAAGGAATCAATTGCCACCATTTAATTGGAGTTTCACAGAAATATGCAAATTTCATGATCCTTTTGGGGAAAAAAGGAAGATCTGGTAACACTGGGCCTCACTGAGGCAATAATTTTGACAGTTGTCTAATAAACACTGAGGACACTGACACTGGAGGCTCAGATTTAAAATATCTGTTTCCTAAAACATGGGTTTCAGTGAAGAGCAGAATGGCCAACTATGCTCACAGTAATTTGAACTAATCTGCTCCTTTTCCCTGGGAGGTGCTCCCTTGATATCCTTGAATTCTATAGTGATAGGCTATTCATCTTTCTGATATCACTTCTCATGGGAAATATTGTTGATCCCTCCAGAACACTCTATTTTGTCATCAATACACTTGCCTTCCATTATAGCTCACTGCTCAGAACCACATGTAAGGATAGGTTTCCCACCATGCTAGGCTCATAGAACCCAAAAACTGTTTCCATTTACCATAGTATGGAGCATTTTGCGGTGCCTGGTGTATAGCAGATATAAGTTATGGTGATGATGAGGTGGTAGTGGTGGTGGTGGTGGTATAAAGAAAAGAGCAGGTCTTTGAACTTAGACCCTGTTTCAAATTTCAGTGCTCCTTTACTATTATAGGCAAATTCTTCAACTTAAGGAAAGCAAAACTCTCTTTCCTATAAAATGGGCATACTGGTTACTATAAGAACTAAATCATAAAGAAATCATTATAGCTCAATATCTAGCTCAATAAATGTGATTTACTGCTCCCTTTTCATTCTGTGGAATAAATATTTACACAAATAGACAGTAATCTATTGTATTTATAATCAACTGATTGTCATGAAGTTTTTGGTCTAGTAGCAGTTTTCTGAGGAGTTATCTGAGAGTAACTTTTAAAATATTTTTTATTTACCTTTTGTCACTTTTATTAAGAGATGATTGATTTGTATTGCCTATAAGTGTAAGGCATAAAGCTTGATGGTTTCATTTATATATATATGGTAAAATTATTTCTACAACAGGTTCAGCTAACATCTACCTTCTCTTGGAAATACAATAAGAAGAAAAAGAAGAAGAAAAGGCAAATGTGTGTGTGTGGGGGGGTGGTTTCTCCTTGTGATAAAAACTTTTAGGATTTATTCTCTTTACTTTTAGACATATCCTACAGTTTGGATATAGTCATCATTGCCATACACTGCATCTTTAGTATTTATTTTATAACAAGAAGTTTGTAAATTTGACCACCATAATAAAAGAAATGATACTTATTATTGTTTTTATTTGAATTTTCTGAAGAAAGATCTGGGGAACAGCATTCCAAGAAGAGACATTGACAACTCAAAGTCTGAGACTGGATTGTCCCTGGTCATGTTTGAGGAAACAAAAGAGAGGGTAGATAAAGAATAGTATGAGGTTAGGAGAGAAAAACAAGGTACAAGGAGGCATATTGTGGGGGTCTGTAGGGAAGACTGACTTTGTCTATTTTTGTAAACCTATAAGTGAGTAAGAAAATCATCAAAGAGTTTTAAGCAGAAGAGTGAGAGGATCAGACATAATTCGGCAGAATCCCATCAGATGATGGGTTGAGAATAGACTGAAACAAAATAAGGATGGTAAGACATATCTGAGGAAATTTGAAAAAATCACAATGGAGAGTGGGATTAAGTCAGAGACAGTGAGCAATAACTTTGGTTTCAGAGGAACGGGGAGAAGAAGGGGAGAAAGTAAGTGTAAGACATCACAGGAGAAGAAGGAAAGCAAAGGAATAATGGAGCTGGGCCTATTTATTCAAAGTTTATACAGAAGAAGGCATTGATCCTTGGGGCAGAGGGTGGAGGGATGAAGGTAGAGGATTCTGCCCTTTGATGATCCTGGTGGGCAGTAAAAAATCTGGGCAACTTGGAAAGGGGCAACTGAATGGAATGATCTCAAAATCACTTTCTATCTAGATTCATCGTTGCAGATCAAGAACAGGAGCAGCTGTGATTGCTTCCTGGGTTGAGGCTTCTGGCTGAAAGAGGAATTGCACATCTGCTTTGCCTCCCTTCAAACTCAGCTTGATTTAAAATGATAAGCTCATACAGTATTTACTTGAAGGGCCAAAGTCAGATGGAAAAATTTTCAAGTACATAATTTCAGCCAAGCCAAAAGAACTCAAATCCCTGAGGAGAATTGTAAAGGCCAGCCCAGATTACAATAAAACTTGAGCAAAATGGGGATGCGGTTCCTAGTTTAATTTTTCTGTCTGTGTTTCTGGAACAAAGAATTTAAGAAAGAAAAAATATGTCTCAACTTAAAGGGGGAAAAAGAGGTTTTATGTTAAAGCCAGGCAAGACCATAGCAATATGTCATAAAACCAGGTTTGCTTTATTTTAGGACTGAAGATGTTATGGATTTATGGATTCATTGACACTAGTAAGTCTAGAAAAATATCAGTTTTCTCCCTAGAGAGATATACTGGTCTTCAGAAATCTGTGCACTAAAGTGTGTTTAAATGTGTGTATTTAGGTTCAATAAATAGGCCATAATTTGCATTAAAAAATCCATTTTCTCTCCTGGAACAGTATATAGTGTGTGTCTTGAGGAGCCCAAGTTCACTATTTCCATTTCTGTGCTTATATGCTAAAGTGATTGAGGGAAGGGTTTGTCCTGAGTTGTTTTTACAATAACAGAAAAACGGTTTTATTCAAGACCTACTTGCCTCTTACCTGTTTTACTGCTACCTAACACATTATCTTCTAACCACAAGGAAGGACTTGTTCTCTCTGAAACTTTCCCAACTCTGCATCCCTGGATTTAACATTGCCTTCCTTGGAATTTCCATGGCACTCTGCTATTATATTTCTTAGGGTATTTCTCATCCAGTACTTTGAATAGTAGTTATTTGTACACTTGAGGTATGCTGCTGGTTAACACCCCACAAGAGCTAGTTATAGAAGTGGGGATCCCTTAGTCAGCTTTGAGTTCCCTAAAGCCTCTAGCCCTTTGCAATCAAACAATACTTTATGTGATCTAATTAAGAAAGAAACTAAGGTAGAGCAGACAGCATGAGTTCATTATCAAAGATGGTTTGTAGGCATTTAGATACACCCTTTACCCCTAGAACTGGCATCTTCTTGTACATGAAATGATATCTCAGGAATATACAAGCAGTGTGCTACAAATCATTCCCCAAGAACTTTTTGCCTATTTTTCTAAAAATAAAATAGCAGGTCCTGAGCAAAAATAGTCTAGCATGTCACTCTGTATAGCCCAAACCTATACAGTGATGAGATCCTATAAAAGTTTGCTTCAACTGATGGCAACAGATATGTCTAGCTTACATAGTAATTAAAAGGAGGCTTCTCCCCACCATTAATCACAATTCAGAGACATAGATTTTACAAGTACAACCATGGCCTGAGGAGAGTATTTTCTACTGCTAAAGCAATCGAATTGCATCCCTGCATGGGAGATTCTAACATAGCATGATTGGTTGTTGTGTACTGAATTCATTTTTAAAAATGTGGATGTTTACAATAAAAGGCACATGTCACAGAAATGAAAAGAACAGTTTTTGTATAGTCTACCCACAACCCTATTAGACTAAGCACACCAAGAGGGTCATGGAACTAAGAGAAAGGTGTTCTCTGCCACATCTGTAACTCAGTTTGGACAGCTGAATACCAACCATGATTACAGAGGATTATATCAAAGCCCTGCTGGCAGATTCAAGGAAATGAACAGTAATAGAATAATTTATCCAGGTAGGATAGTTGATGCCATATATATGTGAGTGTGTGTATATGTGTGTATAGATATGTGTGTGTATATATATATATATATATATATAAATACACACACTCTAATATCCTCACTATATCTTTATAAAGTGGGCATTTTCATCTTGACTTGATAGATGAGGAAACTAAGGCTTTGAGGTTCAGTAATTTACCCCAAAGTCATAGAACCAATAAATGCCCTACCTGGGATTTGAAGACAAATCCTACTTTGGAATCCACTTGACTATGAAGTCCATACTTTTCACATTTTATCAAATTTCCTTTATGAAACACGGATTCTAAAACAAGAGATCATCTTGAGAAAATATGGCATTCATAAGTCCAGAAAATGTAAGCATTCACAATACCTGATACCAAGTAACCATAATTATCTGTATATCAGAGAAGCTGAGAAATGCTTATACAGCTATGTAATGTGGTGAACCAAAACCTTGAACTGCAAGTCAGGCTGAGCTTAAATCACAGTTAATTAACTATGTCATATAAACTGATCACTTAATTGTTCCATGCCTCAACTCATTCGCCATTCTAAAAACTGAATGACATAAACCAGATAAAGTAGTAGCTTGGATTTGGTGCAAAGTAAGTACTTAATTATTTTGTTATTATTATTCTCTATCCACCCATCAAATTAATGTTTCCTGCTGTGTCCCCAGGAAAATCATGCTCTCAACAATGTGCACTAGGGTACTTAAATGGCTATTAATAACTATGTATTAGTATAGTAGAAGCAAAGAAGAAAATATCTAGGTTACATGTAAAGATTTATCAAATTAAAAATTAATTTATTTCACAGGATCCCTAACAGCAGATATCCCTAAATATGTTGATGAAGAGATAGGCACCAGAGCAGCCACACGAGGATGGGATGTTTACAAGTCATCAGTCTGTAGGAGTCATTTGTCCATAAATTACACTGCTCAGAGAAATCAGATCATCATCTCAGACAGTAGTTACCATGCTTTTCAGAGTACATTCAGGAGGTATCTACATATTACTCTGGCTGAAAGCCATGTCTGTCGCCTAAAATTAGCTATGATTGGGCAAAAAGTGGTAGAGACACCTATTAATCTATTATAATAAATCAAAGGAGCTGTAGCTACATGCTACATGTAGCCACATAACATAAAGAAGTACTACATGTTATAGAACAACTCAGAAGACAAACTTAGTACTGGGAAGCTCTTCTTTAAAATTATTTAATTTATACTGAAATAGATTATCATTTTATCAAAAGGTGTCGTTGCTTCTTTTGTTTGTTTCTTTCTCACTTTGGATGCTCTAAAGGAATATTTCTCTAAGTCTAATCTGCCAGTTAGATTGATCATTCCTATTAAAGACTGTATATTCTTTGCAGCTCTTGATGAAGCTATAGTTTTCAGTGAACTTGAAAATTCAAATGTAAACTCTGTAAGGGAAAGAAACAGGCCCATCTTGTTCACTATCATATCCTTAGAACACAAATGATGTGGGCCCAGAGTGAGACTCTCTATCAATATTTGTTGAAGGAGTTTATGCTTCTATGACCATTCAATAAACATGTATTGCCTACTTTCCATACCCTGGAACTGTGCTAAGTGCAGCTCAGACAAGTAAAAAGAATCATAAGTCATCAGAGCCAGGTTTCCTAAATCATTTAATTGCAACATCTACCTACTTGATTGAAGAGCTGAAAAACTCCCAGAGAGACACAAACTAATTTTGGATGTCACTTGTCTTCCTTTCCTCTTCCAAGTCATAATTTTATACCATTGTACTGGTGCTACTCTTGACAAAGTATTATCAATCAGATGAGAATGGGGTCCAGAAGGAATGAAGTACAGAGAGTGGTTGGTCACGCATAGTAATGCCAGCTCATGGGTCTCCACAGTTTCTTTCAGATTACTGAATGAGTATCAGGTCAATAAAATACTTTCTGTACTGCCACCAGAATTGACTTGTTAGCTGTACCACCCAAAGACTCATCACAAAAGCAAAGAGTGCATAGTAACTGAGAAAGTCCCAAAGCACAGAATGCATAGTAACTGAGAAAATTTCATTGCCTATCTACAACTCTTGTCACTCATGAGTATAAAACACATCTTCACAGAGATTGAATGTGACTGGGTAGAAACTGGCTATCTCCTACATCAATGTGGATTGGGGATGATTGCAACACCTATAGTGCTGTTAAAAACAAAAATCAGGCCCCAGTCCAGACCTAGAGAGTGTTGGGAAAAACCCACAAATCTTTATTTTTCATGATGCTCTGATTTTTATACCCACTCAAATTTGAGTATCACTGTCTACTGATTTTGTATGGGACTAACCGAGTGAAGTTTCTCTGGCAAAAAGGGACTGTGTTACAAAGCGTCTAATCATTTTGTTTGTGTTACTTTGGGTTGAGAAAGGTAACTCTCTGAAAAAGCCTGGAAAGGAATAAGAAAATAGGAAATTGAGACGAAAGGAAAGAGGAGGCTGTTTCAAAATATTTTTTATTGTATTTTTTAAATTGAAGTAACATTGGTTTATACCACCATATATAATAGAGAGGTACAGATTCATACCTCCTCAGATGTATGTAATGACAACACACCTACCACCAAAGCATCCATAATCCTCCACTACAGTACACTGTGCCCTTTCTCCCCTTTGCTCCCCTTCTTGCCCTCCCATTCTGATAGTCTCAATTCTACCATCAGATCTCTAGCACTTCTTTGGTTTAGATATTCTTCCTTTGTTTTGTTTCTCTATATTCCACAGATGAGTGAAATTATCCAGTTTTTGCCTTTCTCCTTCTGACTCATTTCACTTACCATGATGTCTTCTAATTTCATCCAAGTTGTCACAAAAGACATTTCATCTTTTTAATAGCTGGATAGTATTCTATTGTGTGTATATACCACATCTTCTTAATCCACTATTCTACTGTTGTGTACTTAGGTTGTCTCCATAAGCATAATGTATAATATACTATTAAAAGAAAGAAAATAAGACACAAAGAAATTGGAACATTCCCCATTTCTGGATTGGAAGATTTAACATTGCTAAAATGAACATTTACCCTAAGTGATATACAGATTCAATGCAATCTCTATGAAAGTTTCAATAGCATTCTACAAGGAAAAACACATAAAACCCTAAACACATAAAACCCCTGTGGAACCACATAAAACCCTAAAGAGCCAAAGCAATTCTGATAAGAAAGAAGAACTGTGAGGTCACACTTCCAGATTTCAAATTATACTACAAGGCTAATGTAATCAAAACAATATTTACTAGAATAGAAATGGACACACTGACCATAGAACAGAACTGAGAGGTCAGAAATAAATCCACTTAAATGGACAGTTAATATACAACAAAGGAACCAAGAATATACAATGGAGAAAGTAAAGTCTCTTCAACAAATGGTATTGGGAAAACAGGACAGCCATAACAAAAGAAAGTAACTAGACTGCTCTCTCACATCATACATAAAAATTAACTCAAGACGACCTGAAGCCATAAAGACCTGACACCATAAAATACATAGAAGTAAGCATAGGCAAAACACTCCATGACATTAGCTTCGGGGATGTCTTTGGGACTTGACTCCAAAGGCAAGGGAAACAAAAGAGAATAAAAACCAAGTGAAACTACATCATTCTAAAAAGCTCTAGCACGGCAACAGAAACTATCATTAAAACAAAAAGACAATCTATAAAATGTAAGAAAATACTATTTCCAACTCATTCATGCAACAAGATCTACAAAGAACTCATACAACTTGACAAAAGAAAATAATCCAATTAAAAAATGGGCAGAAGACCTAAGCAGACACATCCCCAAAGAGGACATAAGATATCCAACAGGAACACAAAAAAATGTTCATCATCATTTATCATCAGGGAAATGCTAATCAAAACCACAATGAAATATCTCTTCACACCTTCAAGAAATACTTTTCTCAAAAAGACCACAAACATCAAGTACTGGACCAAACATGGAGAGAAGGGAACTCTTGTACGCTGTTGACAGGAATGTGGACAGAACTAACGCCTATGGAAAATAGTATGTTAGTTTCTCAAAATATTAAAAATAGGTCCACCATAAAATCCAGCAGTTTTATTCCCAGATATCTACCTAAAGAATACAAAAAAAACCACTAATTGGAAGGGCTAGATGCACTACTATGTTCAGTGCAGCACTATCTATCATAGTTAAATAGCTATGAAAACAACCTAAATGCCCAAGCACAGATGAGTGAATTAAAATGTGTTATATATATATATATATATATATATATATATATATATACACACACATTGGAATACTCTCCAGTTATTAAAAAAAAAAAGATGAAATCTCTTTTGTGACAACCTGAATGAAAATGGAGAAGACTATCTAAGCAAAATAAGTCAGAAAGAAAAAGAAAAATACGGGATAGTTTTACTCATACGTGGACTATAAAGAAACGAAGAAAAGAGTCAGATAAAATGATAAAATGAAACAAAAAAAATCCTATTAATCTTGTTGTAAATTCGAGGTACCTGAGGAGAAATGGGCCCAATGAACTATCGTGGAGGATTTCGAGTACCTTGATGTTGGGTGTGGTGTGGTAACATGCATCTGGAGGGCTCTGCACCTATACCTCTGAATCATAAACAATGTAAAAAATGTCCCCTCAGCAAAAAACACAAGATAATAATAATTTTAATTTTAATAATAAAATACTGTGTTGCTACTGATGTTCATCAAGAAGGCAATTAACACTGTGTGCCAAGCACTGTGCTAGATAGAGCCTTGAACACAACCTCTTCAACTGCAACTTGGATGCTATTCTCCTATTTTTTTTTTAGATATAAAAACTGAGGTTCATGCTGTGAAATTCATGCTGACACATGCAGAATGAACTTTAAGGCTCTTTCTGAAACCAGTTCTCTTATATATGATACAACCAGGAAAAGGAATATCAGAGAATATTAAGGGTTCTAGAAACATCAGCACTGGAGGGTTTTTGAATATCCACCATACTACACTTTAACACTTTAAAAAATCCAGAAAGAATAGAAACCAATATACTGACAGGTAATATGGTAGGAGGAGCCATTTGAATGAAAATAACTTTCAATATTTTAAGCCAATTTTAATGGCTTAAAAGAGTGGAAAAACACTCACGATGATTGTTCTAGCTCTTTTCAGCAGGTTTCCTTTTGACTTATAAAATTTGTATCACTGTCTTGCAGCAGTGGAAGAATTATTTTCATCCCACAGAGGATTTGAAGATTTCTTTCTAATGGCTCTTTTCATTTCTTGAGTAAATACGAATAATTCCACTACCTCTTTAAAACCTAGCTCCTCATATATAAGGGATGCTGGGAATGGGGGTGAGGGGTGTAGAAATGTGTGGCTGAGCTCAGATTCACAGCCTGAGGTTACAAGGCTCCATGCCAAGTTTTCACCTATATAGAATCATTCAGCAGACTTAACCACTTTACCTCTACCCGAAGGAAAATACTAACATGATTTAACTGCAGTTAAAAATTCCAGTAGGTACTTACTAAGTGTGGCATAATCTTTTCCATGCATAGAGAAAAGGAAATCATTTTGCTATTGTACGCCTTACCGCAATCACGTTTCAGAGCTCGATCCTCCATCAAAGCTGGAACAATTTAATGAATTTTAAATTCATTTTGTATAAAAGATCCAATTATGGGAACTACAACAAATTCATTAATACATAACTTCTTAAAAAGGTTTACATGGCAAAAATACATCCAAAACATTAAATGGTTCACTGATAAATATCATTTTTATATTTTGCTCATAACGTCTCTTTTACTTCCTTAAGATAATTTCAGTGACAAGATATGGGTTAAGCAAAATAAACTGGTAAAAGAAGAGATAAAGGGAAAAGTCACTGCTAACAACAAGAGGATTAGCCTCCTAGAGAAGAGAACTATCTGAAAAGAGATAGGATCTGGAAGAGAAACTGTTTTTGGCCAGATCTGTGAGACTGAAGTTCTTGTGGTTATACCCCTATTTGTAGTGTGTCTGTGATCTCTTGCCAAAGGCTGATAATTCAGCAATGGCAGAAATAAAGGAATGTTCTACCTTATAGTTGAATTGATGTGGCAGGAAAATCACTTTACAGTACTTTTTTTTGTAGGCAATGGTGTAGTAAAGACAACAGCTCAGGATTTACAATGAAAAGGTAGCACCATTTATAATGAAAAAGAAGACTTCCATGGCGTTAAAGCACAAATTTAAAATGAAGACAATCAAGGTCAAAAATCCATGTCAGTGTCAAAATGTATTAACTTTGAAATTCATGGGTAAATATTCCCATTAAAAGCACAAACTTAATTGTTGCTGCTTCCACGGGGATGGCTGAGCAAGTTGTGACTTCAAAGTAAACAGTGCAGTGGTTGAAAGGCTGGAGCTGTGTTTCTATATAAGGGTTGTGTGGGGGTGGGGGGAACAGGTGGCTATGATCAATTTGACTGCCTCTTTGGGAGGATGGTGTAAACCATGTTGTAAGCTAAAGAGTAAACCATATGAGTACTTTTAAGGAGGTGTTTAATGCTCCAGGTTGTTAGATGGGATGTTTTACCACTAGAAGTGGGTTTAGATATAAATGGTCCTAGTGATGAAAAATAGTTCAAAAACAGTTGTGGAGAGATAAAACTGAAGAGTTTACTGTGAGACATTCCAACCTATAGAACCATGTTCTGCAATGCAGACAGAAGAAAGGACAAATGGAAAAAAATGCTTGTTGAGATTTTAGGAGCTTGCTTTATTTTCTAGTGCTTCTCTAAGTGAGAAATGGACATATTCTTATGATAGATAAAGAAGTTAGGGCCTCCCTGGTGGCACAAGGGGTTAAGACATAACCTTTGAAGCTGTCCACAGTTACTGCAGCACGAGTTCGATGCCCAGCCAGGGAGTTACCCACAAGGCACAGCAGACCTCTCCTGACTCACCTGCTGCTCCCCTCGGCAGTGTGTTTTAGTCATTCCTCCTGTTCTGTTCCCCACTCTGTCTCTGGTGAATCCTCTCATGCCCCCCCACACCTCTGGCCTGTACCCCAGTTCTTATATACTGTAAGGTAAATGGTTTTCAGGCTTTTCTGCCCTCCCTCCAATTGCCCTGCGTGATGGGGCACCTGCAGTTGTTACATTGTTGTAAGGTGTGTTGTTTACTTATGTGGGCCATGACTGCAGTATGGAAATAGTCACCAAGAGAAGCAGGAGCAGAAGATGCCAGAGAGAAAGAAGGGGAGAAAGACATGAGAGAAGCCCAGAGTGAAAATTTGCCGGGCTTGGAGGCCTATTGGCCTCCTGGCCCACCTCCACCCCTCCCCCCCGACCCAGCACCCCTGCCTGCCGTGTACCTGGGTGCTGCATTACATGTAAAAGCACAATAAAAGCCTGAGAAATCCACCGAGGGCTCCAGGACTCTCCTTTACCAGACTGCTCGATCATAGATAACCTGCTCAGTGGCATTCCTCCCACTACATATGCATAAGTAAATAAACCTTTAAAAAAGAAATTACAGAACTGCCATTACCTTTACAATTGCCAATTCATTCTCTCCCTTTCCCCTTTCAATAGAACATCATTTTTTTCAGGGCAGCAATGTGCTACATTTTCCATCCTCCTTTACAAATAGAGGTGGCCAAAAACTATAGTTTAGGCAGTGTGTAAGCACAAAGGACTGCACAGCACTTCAAAAAACTCTTTAAGGATATAGATGTTCTTTTTGCCTTTTGTCTTTTCTTTATTCACCCTGATGTCTGCACAGGTTGTTTTGGGCCACATATACCATCTTGGGAACATGAAGACAAACATCCTGAGCAAAGTAGAAGCTGAAATCTTTGATTTATCATAAAGTTTGCCATACTGGTCCTTTCTTTGGTTATACCTATTTCCAATCCACTTATACAAGAGAAAACATGACCCTTAATTTATTTAAACCACTGGAATTTTCTGAGGGGGTAAATGTGGAATGTGGCATCCTAATTATTCCAGTAATGAAGTCATCACTGGCACAGATTATAAGGCACAATGGACATTTCCTCTACTATTATACTGCCAGAACTTTATTCCTTCGACTTACTCAACTCAAATGTTCAAAATGTAAAATTCCATAGTAGCATCATATTAAAGAATCTAGAAGTAAATACCATCTGATTCCTTTACTTTAGAGCTAACCATTAATCAATGAAATAAGTGAGAATATTAATTTTAAGAGACCCCTGTAGGTCATTCCCAGAGAGAGAACCAAGTAGAGGGGAGGCATCACCATTGGGCATGCACATAATTTACCACCACTCAGAAATTCCTACTAAACATTATGTCTACTGACCAACAATTCATCCAAGTTTTTAGGAAAATCAACTGTAACAGGGTGGTCCCCAGGAAAGGGGGAGGTGCCCTGCCCCACCCAAGGGAGGGTGGAGCTGAGCAGGAAGAGAAGAAGCTGCAGAAAAGACTGAGGAAGGAAGCAGGATGGAGCCAGAAGGAGACCTGGAGGAGGCTCATGGAGCCTAGAGACACGTGAAGAAACTGTGCTTGTCTTTTGGTCGTGGACTGGGTGACACGGATGTGGGTGAGACCCGTGGGGAGGTGACCATGGCAGCTTTTATCTTGATGTTGATTTTGCTCTTTTCCTTCCGGGCTTGTCCGGTTGTTTGTGACCCTTTTCTGTGGGTCCCCACTGGAAGATGCTTTAGACTTGTAGCAGGCTTTGGGGCCTTGTTCTGGGCCGATCCCATTTGGATGGAGTTTTACCCACGAGGGGATGGGTAACTTTGGGTGCTTCATTTAGAAACTAGACTCTTTGCCTTACCTGTATTGTTTCCTAGTTTTATTAAAGTTCCTTCCCATTAAAGTCTCCTATGTTTTGTGTTGATGTGGCGGATGGCAGAACCCATTTAGAATAGGCAGGGTTGCGGGGTTTTGGGCTGCCCCTCTCCCTGTCCTATAACACAACTAGTTAATAAACTAAATCTGGAGAAGCCCTTTTGCCCACCTGTGCCTATGTAGGTATCTTCACAAACCTGTCCCTTTCAAAGGCAGCTTTTTCTGTGCAAATGTCCTTTATTCTTTTCCCTCTTTTTATAGTAAGCCTGCCCTTATGAATATAAAAAAAGAAACTAAATCTTTTGAACATTTCTACCTTTCTTATCACAGTCAGAAAAAAAAGTCAAATTATATTCAAAATTAGCTGTGGATTAGAAACATCAAATCATTATATCATACAAATGAAACTAACATAAAGTTGTATGTCAGTAACGTCTCAATAAAAAAAATAACTGTAGGTAGATAAAATGAAGAGTTTACAGTTAGAGCTCCCAGTGTCCTAGAACCATGTTCTATGACAGGTAGAGAGAGAAAGAAAAAAAAAAAAGGATAAAATTCTTGTTGGCATTTTAGGATTATTTCAAAGCTTTAAAATTTTCAAGCAGACACTGCATGAAATAAGAGCAATTAAAAGGAAAAGAAAAGTGACTATGAAGTGATTACATGACTTTAAAAAATTTCCTGTTTCCATTTTGAGAATCATGCAACTCTAGAAATAAGGAAGATGGAAGAAGTTTCAATTCACTGTTCCAAGAACCTCGAAGGATCTATCTATATATTTAAAATGTAAATAATGAAATGGCTCTGCTCTCCTCTGGCTGAATCTGCTCTACTACATTTAATATAGCCACAAAAAGACAAGTTTAGAAAGATCCTCTGGCTCAAGGAAGGCCAAGATAAACAAGTAAGAGGTGCAAGAGTGGAAAAGGGGAATGCTAACTGTGTTGCTCCTCCTCTTCCTTTCATTCTTAACAACAAACAGCTGCATCAACTCTTTTGTGGTAAGAAGCATGGACTCACGTATTGTTATGCAGGGATTGTTCTCAGTGCTATATATGAATAAATGATTCCCTCGACAGTTGTAGTGGACTATTATTATAGTTGTATGAACAATGGTTATAGTTAGTGTGGATGGTGGTTAAAGTTGTAGTGGACAATTGTTATAGTTATAGTGGATGATAGTTAAGTTACGGGAGATGTGTGGTTATGTTATAGAAGACAGTGGTTATAGTGATAGTGGACGATGAAGTTATAGTGGATGGTGGTTAGAGTTGTAGTGGATGGTGGTTATAATTACAGTGGACAATGGTTATAATTATAGTGGTTGATGGTCATAGTTATAGGAGATGGTGGTTACAGTTATAGTGAACAATGGTTATAGTTATAATGAATGGTGGTTATAGTAGACAATGGTTATTGTTATAGTGGACAAGTAAGTTACAGTAGATAGTTACAGTGGATAGTGGTTAGAATTAAAATGGAATGTGGAAACTTAAAAAAAATTTTAATTGAGGTAATGTTGATTTGCTATGTTGTTTGTATTTGGGAAGTAGAGATTGCCCCCTGCCATCAGCAGCTAGTCAGCCCCCAGAACCTAAGCTGCACATGACTTCATCCTATAATCATCAATGTTCACAGTGTCTCTTGGGATAAAATTTCTATTTCTAAGTGTGGAAGAAAAGAAGAAAAGAGGAAAAGAACCAACAATGAAAAACAGTAAGACTCTTCTCAAAATGGAGAGCAATGGTCTATGCAGGTTAGATAGAAGGTGATTTTGTAAGCAAATTTGGCACATACCCTGGTGTGACAGATCATGATTAATTGAAAAGAGAGGTGGTAGGATCACTCTGATTGTCCAGTAACCTAGTTCCCAGGAAATCAGTTGCAAATTTCCCCAGAGAACACCTTGCAAGAAGTTGGAAACACAAACCAAACAACAGCTACTTTACGGTACATGCTCTAGAATTTCCAAAAAGGATCTAGGGTGGAGTTCCAGGTTCGTAGGGTTTGTATTCTAAACATACATTTTTGACATAGTCTTTGTAAATCTGATAAAAGCAGCCCATGCATCATTTTTAAAGATGAAAAGAGACAGTATCTCATTCTAAGTATCATATATTAAATCTTATAAGAGAAACAATGTGTGTGTCAAAAAATATATTTTTATAGCTACTGTTATTATTTATTTTGTTTTTATTTTAAAAATTATCAAATTAGCATTAGATTATAACATTATATAGGTTTCATATATATATAATTATCTATATTTTTAATTAACTAATTTTTAATTGCGGTAATATTTGGATATACCCATAAGATAATTTCTATTATAGTATTTTATTGCTTGGGGGCAAAAGGAGAATTTGGAGTTACTTAATGGCACTTCTGCTGGGAAGCAGCATGGCCATCCTGCTTTAGAAGTCTTTTAAAATTTATAATGCTGTGGTAAGAAAGAGCATAAAGCTGTGGTGACCCAACTTTAGCAAAACTTGCCTCTGGTTGGCCCTCCCTGGTGGTGCAAGGGGTTAACCTCAGCACTGTGAAGCTATCTGCAGCCCTTGCAGCAATAATTTGATCCCAGGTGGCCACGGAGCTACCCACATGGCACAGCAGACCTCACCTGACTCACCAACTGCTTCCCTCAGCAGTGTACTTCAGTCAGTCTGCCTGTTCTGTTCCCCACACTGTCTCTGGTGAATTATCTCACCTCCCTCCCCCTCACATCTCTGGCCTGTACCCCAGCTCTTGTATGTATAAATAAATAAATCTTTAAAAAAAAATACCTTGCCTCTGGCACTGAGGTAAGGTAAGGGTCGCTGACATAGTTGCTGAGAGAGACACAGACATGCTGCTTCAGAAGAGCATTCAAGGCAGGCAAAGAGAGGGAGACAGGCTCACACCATAACAGAAGAAGGGTAGTGTTGAAAGGCCAGTGATTGAATTGAAGCTTTATCTCAAACAGTGGGGGGGCTGTTGTCACCAACATCCCTTTTCATGCACACAGCAGGCTGTTGTGAAAGTCAAGCAAGAAAGTCTTGGTTGAATGGTCCATTTTTAAAAATTATTTCTTGATGTTTGTACCAGAGGATTTTTTTTTTCACATAACTTTTTTTGTGCTTATGGTCAAATTTTCCATCAGGTTCCATGCTAGTAACCACAAATGAGACTTACATTTTTGGGTTTGGAGCTGCTCATGTGGGCAAAACCCAGCACTTGTACAAGCAAAATATACGTAAGGAGTAAGTTCTCCCACTTAACTGTGGAAAAACTGAGCCTACACCATGGACATCCACCCAGGGGTCAACTCACTGGCACAGAGGGTGTCTCGTCATGTTGCCTCAGGCCACAGACCAAGTGCAGGTGTCATTTCCTTCAAAAGCCTGCCAGTGGGTTCTGCAGCCAGGATTGGGCCCTTTCCATTATTTCAGGCAATGGAGATATTGCTACATGTATGTCAGAGACAACTCCATAGTGATATAACAGGGTGATCACAGGGAAAGGTGAGGTTCCAGGTTCCTGGAAGGGTGGAGGTGAACACGGAGGAGGAGAAGCTAGAGAGGAGACAGGGGAAGGAAGAAGAAGAGAGAAAGCAAGAAGGAGACTAGGAGGAGGCACGTGGAGCAGAGACGTGGGAAGAAGCTGTGCTTGCTTCTCCACCTTGAACTTGTACCAGAGGCTTGGGGGACAATAAAGGAAATTGAAACAGATGTGGGTGAGAGACCCATGGGGAGGTTAACAATGGTAGCATTTATCTTGATTTTGATTTTGCTCCTTTCATCCCAAACTTGCCTGGCCCTTTCTGTCCCTTACCTATGGGTCCTCACCTGAAGGTACTTGTGACAAGCTTTTCAGGCCTCAGCAGTCCTCCTTTGAGTCAACCCTGTTTGGTTGGGCATTTTTACCCACAAGGGGATGGGTAACTTTGAGTGCTTGATTTGGAAACCATTTTATCTATTCTTTCCCTTCTCTTCTTTTTATTGCTTGATGGAGGAGAAGAATAGAAAAAAAACTGAAAAGGAGATGTGCCACAAGACCAGAAAGCTGGCTCACCCAAGGAGGTGGGGGTAGAAGAGATTAGCATAGCCATTGACACAGCTGTGGAAATCAAGATCCTTAGGTGCAGACAACTGTTATGGAAATCAAGATCCTCAGGTGCAAAGGACACAGTTACTAAACTAGGAAACTAGTATCCTTAGGCGGGATGCCTCGATTACAAAGCATAACATCCAAGCAGGTATCTGAGGGCACATCCAAAGGTAAAGATATGGAGATTTAGCCTATTGTAGAATCTCCTGGTCCCTTTCAAATTCTACATAGTTATCCAAAATTAGCAACCAACTGACACTAATGAGTGACCCCCTCCCTAACAGAAGAAGACTATGTAAATTCTGTGTCTGCACAGGCTTGGGGCAGCACTCCCACTGCCCACCTGTGACAATGCAGGTGCCTCTTTTCACCAACTCTCTCCCTCTGCAGGGCAGCAGCTTCCTGCCTGCCCGTGACCTGCCAAGGCCACCCGCCAGCAACCATGCAGGCCTCTCTTAGCAAACCTGTCCTTTCTGGGGCAGCTCTTCCTGCCTGCTTGTGTCTATGCAAATATCTTTAACTATTTTTCCCTTCCCCAATAAACCTGCCTTTTAAATAAAACTACCATCTCTGTCTCGTGGAGAAACTCGCTGGGAAACTCACCGCGTGTCGCTTGAATGGGAGCTCTGGTGAAACCTTTCCCAGAGTGAACCCAAGGACCCCACACTCCAAACCCACAGATCCAAAAACCACAACATTGCTCACTAATTGTAATAAAATACCTTTCCATTAAAGGTCTTATGCATTAGAGTATGTTTTGTCTTAATGTAGCAGATGGCGGAACCTATTTAGAGTGGGCAGGTTTGGGGGATTCTGGGGCACCCCTCATCCTGCCTGATAACAATGGGTTAGAACTCCAGGTGACCTCACCACCACTACTGCAAGCAGGCTGCTAATAATTAAAAATATGAGAATGCAATATTTTAAAAATGCCTAAACTGCCAAAACTAGGTTTTTCTCTTAAAAGGGAAATAAGCCTGCATAATAGAACAGCTCTCTGCTGTTCTTATGCCATCCTTTTTTCACACCTCTGACAATTTATTTTTTTGTCAATTAAAATCTAGAGTGCTTTTAACATCTGTAGACAATCATTAAATACTTGTGATTCTTGAAAGTCAGTTTCAAAAGATACTTTCTACACGTTTTCTTGCTCTATAGGACACTGTAGTTTCTCTACAAAAATCCTTGATTTGTTTCCAGAGTTTATCTCATGATTCCCATTGTCTGTGGGAAATGGTGTCATTCAAATGTGATTTCAGAGAACTGTTAGCTCTGCAAGCTAAATTCAATTCCCAAGCTAGGAAACAGCCCTTAGCAACTTTCAGTCTCTGTCTGCAGTCTTTGAAATGCATATTTTCAAGGTAAAGGCAAATACGCATTTCTCTAGTTAAGGAAGAATTTAGATATTGTCAATGGAAACTTTTTTCCTGCATATGAACATTTTTCTAGAAGTAAAAGAACCCAAGCTAACCACAGTGTATCTTTAGAAAGATGCATTCACTGTAATTATACATGAGTTACAAAACGCATTAGGCAACTGTGTGTGAGAGTGGAGGGATTCTCAGCTGTGTGACTCACAGAATTGCATGGTGAAGATTACAAAGTTCCAAGTAGGTAATAAGCACTTTGTTGAGAACAAAATAAAAGAACAGAATTCTGTTTTCATATTAGCTGGATAAATCTAAAGAATAGCAACACTGGGCCTCTCCTGGTGGCGCAGTGGTTGAGCGCTGGGTTGCGAGGCTGCCCGCCGCCTCTGTGCAGCGCTGGTTGGATCCCCCGCCACCGGAGAGGGTCCCATAAAAAAAAAAAAAAAAAAAAGGAATAACAATACTATTGTTCAGTTAAGTTTACTTATACATGTGGCTTGTAGCCCTTTCTGAAACAAGAGTTTTTTCAAAGGCTTTTAATCTACTCATGATGATTACAAACTATACATTCTGCCCTGAAGATTCAGAATTACCAAGCAAGACAATGAAGTTTATGAAACCCTTTTTGCCTTCTTTATCAATAAACATTTAAGTGTATGCATGCATATATATATGCCATACACATATATGCATATGCACATGCCTACACAAATAGGTATATGCGTATATACAGATATGTGTGTACATATGCAGATATATGTATAAACATGGTAGATGTGCATATACATACACACATATGTACAAATATATCTTTTTCCACTAAAAAAAGATCTCTATTCTGTGACAAGGTGGTTCTCTTTGATATTAAATTTTTTCAAGGTGATAATCATGGATATGACAGATACTTTTTCATACGGATTCACTTTTTATTTTGGATTGGAGAAAAGTCATTTATTATTTCTAGGAAAACAGCTCTCCCTACAAAATCTGTTGATTTGGATATACTGTTGAATATTTTTCATAGGTACTTTTCTCATCCTTATCACAGTCTATATATGCTTCTGTCATATTTTTACCAGTAGGTGTCAACAGGGGGTGATCCACCCCCCCACCCCCGGCCATTTTTTTTTTTTTTTTTTGGCTATTTGCGCAAACATTTTTATTTGTCCGATTGGAGGGGGAGGGAATACTACTGACACCTTCTGGGAGGAGGGCAGAGATGCTGGTAGACCTCTTACAATACACAGAATAGTTCCTCCCCACCACCACCACAATAAAGAATTATCAGGTCCCAAATGTCATTATTGTGAGGTTGAAAGATTCAGTTTACACTACAAGCCCCTCTCTCACTTAATATTGCCACCATTCTTCCATTTTTCAAAACTCGGCTTATCCTTATTACCCAGAAGACATGTCTCAATAATCAACCAAAAGCAGACTGACATCCTGACAACTAGTCACCCTTCAGTGCCAGAATCATCCATAGGTTAGGTGTTTAATTCTAGACATACCCCTGTCTTCTGTAAGATGCAAAATCATTCAAATCTAGTTAATGTATCTGTGGGGAAATGGTATATACTGAAAGTGTGGGTGGGGGAGAGAATGTATGTTAGTCTCTCAAGGCTACCACAACAAATTACCACAAATCACATTTCTTAAAACAACAGAAATGTGTTCCCTCCTAGCTCAGGAAGCTACACTGGACTACACTGCTGAAGACACTAGGAAAGAATTCTTCCTTACCTCCTCCATCTTCTGTTGGCTCCAGGTGTTCTTGGGTCTGTGGCTCCATCATTCCAGTCTTTATCTATATCTTCACACGGACTTCTGCCCTTCTGTTTCTTCTTTTTTGTCTCATATAAGACACTTGTCATTGGATTTAAGGCCAACCTAGACAGACAGGATGACCTCAAGATCCTCAATTGGTAATATTTCTAAAGAATATTTTCGTAAATAAGGTCATGTTGAGAGGTTCCAGGTGGATATATATATTTTGAGGTCACCATTCAACCCAACTGCAGTGTGTGTGTGTGTATGTGTGTGCATATTCAAAATCACTGGGACAAGCTCATGCTCAAAATAAGCAAATGTTTTCTCAAACTGTAAGATTTAGCATATTTTTACTCAGTTTAATAATTGCATTACAATTTCTAATTAAAAAAAAAATCCTTTCTACCTGCAAACTGTTTAAATTAAAGACCAGGTATCTGAAAACTTAGTGATCAGAAGGAACTCCATGTAGAAGTTAGCAGGTTTACTTCCATGTATATAGCATTTATTAATCAAGATAGGTGGAATTCAACATAATTTATAAGATACACACACTCCGTGTTTAACATAGTATTTATTTCTAATAGTCAAGAGTTGGAAACAACCTAAATGCCCATTGACAGATGATTGGATAAAGATAGGGTGTCTATATACACAATGGAATACTACTCAGCAATTAAAAAATAAATAAATAAACCCTGCCATTTGCAACAACATGGATGGACACAGAGGGTATCATGCTTAGTGAAATGTCAGATGGAGAAAGACAAACACCATATGATTTCATTCATTTGGTACATAAAGAAAGAAAAAATAAATAAACTAAATGAAACAAAAATAGACCTTTACTATAGGTTAGTGGTTGCCAGAATGAAAGGAGGAAGGGAGAAGTTAAACTGGGTCAAAAGGGGTCAATTAAGGGTGGAGACTTGACTTTTACTAGTGAACATAATGTTTATACAGATGTTGATTTATAGTGATATGCACCTGAAGCTTATGTAATGTTATAAATCAACATTAAGCAATAACAAATTTTAAATTTTAAATAATTTAAAAAATGAAAGTAAAAAGTATACCTTTCCACAGAACTTTTAGATAACGCTCAAGTGTTTCATTATTTCATCAGAGGAAAGCCAAAAGATCATGACGCTCAAACAAGCCTACAAAGATTTCAAAGGCTTTCATCTTTCATGACTTGCCCAAGGTCACACAGACAGGGAATGACAAAGACAAGAGTAGATGCTCAATACCATCAGTCTAGACCAGTGTTCTCTCTACATGCTTTATTATGTCTAATTTTCCTACTACTACAAAGTAAACCCATTCATCTGGTCTTTAAGTTGAAATAGAGAGGCAGTCACCACACATAGATACATTTTTTCCCTTGACCTTGTATTAGTCAGCTCAGGGTGCCATAACAACATGTTAGGCTTTGTGTCTTGAACAAGAAAAATCTATTTTGTCACAGTTCTGGAAACTGGAAGCCTAAGATCAGGATGCCTGCATAGTTGGGTTCTGGTAAGAGGGTGTTTCCTGTCTTGGAGGTGAGCAGCATCTCACTGTATCCTCACACAGCCTTCCTCTGTGTTTGTACAGAGAGAGAAAGAGAAAGCGATCTATCTCTATTTCTTAAACCACAAATCTTCTGGGCCAGGACTCGGTCTTATCATCTCATTTAACCTTACTTTTTAAAAACCTCATCTCCAAATATAGTCATATGGGAGGGGGAGGTTAGTACCTCAACATGTGAATTGGGAGTGAGGGACAGAATTCAGTCCACAGCAAAAAACCTATCACTTTATGCCAATAAGGAGTATTGTACTATTCACATCTCTCTACATACATCTATATGTCATTTCACATAATCACTTAATCATTTAACTTTGTGAATAGCTCCATTTAACAAATCGAGAAACTGAGGTTCTGTAATTCAGCCAGCTGGCCCAAGTTGAACCAGCAAGTAAGATGCAAGCTGGAACTCAACATATGTCTTTCACTCAGATTCTAGAGTTCTTTCGGGTCTAAGATGACCACTTATATTGGTCACTTTTTAATAGCTGTGCTTATAAACCATCCACAGACACTCTGAAAACACATGGCTTCTAACAAGGTCCTTAGAGAGATCGTCTATGAAAGTCTAACACTATAATTCTTATACTTGACCATCTAACACATTAGTGACTTAAACCCCATAGAATGGAAACAGTTTTATATGTCATCTGTTCTCATGTATAACAGGAATATGTCTTAAGAGGAGATTCAGCTGTTCTCACAGTAAACCATCAAGTTCCACCAAAAAAAAATCATAAGGGAATAAATGATTATTCACGGTGCCAAAAGCACATGTATTTTGAACAATAAAACATTATGTTAAAGAATGTGAGAGAAAAAGTGATACATCTTCATTCAATGCACTTTTCAATGAAACTTCTAAATGAAATATAAGAAATTATTTGTTTTAATGTGGTATAAAGATTTCACAAAATATAAAAAGCAAAACTACTGTCTATTGCCAATGATAAGTATTTTTAGATGACCCTGGATATCAACTAAAAGCTTAATGTAAAATATTTTCACCATTACATAAACTTTTAAAAACTTTGACTTATGTTTACTAGCAGGAAATACTAATTTTGTAGGTATGATAACACTATTGTTATTACATAGAATTATTTTAGAGATGCATATACAAGGAAACATTGAGGTCTGTGATTGGTTAACTTTCAAATACTTTAAAAATTAAAGCAAATATATATTAAAGCTCAATGATAATGATTCATTGCACTATTTTCTCTATTATTATCTGAATAGGTTTTGTCTAAAGATATGTATAGTAATTCATGATAAAAATAATATAATGTTATGAAGTTACAAACATTAAACATATGAAACTAAATATTAATAGTACATTATTTAATAAAATATGACTGCCCAGTTGTACACCATGGCCCATGTAAGAAGCCACAAGAGAAAAGACACACATATATCTTTTTAGAGAAACATATCACATTTTTCCAATTCTGCTGCTAGGAGCACACATCGATCAGATTTGGAGCAACCATATCTCTGAAAAAGAATATAAGAACTGAAAAAGAATATAAGAACTGAAAAAGAATATAAGAACTGAAAAAGAATATAAGAATTCCCTTTTTTTAATATCCAAAAGGGCAGTTTTATTAGTTAAAAAAGGGATAGAAAAATAAAGGATATTTGCATAAATACAAGCGAGTAGAAAGAGCTGCCCCTGAAAGGGACAGGTTTGCTAAAAGAGAGGCCTGCATGGTCATAGGCAGCAGCCTCAGGAGATGCACTGCCTCTGCCCCTCCGCAAAGGGAGAAGGTGCGTGAAGTGAAACACTCACATGGTCACAGGTAGGCAGGAGACTGCTGCAAGGGAGAAGGATGGGAAGAGGAACACCTGCATAGGCACAGGTGGGCAGAAGAGCTGCTACCAAGAATTCCAGTTTGAATAGGATGGGTCAGTTTCATTTTTTTAAAAGACAAAAAGCTGTACATGGTTAATATATACAAATTGATGATTTGGGATATAAGTAAACTCCCATGAAACCATCACTCCAATGCATGCCATAAACCTACTCACCACCTCTAAAAATCTCCTCTCATCCTCTGATTGCTATTTTTTGTGATAAGACTATAACCTAAGATCTGCCCTCCTAGCAAAAATTTAAATACATAATTTTGTTAATTGTAGGCATTAAGCTGTAGAGCAGATAACTTGATGTCAATAGATGGCATTATTCATCTTCTAATTTGATATAAATGCAAAGATGTACCTTCAGGAGAATTTAGCCCACATGCAACTAACATTAAAAGCAGAATTTGTGTGAAAAGCACACAAAGCATACACACACATGTTCTCTTTAGGTTTTTATTTGAAAGACTTTCTGGAGGTTAGAGAAAACTTTCCCACTGAGGGTATTCATAAAGCCCGAAGTAGTTTTTTGTCATTTGCTCTGATTTCCACCCCACCCAAAATGAAATACAGGAAGCCAATCCACAGTAGCTATTAAATTTAGTCATTTTAAAGGCCCCATGCTTCTCCCTCTCCTGCACAATTCTTGATCCTACCCAGAAGTATAGCTAGTTAGAGGACAAATGCAATGCCTGGGTTTCAATGGCATTGCTAGCCTACCAGGTGGGCTTTTATTCAAAGTTCCCCTTTTTAGCTGAAGTGGAAGGTGGGAGGGTGCCTTAAAGCAGGCAGCAGATATGCCAAGAGAGTGAACCTTGTCACACATTTGGAGTCTCCTTTGGAGAATCCCATCTTGCCTCTGCACGCTATCAGGCATCATATTCTCCCAGTTTGTAGATATCACAATAAATGCATCATTTTATTTAACAAATAATGCCTTAATGTTAAAGATGTTTGAAACATGTTGGGTTAGAATAGTAAGTATATATACACAATGGAGTACTATTCAGCAATCAAAAAAGATAAACTAATGCCATTCACAGCAACATGGATGTAGATAAAAGAGATAATGCTCAGCGAAATAAGCCAGAAGGAAAAAGAAAAACATCATATGGTTTCAATTACAGGAGGAACCATACAAGGGATGCAGGAAAAAATAATAACACTAAAAAACCACAACAAACAAAACAATAACAGACAAATCAGAGACATTCTACAGGGGACAGGGAGGGAGAAGGATCAAAATGAGGGCAGGAAGAACACAAGGGACTATGGCGATGCAGTATGCGTAATTGGTGGTAGAAATTCTATAGGGACTACACCTGAGAAAAGAAAGCAAACATTGTAAAAAAAAAAAATTAACAGTGATGTAAAAATATATAAAACTTTTTTTGTTAAAAAAAGAAGCAAACAAACAAAAAAAAAAGAATCATTCTCTCTTCAAGAAAAGCAAAGTAAAAAGCCTGGCTTTTCAAAGTTAAAAAAAAAAAAAAAAAGAATAGCAAGTAAACCAAGTTAGAAGAAAGAGCTCCAAACTTCACTTCATCAGAGGAAGACTAATGAGGTGTGTAAAATCACATCTGAGAACTCTCTCACAAATTATCCCTGGGAGTTTATAGACATATATGCTATACCTCAAATACTGAATGGCTGGAGACAAAGATGCTATAGTATGATCAGTTAATTGTCTCATAATTCTCGGAAAACTTAAAATTGTAAACATAAAATCTTCTTCTTAACAAAGAAATAACTGTTCCTTTAAAAAAAAAATCACCTCTAATCCCACCCCCAGGAAATGGCAAACTTTCAGCACCTTATTCCATAGACTTCCAGATGCTCAGAGAAGTTTTTCTTGATAAGTCTAACTAAAAAATTACCCAATCCATCACTATTAACCCCACTGTGGGAACTTTGGATGTCAAAGGTTAGAAAAAAACAAATCATACAGGATTACCTGGGAAGGAATATTAACCCAGAGACTCACACCATCTCTCTCTTTGTCTCTCGGATCAGCTGTCCATTATGATGAAGTTATTTGCAGGCATCCTATGATAAAAAGATCACCACCAGCAGCAAGAGCCTATATCCTCTCAGATTTAAATCCCTGAAGAAATAAACTCTCCTTCCTAATAGCTGCTTTTGCAAAAGACCAGGAACTGGTTCCAGTTGGCTTATGTGGTCATCCCTGAAGTAACTACTTTAGCCAAGGGAACTCAGGAATGTTAACTACTTGGGAAATAGAAAAGAGGAAGAATGCCCTTTTCCTCTCAAAGTGTGACCAGTCAAGCAGTGCTGCTTGTGTTGCAGTCCCAAAGAGCTATGACTCCAAGAAGTCTTTACCTTTACTCACAGCCCCCTAAAAACACCAGAATTATCATCCTGTCTTGCCAACGAATGGCTAAACTTTGTTACTGAGACGACCTTGCCTTATGTCTTCTATCCTCTGGCCAATGACTTTCCCGACTTGAGATACAGACACCTGCGATCTATACTAATTTCAGGCTAGACTCTCCCACTCGACTAGTGCATTTGTCCTCTCTCTCTCCTCCTTCCTCTTCTTTTTCTGTTTCAAACAATGAGTTTTCTTTAGCATTGTCCAGTGAGCTGTCAAAGCAGAGTACCTTTTGAAAGACAGCATTTGTTTGATTTTCACATCATGTTTTATATGTAGTGGGGCACACAATACTAGAAGGGGATAAATATGGCTCTACCTGAAAAATATCCAATTACATAAGAAAACAGAAATGATTAATTTTTGTGGGTTATGGGCAAGACCAGAATTCCACTGTCATGGGTACCAACACTCTCCTCTCCTACAGGAGTTCTAGGGTAAATTATAACCAATTTGTAAAGTAATGGCTGAAGGCCTGCATGTCCTTATGACCACTGGGAAGTCAAGGACACTTGGGTCTCTATGGAGATAGAGAGTCACCAAGGAAGGCAGGGATGCAGAAAAGCAACAATAGCATCGGTTTTCTTGGGTTTGAATCCACAACTCTGCCACTTACTAGTTATGTAAACTTGAATATACCTTTGAATGAGATAATGTTAAATGAATGTGACCTTTGTTTTTCTATTCTTTATTCTCCTTGTATATTAAAAGGAGATATATTTAAAACATTTAAAGAACCTAGTCCATGAGATGATTCTGAGGATTAAATAGGATACCACACACCGAAGGGTTTATCTCTATGCCTGGTATATAAGCTCTCCAAAAATGTCCCCTGCTATGATTAGTAGCACTGCCATTGACACTACTAAAACTATATATTGATTTAGGAACACAGGTTTTGAAGTCAGACTGCCTAAGTTCAAGCCCTGTTCTATAATTTACTGAGCAATCTTAGATAAAGTGCTGAAAGTTCCCCAAATTTATTTTGCATATCCATAAAACAGGAAGGGTAATAGTACTGGTCTAACAGGAACAGAAGTGAAGATTCAGTTAAATAAATATATTGTTGGCTCACAGATGTTATCTATCATTTAACACATATGGAAGGTTTCTGATACCTTCCATACCTTCCATCTCCTTACTATGGGAAAAAATTGCCTCCCATGCATCTGGAATTCTGAAAATGGAAAAAGTACTCCTCCAATTTAAAGGCAGTATTCACTGTTAAACATAAGTGCCCTGAGGTGACTAGGAAGAGGAGTACTCAGTCAATATCTCAGCCGTTTCACTGGTTTAGCAAATACTTCCAAAGGTGACAGTTTTAGCAAGGTTCAGTGAAGGTAAAAGCAAGAGACAGAAGGTGTGGAGAGATGTCAAGAACACCCAGGGATCCTGGAAGATGAGAATGGCCTTGGGTGTTGAGTAAGTGCACCCTACAAATGATTCTGACCTTCTCATTTAGTCGAGGATCCACATCAGACAGTCCAGTCAGTCCCAGGGCCCCTATTATTCTGTAGGCTCTGGGCACAGCATCTCTACAACTTCAAGATTCACAAATGCTTTCTTTAGATTTTAGAAAAACGAGAGTTGCCTGAAGAAACACTGTTGCCACTGAAACTAGTCAGATGTCTTAAACACCTTCTATGGCTCCAGCCTCCTAGACTTTTCAAAACAGTATTTTAATGATGATATAATTCCCTTCTTTAGATGTGGAGAAACTGGAGAATGACTAATTTCAGAAGACCACAAAGCACAGAGGAGGCAAGAATTTTTTCAAAATAATGGGATGAACCGAACCAAAAGAAATCTTCAACTTATTAACAGAACAATTTTCCCAAGTTTTCATCTCTGGAAGGAAGTCCCAGAGGAAATTTGGGACACTATCTTTCTGAAGAAGCATGTTTTAAAATTCAACCAGACTAAACAATGGAGACCACAGGGAACAAGTCTCCCCTGCTCAGGTGAAAAAAGGAGATGAGAAATGGACTGCTTTTTTCCAGCTGTAATTTCTGTGATAAATGATCCCAGTTACCTGGGCTGCTGGGCTAAGAGTGAAGGCAGAGGAAGCTGGTTGTTCACACCAACTTTCAATTTTAAAACAAGCAAGTTTAATCAGTTCCTCAGCACAGCCCTCCTTTCAAGTCGCTGGAGACATCTCAAGGGAGAAAATAACACTAAAAAACACAGAAATCTTTTCTCTTCTCTGCAGGCATTTGTCACAGAGCCAGTCCCTAAGTGCACAAACTTTTGGCAGACCAAATCACTTTGATATACTTTGCCAGGGTTCAAAAAGAAAAGATAAACAAAGAACTTGTGACTTCAGGGGGAGCAAAGGTAGTTGGGAGGTTATGAGGTAGCTCATCTCTTTATATTTCTCGCAAAGGAGAAGGGAATGTCCGTGAAAAGAAATCACCTTGTTAGTGGTTTCTGAGACTGCAAGTTTGGTGCCTGAAGGTATTTTCCGGGCTGGCTCATAGGGTTTGCTGCGTTTTCCACAGGTAAGGCAGAGGGCAGCTTCTGTGAGCAAAAGTTGACACTCCTGAGGTTTGGTTTTGATTGGCGCTTTTTTTTTAAACAAGGAAAAGTATTACTCATTTAAAGCTGATTCTCAAAAGGTCTATGGATTTTCTCTTATACAAATTTCTCAATGAATTAAGTCAAATAGGACAGGAAAAAATGGTTGATACTTTCTTTAGTTCTTATGAGAACCAACAGGATATGTGAATCACATACCTGCCAAACAGCTTTGGTAGGTGGTTTATTTCTTCCAGGAGAAGAATTTTTGTAACCACAGTAAGACTCAAATTGTAAAGTAACAAATGGCATGAAGGGAGAATGCATTTAAATGTTAGCATATTTGTATTATATGTCTTACCTTTCTGGAGCTATCATATATGGTGCCTAAGCAGTTAGTCTATATCCCTCCACCAAGACAAATTTTAAACAAATATAGAGACTACTTTTTGATAGTGTAGTTATCTGGATATTTGCCAAGAATTTAAGATGCAAGAAATAAAAATTTATCTTCAGTTTTTAATGGAATTGGGTTAGGGCCAAGAATATATATAGCACAAATCAAGTGTTCTCTTCAATGATATTGTGCCAATGATGTCATCATTGGAGCTGAGAGTAGGAAACCTCCAAGGATCTCAGTTGTTATACTCACAAATTCCTAAGTCAATAGAATACTTCCTTTGCATTCTCTGCCAATTTATGAAGAATGAGAACATTGCTTAGCCTGATGGAAAGGTGGTAATATGTGTCTCTGTAGATGGAGGATGAAATAGAGGGAGACTTGATCTCCCTGAACTTCTACTCCCTTGCTGTAGGAGAGCAAAGCCATACGAGGATGTCTGTTGTCGCAGACTGACAGACTTGACTGCATTTTGAAAATCAAAAAGTTCCACTGTAGCCCATTTAGGTTGAGCTCTGCAATAATTATTTTTTTGTTGACCAAGTTTCATCAGTTTCTGGAGATTGGCATTACCTAAATGAGACTGATCTAAAACATACACCACCCAAAGACTCAGAGTGACTCTTGAGTGTAGTCAGATCATTTATTCATTTAGAGGAAAGTTACATGGGAATCAAAATTATATTTGAAAGGTAGCTTGGTGAGTGCAGTGTCAATGTAATGCTAACAGGATCTACCATGAAGGGTGATAACCTGTGTTTCCCAACTGCGTTTCCAGAAATATTTCTCAAAGACAATCTTTTAGTCCTTTTTTGCTAATACCCTAATAAATTAGCTTCTCAATCGTTTTCTAGAATTCAAGTAAATCACCACCATCCTTAAATGATAAGGCAATATTCCCTTTAAATATGTTGTCTACATGTATTAAATGAATTATTACATTATTTTTCTGAAAAGAATACAAGACAGGAAGATGACTTTGACAGGACTCAGGAAGAAGTTTCAAAGCCCTTGACTGAATTTGTGAGATATCCTGTATGACGATTTGGAAGCACAATAAGTTTGTGGGTGAAGTACAAATTAGGTTGCACCCAGAAGTCTTATTTCTGCATATGAGCAGACAATGAGTTCATCCCTGATGTATTCTCTTATACTCTCCTTCAGAAGTGACATTTTCTAATCTTACTTACAAATTGAAAATGCATCCTGTTGTATCTCGTGCTCTCATGATTCAGCCAAGTGGCAGGGGCAAGATACGCTGTAGTCACAAATATTTCTTGTGCTCCCAGAACATGTTTTCCCATAGAAATAATTTTGGTTTAATAGTAAAATGAAGAGGATGTGAGAGGATGTTCCTTGTCCAGCAAGATAGAAAAGGCGTTCTAGTTCAGTATTTGAGGAATGGTATAAAAGGCATTAAGGCCATTAGCCAACCTATTAAGGATTATATGTAAAATTCTCATATAAGGAATAATTCATCAAAGTCACAATTATAAATGTAGAAATCCACTTAGTCCCCTCTTTCTCAGTACTGAAAAGATACTAGAGAATGCTAATAATTAAGTAATAGAAAAATGTTGTTTTTAAATAAAATACTTTTTCTCCCTGACTGAATAAATTTTTTCATGGGCAATTTTTTTTCATTCAACAATAATGATAGCAATAACGTTTACTGAGTACTTAATGTTTTAACCCAAGTATTCAACCAAAAATGAAAATAAATCTTCACAACTATTTCATGAGTTAAGTAGTATTCTTAACTCTAACAGACATTGGGATGAGAATGTTGGATGAGTTACTTAATTTCTATGTAGTTCTAGTTCACATAGCTTATAGTGGCAGAGATGTTGCTTAAGTCCAGGGATTCTGACCATAAAGACTGTTTTCTTAATTACTAAGTGATATGCCTCCTGAAAATTGTAAACTATAATTACTCGCATAATTTGGCCCAAGCCCTTATATCCATTTATGTTGACTCTATAAACTTGATTACTATGCTCAAACTGTTTCTTATTCCTTTTCCTTCATGAGAAACAAGGCAAATGTAAAATTAGAACAACCTCCTGTTCTGCTTCTCAGTGAATGACTTTATTATCATCCTAGCCAATACTGAAATCCCCACTTCAGAAAAAAATCTCCACCACCCACATTACCTTCATTGTTAATATTTATAACATGTGGTGAAAGGGTTTAGAACTCAACTTTATTGTTCCAACAAAAATTCAGAATCTTCCAAATTGGCTAAGAGGTCCTACATCTGAAAGCCCTACTCCTCAAACGTAGGCTTCTTGCCAATGTGTCTGACAAAGTGAGTCTCAAAATTTGAAAGCTATCAGAGCATCTTTTGGCAGGTTAAAGAAAGTTCCAAGTGTCACATGGACTCCTAGAACTATATCTCCAAAAAATATAATTCCTTCACATTTGTATATGAGAACTTAACCAGATGTTCATAATGAAGAAAAATAGTCAAGTTAACTAAGACCTTTTTATACTTTACAATGAAAATTACCAAGTTAACATAACTCCATCACCATAAGCATTTACTTTTAGATATATTTAGTAAAATATTTCCAATATTAGTTTTTAACTGCCTGAAGAGTAAAACTTTTATTTTTTGCTTAAAGTAGTGTGGAAAGAGTTCATTTTCAGTTCTTTCTGGCTTTTCAATTTTTCTAAGATGTTTCATGACACTGAAAATGCACCAGTGTCACAGGGGATTAATCATTGTCCAATCATTGCATTACTGTAGGAAGCAACCAAATCAGTTAGTAGAATCCTTTTCTGATCTTATTTCTCTGAGTATCTCAAAGGAGAACATTAAAGAGGGTTCTGTTTCAGGCATAATGTTCCCCTTCATTTTCTCATTAATCTCTTGCCTAGATGCCCAGGAAACACGCCCCAGACTTTTTATTTCCCTTCTGTTTTCCAAAACTATAAACAAGAGATGAGCTCTTCTGTAACATAATCCCAGAAGACAATTCCATCTTGATACCCTTTTGTCAATGTTTATTCCCTTTTCTCCCCCACTTTCCCATCTCATTAAATTTGTACATACTGTCATATTTTCAATCAAATATTTTATACTTCAAATACCTTATATCTGTTCCAACATTAGTCCTGGAGGAAAGCACAGTCCCTTTAGAACAGACAAAAAAAGAAGTACATAAAACTATTTCCCAGAAATAATCCCAAGGTATTGGTATAATTAATGTGAGAATGGTATATAGGTATATATAGCTAACTAGTACATTAGAGATTAAAATCTGCTTTCCCCCCTATTTCCAGTTTTTGTTTCTTTAATATTTCCTATTTGTTACTAAGGTTATCATTCCATTCTAAAGAGGAAATCTTTTATCTTCTACTTGCCTTGTTTAGACAAGAATAAACAAGTCAAAAAGTCACCTAAATAAAGTATGATGTCCTGATAAATAAAACCTGCTTGAGAAACACCCTCAACAGCACACTATTGGAAGTTTGTCCAGTCAATTTTTGAGTCGGCCTAAATGATTCACCTTTAGGGACATCTATCCAGGTCTCTCTCTATATAGATTATTTGAATCTTCCCCATCTCAAGTGAACAAACATTCAAAAGAATATGATCTTACTCCAGTTCAACTAAACTTTTAGGAAGTATAAAGATATAGGCACTAAACTCACTACTTAAAATAATTTACCATTTTCTAAAATCTCATGGACTCTTACAAGCACAAAGCATCAGTCACAATGGCATCAGTAGCTGCATTCGTAGTGGACATGGGATCCTAATATTGATCCCACTACCTTCACCTTTGGACATTGACAGACCCATCATTATTGTCATAGTCATTATAGTGCTGCTTTCAGAGACATCGGGAGTTAACTGCTCTACTTAGTTTCAACAAGGAAAAAAGATATAACCTCAGAGCAGAGTTGTCATCAGAGTAAGAATAAAAAAATAGTGCCTCAAGGTAGCCAAAAAGATTGGTTCCCAGATCATACATTCTAAACATCTCATAGAGAAATTATGTGGAAAAAATATGAGAGGACTGGAGTTCCCACAAAGCAGGCGAAGATACTGCCAAAAATACTGTGTGAAATTGTAGTTGTGATCCAATTTTCACCTTTTGGTGACTGGTAGAGACTAGAAAATACACTGATCCTTTGTTTTAGTTATCTTTTCATGCAAAACAAACCAGCTTCAATACTTAGTGGCATAAAACACCAATGCTTTTGTTAATTTTTGAGGTTCTGTGGGTTGATTGGGCTTAGCTGGGTGGTGCTTCATGTGATATTGACTTGAGCTGCAGTTATCTGGGGCTCAGGGGGCTGGAATATATTCAAAATGGTTCACTCTCACGACTGACATTTGACATTAGTTCCAGTCAGCTAACTGGAGCATTAGCTAAGAGCATTGCACAAAATGCTTGAATGTAGCCTCTTCACAAGACTCATGCTATTTGTCTGTCTACATGGCAGTTGGGTTTCAAAAGGAGCAACTCAGAGCTAGCGTCACAAGAGAGACAAGTATATGTAGCTACTCCTTTCAAAGGCACAAGCTGAGAATGGACACAGTGATTTCTGACATTCTTTTGATTCCTACAATCATGGGCTTAACACAAAGGGGTGGAGAAGTAGGCACCCTTTTGAATTTGTGACCATCTTACCACTGTATAACCTATCCTTTGACTATTTTCAAGAGAAAGTAAAGTCAATAGAGAACTAGATTGTTACCACAAACAACTAGGATGAGATTAGGATGGTGCTAGAGCAAAGGAAGCAATCAGAGAAGCCCAGACTAGTGTTGCTCCCAGGCTTCCTTTACATGTCTTAAACTATGCTTTTCAGATCCATTCTGAACCACTGCCTTTATATTATCATCTCCATTTCTATATATTATACTGCTGAAAGGGAAACATCTCTGTCTGGTCAGGAAACCACAAATCTTTTTTATCTGTTTCACTTTGCACTTGATGTTTTATACTCCCAAGTGGCAAGGCTAGAGGAACTAAGGGCAAGTGTAGCCCTGAAGAATCATTGACTTCACATCAGATTCACCCCAGGGACTGGTTTTAAAAATCCCAGGCTGTGTTCCAGATCTAATGAATCAATGTCTCTGAGGGTACATACATACACATATACATACACACAAGCTCTCTATGTGATTCAGACAAGCACCATTTTTGCTGGGAACCACTCTTAAAACGGTCCTATTTTTAAAAGTTAATTTACTGATTTTTAAATTCTTTAGGGGAAGGTTCTTATATAGAAGACAAATATATGTGTAACTTTCCTTATAACAGATCGATTCACACAATTACCTTGGTTCTGCCTATGTCCTTGTGCTTAAAATTACATATAACCCATTCCAAATGCTTTATGTTTGCCACATCTACTTTTAGTGCTATTGGACTAACTGTGATGGAAATACAAGGCACAGAAAAAGCTGGCTGTGTGCAGCTGAGGTAGGGCTGTTGATTCCAGCAGAGCCCCAGGCTGGTTAGCAGTTACCCAGGACATAATCGCCATGTAATAGGGTTTCTGTCCAAGCATGAAAACTCAGGTAACAGCCTCCCATTGCACAAACTGTGGGATTCCTACTCACATAACTGCTGAACCTAGACGCTGCGCCTTTGGAGCAGTGAAGCAGCCGCAAAGCAGGCACCTGGCCAACTCTGCATGCCAATAGAATTGCAGAGGCCCAGGGGCCTCCCCGGTGGTGCAAGGGGTTAAGCACAGCACTGGGAAGCTATCCACAGCCTCTGTAGCACGAGTTCGATCCCCCCAGCCAGCCAGGGAGCTACCCACAAGGCGTAGCAGACCTCTCCTGTCTCTCCTGCTGCTCCCCTCAGTAGTGTATTTCAGTTAGTCTGCCTGTTCTATTCCCCCACTCTGTCTCTGGTGAATCCTCTCACCCCTGAATCTCCGTCCTGTACCCCAGTTCTTGTATGCATAAATAAATAAATCTTTAAAAAAAAAAAAAGAAAGAAAAGAAATGCAGAGGCCCAGGAAAAAAGACAAATCCTACTTCCATAAAGAGAGTCTGGCACACGTGGTCAAGTACTACCTGGAGTAAAGAATGTTGTCTCCAGAATCATGCCTCCTGAGGGCTAATGTGACCAAAACCTTTCCGTGTCTCAATTTGCCCTGGAGCAAAATCATATCAGAGTCCTAAATTTCCCCTGGGGATAGTGTGAAGATTAGTTAGATGCCTATTTAAATGCTGTGAGGCCTACACCCCAGTTCTTCTATGCACAAATAAATAAATCTTTTTTAAAAATAAAATAAATGCTGTGAGGAGAGTATATTATAAGATAAGGTATATTATATCATCAAGCTCCAGGTCAACTGATGTTTTTCTTGCTCCAGCTCCTATGAAGGGTAACACACCTAAGAGAGCCTAAAGAGCCTCTAGATACTGATTAAACCATTTTTAAAAAGCAAACAACAAACCCCAACATTTCTAATAATGGGACATTGCATTTTTGGGAACCTTTCTGTTTTCTCTGACAGAAAGGCAGTAGCCAAGAGCATTTCTTCCCTGGTCTGACAGCCGTTTCTATAAAGCCATGTGTTTTTTCAGAGCAACCTAGAGTGACATAGCAACCCAGACATATGGTGTCATTATTCAGCCGACACAAATTTGACACTTAAGTGAATTTATTATATTTTGCTTTACTCCTGGTGCCTGAAAGGCTTTGCCACTGTCTCTTCATAGAGCTTGTCACAGATGTTGATGTATTTTCCTCCTCCATGGCCAGGTTTTACTGTGGAAACTGATACAACTTCACGATAGAATTTCTAGATGAATTATTCACGCATTGCATGCTTTCTGCACACAGGGGCTTGGAAGAAATCCATACTATTCAATAAATGGTCTTTCTAATCCTCTTTAACAGAGCATTCTCTCCTGGTTTAAACTATTTCTATTATCGCCTTCCTAATCATAATGTTTTGGATAAAGTATTTCATAGTTGAGAGCGTAGTTAAAACATTCACAGTATTTCACATGAATGTGGAACAAGATTGTCCAGGCACTGGGATGAAAATGATCCATTCTAGCAACTAAAACAATGGGCCAAATTTTCATCAGTTCAACTTCTACACACAACACACATATAGACACACATAAACATACACACACACAGCTGAAAACCCATAGTCAATTCTAATTTCAATGATTTATAGAGCAATTCCTGAAATATCTCAATATTTGTTATTTTAGACAGAATAGGCCTCTCCTAATGCTAATACCATCTGTGGAGATGAGTTTTTAATTGAAAAGAATTTTCAACTTGATGGAAAAGAGTCAGATGAACTCATCACTGGCCTCTGAGAAAAGATTAATGAAACAAAAACATATCAAGCTTCTTTAATACCTGGAGAAGCCATAAGGATACCTCAAGTGACATTATGGGCTATGGTATATGAGAGTGAATAACCTTTACATGACACGGTAAGCCAGTTGAAGAATTAAAAGCTATAATTACAGTTTTTAAAGTATACTGACCCGTTGACCTTTAAGATTTAAGACTCTGCCTGAGGGTCATTTCTTGACCTAGTTTTTGTTTTGTTTTATTTTGTTTCATTTGGATTTTTTTTTTCCCCTCCAACTGAAATTGCCTTTCAACTATATTCTGGTCAATTCTAAGTGTTTGAAAAGTTAAGTTCTTTGTTATCTTTGTCTTATTTTTAATTTAATTAAATGGTTGGGAAGTATATTTTTTAAATAAAAGATCTCTTTTAGAATTTGCTTTCCATTCAAAGAACACTGACATCCTGAATTGTTCCTAGAACAGATGGCAAAAGAATCGCACAAAGGAAGAAGAAATTCTAGCTAATGATTATTATTATTTGAGCAAATTCAGGCTAAGTGCAGTAGATTTCATTTACTAAGCTTTGAGGTCCATCCGTGCATAACTTCCCCCATTTGTTGTCTATGGCACCACTCTTTTCCCAACCTCTGAAAACCTCAACATTAGTCATCTTTGGCTACAACTCCTCACATCCCCATGTTAACCCCTTAAGTTCTAACAGTTCTTTCTTTCCTTTAATATGTCTTTTATTTAAATTTCTTAGCTTTTTTCTACCCTACTCCAGGCCCCCACTGTCTTTATCCAGCTAGCCATGAAAATCTGTCCCATCTTACCTTCCTGCCTCCAAAAATTACCCTCATTCACACCTTCTCTGTATATCATTACCAGGATAGTCTTCCACTCACATTATTTTACTGTATATCCCCTTGCCTTTGACTCCACATGTAAATGTGCTGAACTTACTCTAAGCATTTGAAATATCACCTCATTTAGTCCTCATAATAACCCTGTGAAAGGGGAACTATTATACCCCCTCTCTTTATAAATGAGGCCACTAAAAAGAGGTGAAATAATTCACCCAGAGGGAAATGGAGGCATGAGTCAAACTCAATCTCTGTATTTTACCAGTATACTATGCTGCCTCACCCTAGAATAACTAGCACTCATGTAATGTTCTATATTTTTTTAAAATAACTGTCATTTCTCCTTTGATCCAACCCTTCAGTCAGAGTTGTTCAACCCTGGGTCCATCTAGTTTGATCTCTTTTTAGTCAAAGGATCACTACCCTCTCCTTCATTTAAGTAAACATATTTCCACCATTATCTGTACATATGCCTACTTCTTGAAACTTTGCCTGAGAGGATCTTCTGGCTTGGGCTCCCTTCCATGTATTGCTTTGATATTCATATATCAAATAAGATAAATTATAAGTATTTGTCATTCTAATATGTAAATTTCCTGCAAGAAGTAACTCAGTTCTCCAGAGAGGTTTTCTGACCTCAAATGAATCTTTCTTCTTTGCCCTATCTCAATGAGTGTATATACACAACCCAACTTGGCTATACTGACTTTCAAGAACTTCCTCAGGGGGTCTCCCCGGTGGCGCAGCGATTGAGCGCTGGGTTGTGAAGCTGCCCACAGCCTCTGCAGCGCTGGTTCAATCCCCGGCCACCGGTGAGGGTCCCACATGGCACGCAGACCTCTCCTGCTGCGCCCGCAGTGTACTTCATCAGTCTGCCTGCTCTGCTCTCCTCTCTGGCTCTGGTGGATTCTCTCAACTTCTTGTGCTTCTGACTGTACCCAGTGCTTGTATAAATAAATAAATAAATCTTTAAAAAAAAAGAACTTCCTCAAACTCCCATTTTCTCTGAAGCCCTCCCAGTTCTCACCAGAAGAACGTGTAACTGTGTCAACAATGTTATTGTGGCAACTCAGAAAGTTGGCTTGCTTATCACCCCACCCATCTTCCTCTCCCACACCATCAGCTTATGAGTTCCTCAAGGGCAGGTGCTGCTAAATCTCTATCTCATAGGATATTAAGGAGTCAATACGTAGTTTTTAATATATTAACATGCAGTCCCATTTTGCTTTCAAATGTTTTATGTATACTTGTAGGTACACACACAAATATATGCATCAGTTTGTTTCCCAAATCCAATGAACACACTTTCCTTGCATTTCTCATCAAATTAAATGCAAAACTATACTATCAATCCTCACTAAATGCTCATTGTATGAATGGGTGAGTTTTAAAAATTACCCCAGGAAACGAAGGTCTTTGGCTTGAATTGCCAAGTGTTAAAAATGGCACCGCTCAAAAATATATAGTCAACCACACATAAAAAAGTACTAAGAATAACTCTATATTTCTTATATGGAACAGTTGCATTTTCTTTTGCGAATCCATATGTTAAAGTCTCTCTCTGTATTTCCCACAAGAGTACTTAAATCCAGAACTCACAGTGTACCTGGCTTGAAACCAAGTACATTAGTTACTTTGGAATTTCAGAATTAATAGTCATTCTCCCACTTGCAGATCTACCTTAAATAAAATTGTATTTCATTTGGATTAAGAGTTATAACTCATAAACTCAGCTATAGAAAGCTGCATTAACCCAACTCCTTAGCACTTATCCCATTGCCATGATTCAGAAAAATACTAGCAATTGTGATGATTAGCTATTATAAGTGAAGAAGAAAAATTCCATTTCTTAATGTATAGAATTTGGATATTGAAATATACATTTTATTTGTACTAAGAACAAAAATTTGATTGTACTATTGTGATTTGTGGTCAAAGTTCAGATCCTAGTTCAAATTCAGGAAACCATTCTGACAATTGAAATGTAATCTACAGATACATAAGAATAAACCCATAATATAGTTATCAAATGTCTCATTACTGTCAAACACAGAGCTGAACAATGACTCTGTTAGAGAGTAATTTTATAAATAAGAAAATAAGCTACATATGAAATATTATCTATCTTAATATTTCTGTTAGGAATGTATATAAGAAATGTATGCTATTAATAACAATAACAGATCTATCTTTTTGCTATCTTAAAAATAGGAAAAAAAGAGGAGAAAATCAACATTTTAAACACACAGGGAGATGCGGCTGTAAGCAATGTGACAAGTCAGAGGATGGAAAACCACAGATGCTGAGAGATCACCTTGTTGCAGAGGAAGCAGAAAAGAAAAAATACGTTTTTTAAGGAGCCTTATAACCTAGGTTAGGTGTAAAAAGAATAGTCAAACAGCAGTAGCTTTTGCATAGAAGCTATAGAAGGGAATCAAATAATGTCATATTGACACATCACAGAGAATGGTTGAGCTCTCTTTTTTAAGTCCCTACTATATAAACAGTGTGAAAATCTCCCAATGTCTCCAAGAATGGAAGAAGTTCATAGGGATGGGAATACATAACATCCCAATAATATGGTCTCACTGAAGATTTTGATTGTTTTGCTGTAATTCTTACTTTTTTTTTTTTTAGGAGTCTTTTTTTTTTAAAGATTTATTTATTTATTTATACAAGCACTGGGTATACAGTCAGAAGCGCGGGTGGGTGAGAGAATTTACCAGAGCCAGAGTGGGGAACAGAGCAGGCAGACAGATGAAGTACACTGCTGAGGGGAGCAGCGGGCGGCAGGAGAGATCTGCGCGCCATGTGGGACCCTCGCCCGGTGGCCGGGAATCGAACTGGTGCTGCAGAGGCTGCGGGCAGCTTCGCAACCCAGCGCTCAACCGCTGCGCCACCGGGGAGGCCCTGTAATTCTTACCTTAAGAGTTATTTCACACTCTTCGAATCAAAACTAAGGGCTTTATTTTTTTATTTTTAAAAGATTTATTTATTTATACAAGCACTGGGTACAGTCAGAAGAGCGGGAAGGTAAGAGAATTCACCAGAGCCAGAGTGGTGAGCAGAGCAGGCAGAGGGACCGAAGTACACTGCTGAGGGGAGCAGCGGAGGGCAGGGGAGGTCTGCGAGCCATGCGGGACCCTCCACCAGTGGCCAGGGAGCAGTCGGGGATCGAACCGGTGCTGCAGAGGCTGCGGGCAGCTTCGCAACCTGGCGCTCAACCGCTGCGCCACCGGGGAGGCCCCAAAACTAAGGGCTTTAATGGTTCCAAATTAGTGCAGAGCTAGTTAAAAATAAATGTCTTCACATATAAATGAGTATATTTCCACACATAAGTGAACTCTCATTGAAAAAAAAAGACTGAGGAGCAGTCACACTTATTTTATTGAGCATCTTTTATGCAGTGATAAGAATTAGGGAAGGTTCTGTGAGTACAGAGAAAAATGTGACCTTTGTCCTCAAAGAACTCACAAGAAGCCCATAGTGAAAACAAAAAAAATCTATTTTAAATTAATGAGATAAATACCTCAAATTCAATATGTACCCAATACAGACAAGATGCATCTAGCATAACTTGAAGAGCCTGGAAAGGTTTCATGGACAAAGCTAACAATGGTCCAAGTATTGTAGGGTTTCACAGTCACTTCACATGGCCATTTTGGACAGATAAAATAGATGTAGAAGAGATGGTTTCAGAATATGTGCCTTAACAGAATTAAGATCCAAGTTAGTTCTAAGTATTTACTTTGGTACAAAAATAATTTTACGGTTGTCAACTCTACTTGCACTACACTATGGCACTGTAGATAGGACAAAGGAAGAGTAAGTGATGGAATTTGCCTTCAGAGAATCTATTATTTGATTAATTAGAAAGTAAAAAAATCACACATGAAAGTTAAATAATGAGATAAGGCAGTATTTGTTTGTGTGCTAGGAACTCTGGCTATTCCAGCCCAAGTATGATTCACTTTCTGTTTTTACCCAATTTTCTTTCCCACAACTTTTCCTGTTAATTATGTGTTTGTACAAGAGACATACCCACATATAATTTCTATAAAGTTGTTCCGCTTGTCTGTACATAGATAAGTAGAAGAACATCAAGAACAAAGCAATTATCCTAATAGATAGACATAGCCAGAAACCAAATTTGGATTCACATTTCTCCATATTTGTGGTAAACCCCACGTAGTCTTGCTTCATAAAAGAAACAGACCTCAATTATAGGCCATATTCTTTTTCAGGACCAAAAAGACATCTTCATAATGTTTGTGCAAAATTAGATAAAAGGATGAGCCAAGGAATTCAACCACTGCTTGACGATTTGCCAAATTGGAGACTTATATTTATTATTTAGTTACTGAAGTATTCCTCCACTGACTAGTATGTGCTGTATCTGAGAAAACACCATTGATACCTTTTACCGTGTAGAGAAGCAGTTTCACTAAAAAGTAAATTTCTAATGTTAAGGTCTTTTGCCTCTAGCCACAATGGGTCACAATAGTTTGGTCTAAGAGAAAACCTTGCTAAATGATTAGTTGTAGAGAGATAGGAATTTCAGCTTGAATTAAGTTTCTTCCTCAACTTGCTACTCATTAGCAATTTGTTGACTCCTATGAGCCTCAGTTTGACCATCTGTCAGATAAGTATAATTTTACCTATTGAATTATTCCAGAGAATAACAGATTAGAGCAAAGAGATGACATACATCTACTCTGAGAGTGAGTTGAATCGCTGATTTGAAAAGCAAATTTAATAGACATGAGACCACATAGAGATGAAATATATGCAGATAAGAGACACAGCTGCTGAAATATTGTCCATGCAAAGGAGGACCTTCCTTAACAACCTTGAGATTCTTAGCTATCTCTGCAATACCGCTAATATCAGCCTTCAGGAAGAAACTGCACTGATAGCCAATACACTTCCATTGCAGGGAATGTTGATATTCTCCAAATCTTAATGGCCATTCAATAAGTGACAGTTATATGCTTAGTAACAAATAATGAGTTAGTTGTTTACTTTCAGGAATATTAAATTATTATTTCTCCAGAAACTTATTGAACTTGGAGGGGTTCGTGTAGGGATACATGGCATAGGCTTTCTTCTTCTTTTTTTTTTTTTTTTGGCTTTCTTCTTTAGTTTTATACTCTCCCCCAGTTCAATTTCCCATCTATTAGACTGGGAGTCCCTGCTGGATATCTACAGTGGACACAAGTGAGATGCCTCCCAGCTCTCACATGGCGTCCTTCCTTTTTTTCCTTTTCCTATTTCTGGGACACTTCCAACCATGCTAGAGACTATTTACTCTGCAATACCACACAAACCTCCCAAGCCATCCATGCCCCAAGATATGTACTATATCAAAGAGGTATCTTGCAAAAGTCATAGCCGTCTCAAGTGTTGTTAGTGTGATCCCTCCAAAGTGCAGAGAATACCTGTGCTGGGGACCCTTGATTATGACTCAGCTGTGATCAGTGTCACACCCCCAGGGTTGTCCACTGCACACAACCTGCTCAGTTGTGCGCACATGTCCTACTTCCTCCCACACTCTGCTATCCGGGTCACAAAAGTGGTGCCATTTTATGCTTTCTAGTACCTTAGACATTTTAGTAAAAACATGAGAAAACTCTCTTAGTGGTTTGACTTTGAGTCTTCCCCACTGGATCTGACACAATCCCCAAGAAAATTAAGGGCACATGGAAAACTAAGATAAGCATACAAACATGTATGTAAATTGCCCCTCTCCCTTTTAAGAGGCCTTTGCTCCTCCACCTTTTCTCTGCTGTAGGATGACTCTCCCTTAGAATGACTCATCCTTCCAGGAGGTTTCTTGGACATTTTTCAAATAGTCCCCAGACAAGCATATGACAAACTATTCAGATATGCTGGAATCACAGAGAGCATATAGCTTGGATTCAAGCTGAGGTACTTGCTATAGTCATAAGCTAAAGATTTATAGCATACAGTTTCTTGATAAATTACTTTAATATGAAATCAATGTTTGAAATGGAACAATATTTTATTTTCGGGCCTCCCCTGGTGGCGCAGTGGTTGAGCGCTGGGCTGCAAAGCTGCCCGCAGCCTCTGCAGCGCCGGTTCGATCCCCAGCCGCTGGGTGAGGGTCCACATGGTGCGACAGACCTCTCCTGCCGCACCCACTGCTCCCCTCAGCAGTGTATTTCTTCGTCAGTCTGCCTGTTCTGCTCCCTGCTCTGGCTCTGGTGAATTCTCTCACCCTCCTGCGCTTCCGACTGTACCCAGTGCTTATACAAATAAATAAAATAAATCTTTAAAAAAATTGTTTTCCTAAAACTTTATTTACTCTCCCTCCCAACACCTACAAAGTATACAAACTTCAACTTATACACCTAAATTTAGCCATCTTCTGCTCTCTTTACCATCTCCAAAATTAAAATATATAATGTAGACCTAAAACCTTTGTCTCAGAAATTCCATTATTCTATAAATATGCACAAGTAACATATTTTCAGTCTACAGAATTTTTGCTTACATTCACCCATGAAAAATAGCTTTCTATTAAGTTAAAAGCACAAGATGCTGGTTGTATTTATTTGTGTGACTAATATAATCCATGGAGAAAATTGTTGATAGATGTCAATTTATTTTAACTATTTTAAATTCAAAGATAATCTTTGACAATACATTAAGTTATTCTTTATATTACCAGGGAGGCTGTTGTCAAGGCATAAGAAATGAAGTCAGAATTTTGCAAGACTGAGAAAGTTCATTCCAATATTTTTTAAATTCTAATACGAATTTTATTTCTAGATTAGTAATTTAAAGTAGAAGTAATGTTACAGTAGCTTTCCTATGTATACAAACCGAAAGATAAAAGCACTTCTAAAAGTATTTAAGAACACTCTAACAATTTTAGTTGGTTACTAGGAGTGGCTTCATTAATCATTACTTCACTCAGGTAATTTATTTTTCATGCTTCTCCAATGAATTCAACAGTTGTCTTTAATCTTTTTCAGCATTTTCCACAATGGCTCAAACTAGTCCTTATCTTTGAGGTTGTTTTGTTATTCCTGTCAGACACAAAGCAGCACACCAACTGAGTGATCTCAACAACTGGAAGAACTACCTGGCAAGAAGAGCATGAGAGGCAAAAACAGAAAAATCTCTCCATAAAATGGAGAAATTCTTTTTTGAAGACATTTAACATTCTTTCTGTAAACTTAAGTACACTTGGAACAGATGAAAATATAGGTATATTGCATGTGGTTGAGGTAGCTTTCAAATAAATGATCCCTAGAGGTATCATATATATACTTATGGCTTTAACAGCTAGTTTTGTCATGAATTTTAATGAATCTTTCAATTCACATTTTTCAGGGTTTTTTTTTTTTTTTCACACATAGCTAATAGCCCTGGAATCAGTTCAACTTTTCCTTAACTTTAACTTATATTTAAAAAATAACTATTTTTTTTCAGGTCTACTAAAGTCCATTTTATTGAAAAAAAGAAAAAACATAAATGAAGTAAAAGCTAACACTGCTTATACATTTTATCTTTTTATATATCATAACATAGGAAAGAAAACAAAAGATCAAAGATACTTTTGGCATCTCATAATCAGATGCCTTATTATGAGATACTGAGAAGAAAAAAGAAGGAAAAATGATTATCAAAGTGGGAAGATCTATGAAAATAGCCTACAAAATAGCCATATTGAATTATCAAAAAGAAGCAAAGTGCTTTAAGTTTATTAGAGGCACATTCAAGTAACTTAAAGTCATTAGCAATTCCTTGTTGAAATTCTAGGTGTTTATATTTTGAAGATGAAATAATATACCTTTCCTTGATATCTAGCCTTTGGAATAATGAAAATGCCCATGGTTCCTTGGTCCATATTGCAGGAATTTTCTTCTTAATGCAGATGAACTTTTACAAGTCTGATGAAGATTTAAGATCTTCTAGACTTCTGTAAAAACCTTGCAGACAAGCATGAGCGTTTTACAGTATCTTTTCAAATGTCTAATTGCAAAAAAAGAACCTTTATATCTCCTACTTTTAAACGAGTTGCTTATTTTCAAGCATAGCTACCTCAGATCACATTCCAAAGCATGGGGTAGCTGATATTGATGAGTATTTAATTCTTCAGTACTTTCTGACCAGAATTGAAACAAAAGAAATCCTTTGTGTCTTGTTCAACACTATTTCCTATAACCAGTGTCTGATTTTCCATTCAACCACACAGAATCAGAGCGCTGGGAAAACCATGAATTTTCCATGAATGATTCCAATTTGCTTGTTTTACTCTCTCATCCTGAGCTCAATGCTTTACAGTACTTAGCCACTCAAATCTCAAGTGCTAAAGCCCAGAGGCTGTTTTAAGTGGCAACTCTGGCATAGCTGGAAACACTGGGGAGGCAGAGACACCTTATCAAAGTTGCTCCCTATCCCAACAAATGGTTCAGTTGAGTGGAGCACACTCAATACCAGCTACTTAAAAATGGAAAAAAAACACCAGTTTAATCAACTTAATGATCGAGAAAGGAAGTAGTGGCATAACCACAAGAGCCTTGCATGGGTATAACAGTAGACCCATTTGTCATGTCTCCAGCACAAAGGATCTTGGATTTAGATTTTAGAAAGTGAATTTGTTAAATGTGAACATTTAAAATATACTTAAAGCTTTTGGTAATCCTTTTTGGATATTTATTTTAAAATGCTTAGTGGAAACAAACAAGCAGCACTTACTCATGCTACATAACATTCTAAGCACTTATCATGTATTAAATAAAATAATCTTCATAGCAATCATGAGCTAGGGATTATTATTATCTCCATCTTACATATGAGTAAACTAAAGAGCAAATAGAGAAGTTAAATAACTCTTCAAGGGCCAAACTGCTACTGAGGAGTCACACTGAGTTTCTAGTATAAGTTGCCTAGATTCAGAGTCCATGTTCCAAACTACTCTACTCTACTGCTCCTATGGAAGTGAATCTGAGAGGTCCTGATAACTGCCTGTTCTTTTATGCTTTACTCTGGCCCAGGGCACAGTATTCTCATATCTAGGCATTTTTTTCCCTTGATAGATGCGGTTTTGATTTATATGATGTTAATGACTCCACTTGAACCATATTTGATTATTGCTGAGTCCTAATTCTAGATGTTATAGTAAACTGACCTCAAAGCATCATCTACACAAGCAAGAAGGTTACACACAGGGCAGTCACAACTTGATGTGGCGATCTCATTTTCCCTTCCCAAATTCCCCGGTGCCCATCTTAACCAATGTTATTAGATGGAGGCACTTATTCCTTATTGGCTTATTTTCTCTTCAAACTTAGAGAAGTTAGAGTCTAATTAGCTTTGATTCAACTGTTTATCTTATTTGGGGAGATAAATTGTAGTGAGTATATGGAATTTTGAAATACTCAATGATTGATATTATTGACAACACTAAATAATCACTGATTAATCATGTATTTTAAAGCAAAACACACTATCTAAAACCTAAACATATTCTGACTCTTACTTCATTTCCAAAGGGTAAAAATTTTAACTTATTCTTTAGAAAATTCCCCAAACACAGACTGACACTTGGTCTCCATTTTCCCTCATTTCCTCAAAGAAATATAATTACAAACAGAACTTTAAGAAATGTTGCACGTATTGAGCACTTGGTCTTACTTTTGGCAACAGCTTCTTCAGGGGCCATCCCCTTTGAGAAAACAAGTGATTCTCTAGATACCAGCAACTCCAAACCTTTTCCTTTACCCAGATTATCACCTTGTCATTGAATATGGTTTTGGACCACCATGTAAGCAAGTCATTTTAAATGGTTTCTAACATATCCTGTGACTGATGAAGAGTCAAACTTCATATACCAAGCAATATTAAAAATACAGCTATTTCCATTTGGCATGTATCAAGAGATTATTCTATCTTCATACCCCTTGACCAAGTAATTCCACTTTGGGGACTCTACGTTAGGGAAATAACCAGAAATAACAGGAAAAAAATAAAATTTACCGAAATTCAAGGAAAGAGGAATTAGACTCTTCTTGATGTGGGGTATTGCAATGTCACATTGTGGAAGAAAAGGTGAGATAGGAGGTATTGTCATATATGGAAAATACAGTCTGCTACAGTGTAGTAGTGGCTTTGTGATGGGAATACTGTTATTAATAATTCTTAAATAATTTTAATTAATTTTTATTATTTAAATTTAATTATTTGTATGGTATTTATGAGTTCTAGGGCCTGTTCTAAGACTTGTATATATATTAATTCATGTATCTTAAAAGTAGTCCTAGAAGATAATTATCACTGTTTTCTCACAAATAAATTACCACACAAAGAAATTATATAACTTTTAAAGATTTATTTATTTATTCATACAAGCACTGGGTACATTCAGAAGCGTGGGAGGGTGAGAGAATTCACCAGAGCCAGAGCAGGGAGCAGAACAGGCAGACCGACGAAGTATACTGCTGAGGGGAGCAGCGGGTGAGGCGGGAGAGGTCTGCGTGCCATGCAGGACCCTCGCCCGGTGGCCAGGGATCGAACCGGCGCTGCAGAGGCTGTGGGCAGCTTCGTAGCCCAGCGCTCAACTGCTGCGCCACCAGGGGCAGCTCGATATAACTTTTAAAGATCACACTGGTAGTGGGTGAATTTGGATTTGAACCCAAAAAGCCTGGTTCCAGAAATACAATTTGTAATGGTTGTTTTCAGACATTTTTGCTTACAGAAACAATAATTAGGTTATTCTACTTGCTCCATTCTCTGTGCTTACTGATATCTCCAAAATGGGAGGGGAAAAAAAACAGGCATTTCTTTGAGGATGTTCTTGTACTCTCATATGTTTCTGTACATAGTATTTTCCCAGTCAGAAAACACTTGTTAAAGATACAAATTTGGAATCCCACCTCAAACCGATGGCTCAGAATCTTCAGATAAATGATCTGGATAATTTTATTTTTAGTTAGCACTTTTAATCAAAGATAGGAAACACTGTGTGTTATATTGTGTCTGAGTACCCTTAAATCTGCTCGGCTTTTCTATTTCCTTCTCTTTGCTGCAGCTGTCAGAAATCACTCAAATAAAAGAAACCACTCAACCGTGTAACTAGTGATTTTATGTAATAAGGAAGTACTTGCCTCTTAAAGGCTGGTAAACATTTGATAGCTTAAGAATTCCTGGCAACCCGAAAACACAATTTAGCATCTTAGAGTTGCAGTGACTTCAGTGGTGTTTTCAGATGAGGCAGGCTGCATCTGGGCAGGGAAGTGTTGTCATCTTTAGAAAATACAATCTGCACAAATAACAGTGATAATGGGGCAAAATAGGCAGATACTAGTCGACTGTAAAGATTAACTGAAACAGAAAATATGCATCTACTTAAAAAATAACTTTAGAGAGGATCTAACATCGAGAGTGATGATGAAATAGTCAATTATAAATGTAAATCAGTTGTATAACTTCATTTCCCAAACATTTCATAGTACCTATTTTTATCTCAAAACATAAAATCTGTAACATGTTTACTCAGATTGAGGGAAAAATATGAAAGCAATTCAACTGCCCCTCAACAACATCATCTATCATAAAATTGTCTTATTTGGAACAAGCATTTGTACTGATATAACTCTCACAAAATATCCACATTTAAAATAATCTTAATAACATTTAATATATGAAAATATACTGTATGCCAAGTGTTGTGCATTGCCTCATTCATTTCTCACAACACTCTGATGGACTATTCTCACTATTGAATACTTTGGTCATTTACCCAAAGTTTCAGAACTAGAATTTGAACCAAGTACAGATTACATCACTAAATATCATAGTGAACTTCATACTAGTCAAGGTCATATACTCATTATGTCCTGCACATGCAAATACACATAATATTTAGTAGCCATGGAACTCAAGTTCAAAATCCATTTTACTTAAGTAGATGGATTCTTTATACAAGGATGATAGAATTAGAACCATTATAAAAATTAATTAGAAGTAACAACAATGAGCACGATAAAAAAATTCAGGCAAGATGAATCCTGAATTCATCTCTTTTCCCACATCACAGCAGACAGGCAACTGCATGGGAGCAACTGCATTTGAAAGAGAAATGGGATTTGCAGATCAGTGTTTCCACTGGGATAAGAAACAAAAAACATCAGAAAGGGTAGGAAAAGCTGAGATACAATCCTCCCAGGATCAATGTCAGGGCACTCCCCCACTCTGAGTGACTCTGCGGGACTTGCTGGGAATGAAGGGCCTGGGGCTTGTTTCCAGCCAATTCTTGCAAATTAAAGAAATACCTGCCCCTCTTGCATACCTGGACAGCCTACCTAATAGATAAACTACAACCACTTTTCTATGGACAAAATCACAATTCCCAGGTCACTCTCATCTTGCTTGCTCAGGGAAAAAGGCTCTGCCAACAAAACCTGCTGAGATCAGAAGGCAGCTACAGCGGAAGGGTTAGTTGTCAGGTATTGAGAGAGCACTGCCAGTGGACTCTGCTTTGAGTCAACAGTGATTGTAGACCCCTTCCTTGGCTTTAGCAGCAGCAGCATCTTGACATTCTACCGCAGAAATCACCTTACCGCTGCCCCTCTTACACAACCCTATAGACTGGGTTCTTGCACCACCACATCACAATGATTCTTAAATTACAGTCATTTTGATTAGTGACAAGCCTTCAGCCAATACAACAAAAAGCACAGTATCCAGGCCAACACTCAGAAACCTTCTATTCTAAACTAAGACTATTACAAAAGAATTAGGAAGGAAAGCTGTCTGGCCTAAACTATAGAAATAAAGACACAGCACCAATGGGAAAGCAGAAGAATTTACTTCCAATTGATGAATTAAGAAAAAATCCTGAGAAAAAATTCTAGTGCAACATAACTAAGCATAGTTTAGTAGACAAAAACAACAGACTTAAAACTAGAAGAAAAATAGATGAACAAAATAAGAACTACAATAAGACAAAGAAAAATATAAAAAAGTTCCAAACAGAAATCATAAGGTTGAAAATAGAGTAGTTGAACTAAAAAGTACAGTAGAGGAGTTTGACAGTAAACTGAAGGTAGAGGATCAAATTGGAAAGGAAGAAGATAGGTTATAGAAACAAAAAACCTCTTCTGCAAAGAGCCTCAGAAACCCAAGCTGGATTACCCATTTTTCTTCATCAAATTTTAAGAATCCATCACTAAAAATATCTGACACATAGTCTCTCCTGTCAATATTTTTAAGTTTACAGAACAAAAAATATAAATGGATACTTGGAAGGATTCCTGGCCTTGGTTCTATATAAATACAAACACATTCTATTCATGATGACATATATAACCAAGACATCCCACACATTACCTTATAAGAAGGGTTAATTGCAAACTATTAAAGATATACAAATAATCAAGTAGCCTGCATCACTCTACTATGAGGTTGCATGGAGCACCACACCACAAAGTCAAATTTGACAATGTCAATTTAACAGCTTTTTAGAAGAGCACTCTGGTCTTCAGCTTGGGGATGTAGGTCAATTATCCAATTTTTTTCTAATCTAAAAGTTTATCCATAGCTTGATACAACAGACTTTTAAATGTTCAAAGAAAACCATGAGTACTTTGCCAGACCACCAAGTCAATTAGTGACATTTCTCAGCAAATCGCATTTAAGTTTAATATTCTGTTAAATATTGTTAGGAACAGGCTGCCATTTTCAATTGCTGGATTTTTTTATTTTTTAGTTATTTGTTTTTTTAAAGATTTATTTATTTATTTATACAAGCACTGGGAACAGTCAGAAGCGCGGGAGGGTGAGAAAATTCACCAGAGCCAGAGCGGGGAGCAGAGCAGGCAGACTGACAAAATACACTGCTGAGGGGAGCAGCAGGCTGAGAGGTCTGCGCGCCATGTGGGACCCTCGCTCGCTGGCCGGGGATCGAACTGGCGCTGCAGAGGCTGCGGGCAGCTTCGCAAGCCAGCGCTCAACCGCTGTGCCACCGGGGAGGCCCTACTGGCAATGTATTTTCAAGAGAGTTCTTTATTATCAATTAAATAAGACAACTTTAAAATTTCATTTTTGCCCATAGAACCTTTGGAACACAATATTACATTAAGAAATTATAGCTTCTGCTTTGTATTCCATATTTTGGCAAAAGAGAAAACTGAGCTTCATTATATTAATATGCAGGTAAAATTCACACTGAATGAAGTTAAAAGGTAAAAATTTTTCCTAAATTAATTTCCTTGAGGAGACTGCCAAAGATGAAGAAATTCTTCTGTTTTGAAATATATGTTCCTTTTAATTTTATATCAGTTTTTATTAGGAATAAGAATAATAGTAAAATGCTGAAATGACAATATACTAGAAACATGATTTTCTTTATAAATTTTTTTTTTTGTATTTCCAGTTCTTTATATTAAAGACCAAGTTTGATCTTAGCCCCTGGAACATAAATGCCTGTTTCTCCTGCCACAAAACAGCTAGAGGCCCCTGGGAAGGCAGCAGATCTGGTGGGAAGGATTATGAAAGAAAGAGCCCTAGTTAGTATGATCAGAGGAGTATGGATTAATGGAAATCTTGGAGATCATAGTTACTTAGTGACAGGGTTGGCTCTAGTAAAGTTATAAACCCTCTAAAACAGCCCCCCTTCTCTCCCTCTCTCTCTTTCTCTCTTACTTTGTGAATCTTTGGCTGCATGGTGTTAGGTATGTTAACACCCTGATCCTTAATGTTTTCTCTTAAAGAAAAGAAAATTTACCTTCCCACCTCTGATAGCCACAGCTATCTCAGGGAACTCTAAATGGTGCTTTGTCAAGATTCCTATAGCCCCCAGTATGTTCATATCATAGATGGGATCTATGGGAAAAGAGTAAAATATCAAATATTCAAGGATCTCTCCTGTAATTAAAAAAAAATCTAATAAGAATAAAGAATACTAATAACTGAATCATAAAGGTGGCCAGAAGTTTGATAAGATATATTCTCAATTATACTGGTCTCAATAACTGGGAAAAAAAAAGCTATAATTTCTTAGATTGAACCACATAAAATTTTGAATATTTGCCCATTCGACATGCAATAATACTTGTAATAGCTTAAAACATAGAATATTTTGGATTAAATGTGACATTTTGAGCTAATAAACTACTCTTGTATCACTAAATAAATTTACTTTTAGAGTTTTAAAAATGACCACTAATGTTAAACATTTTCAAGTTTGCATCTATTCTTTCATTTCTAGTTCTAGTGAGTTCCACAATGACGATTTTGAGTGATTGTTTTATGATAGAATTTTACCCTTTGCTTTATGAAATCACAAATCTAACACGGGTCACATATACAAAACAGGAAGACATTCATAACATTCAAATTCAAATTATCACTGCCAGAAGAGAGACAGATCACAGAGTAATACATACCATTAAAAAATACCTCTCAGCTGGCAGTAAAACAGGTTAACTAAAACATTGTTTGTATAATTGTTTATTTGGTATTTGGGGAGAGCTAACTTGTATAGGCATATACCTCCAAAGCATTTGATTATCTGGATCCCATTCCTAGTGCCAACAGCTCATTGTTCTTCCACCTCTGCACTCCCAGGACACCCTGTACACATTTCCTTCCATTGTAACATTGGTAAATTGTTTGCTTCTTTCTCCTCTCTTGAACTTAAGGGTTCCTGATACAGGAATGAGGTCTTATTTATCTTTGTATTCTTAGTCCAATGCCTGGAACATAGAAGGTGCTCAGTTATTTTGAATGTAGGGTCTCAATTATTATCATAGAAATAAAAGTGGATAATAGAATGAGTCCAAAAGTTTTAAGAAATAGAATCAAAAGGACTTGGAAAACCCATGGAACCAAGGAATAAGTGACAGAAAAAGCCAAGGATTACTCAAATGTTCAGCTTAGTAAGGCATATTTTGAGAATAGGTTGGAGGCAGGAACATAATTTGGACAAATTGAATTTGAAATATTGGTAGTCCAACCAGAAGAAAAATAACTATCAACAATTGGAAAATAGGTCTGGTATGTAGAAGAGAAGTTAAGACTACACAGATTAGCTTTTTGGCATCTGTCATTTAGAAGTTACTATTGTGTGTGTGGATGGAAATGAGTTCACCCAGGGTGAAGAGAGGAGAGAACTAAGGATAAGAATTTAAGACAATGTCAATGTTTGAGTTAGGCTGAGTCAATGAAAGACACAGGTAAGATAGGAGAAACTTAGAAAGCATGAAATGACATAGCATGAGGAATAAAAAGGATAGTTTGGGGAACAAATTCAAACACCAAATTTGTTTCCCAAACAAATTTGATAGAGTTAACTGACCAGAGAGGAATAATAATGTTCAAGGGATTTATTTAGTAGAATAGAAGAGGAAAGTATGTTGCAGCAAATTAAAGAATGAGAGTGAATTTTCAGAATTCAAACTAAAAGTGAGGATGTTTGGATATAAACACACTGTTGGAAAGCTGTGTGGACATGTGTGTGAGACTGATAAGGAGAAGGCAACATGAAACAATTTTCTTTTTAGTATTAACCGCACTGATTTTTGACTGAGTTTTTTACTTTGATTTTTAAAAAATTTTAATTTTTGGGCCTCCCCTGGTGGCACAGCAGTTGAGCACTGGGCTGTGGAGCTGCTTGCAGCCTCTGCAACACCAGTTCGATCCCAGGCCAGTGGGCGAGGGTCCCACATGGCACTCAGACCTCTCCTGCCACCCTCGCTGTTCCCCTCAGCAGTGTATTTCGTCAGTCTGTCTGTTCTGCTCCCTGCTCCGGCTCTGGTGAATTCTCTCACCCTCCCGTGCTTCTGACTGTACCCAGTGCTTGTATAAATAAATAAATAAATCTTTTTAAAAAAATTTAAAAAAATTTTTATTTTTATTTTAATGTTGGGGTTACATTTTTTTGCTCTTCCATATGTACATTACTTTAATTTTGAATGTCTAGTTTTGAACTATGAGGTAGATTATGTGATATCTTATTGGATGGATAATAGGTAATTTTCAAAATAAGGCTTTTTTATTAAAAAAAAAACCTCAAGAACAATTGCAATCAAACATTTAAGCACACATTTTCTTAATTAAAGATGTCATGAGCGTTAAAAGGATGACCATTTCATGGACTAATTTTAGCTAATTGGTGAATTCAGTGGTCCAGTAATAGAGAAAATAATCAAACCATTATGTAGCTACCATTCACCAGTAAATTCAGAGTCAATCCCTTGATAGCACTCATCTATTTGAGAGCTGACTGGAAACCTGGTGCCTTTTCTCCCCAGGCAGTGCTTGTGTTGAATGTAATACGAGAGCACTGGAATCAGCCTACCTGTGAGACCTTGAGGCAAACTGTCTAATGTCTCTGTGCCTCAGTTTCCTTATGAATAAAATAGGGCTGTTGAAAGTACTTACTTTATAGGGTTACTATGAAGATTTAATAAGTTAATACATATAAGAAGGCATTGGAACAGTAGCAGAGAGGAAAATAAAAAATGTTTTCTATACATACCATTATGCACATAGAAATTTGATTCTTACAAAGGTCCTCTTAGTTTTCACTCCCATTTGAGCAGGCCATAATAATAGAATGATATTTATTGCCAGAGGTGAGACTACTGAATTATCATCACTGTGTGAACTTTAGATTATTGTTCCAGGGGTACTAGAGGATTTTTGTTAAGTCCCAGTCTCTCTCTAGAGTAATCCTTCTGAAGCATAGCTATTGCTGAAAATCAAGAAGTCAGGTAGCATTATAGCCTGTGACTATGGGGAACAGTTTTTCTCCTTCAAAACAACCTAGGCCATATGGGAATTGAACCTTGGCCTCATTAGTGCCATGTTTCCAACCAGTCTGGCTAACTAAACCAGGCATATGGCACCTTGCAGATTTTGAACTCTCTAAAAAATGTCAACTTGTCAAATCACTGCTAAAGGGCATTAAGAACTACTGAACTTAACCATTATTTCCATTAGCCTAAGAATTAGACCAAGGCAGGTTCTGAGATATCTAGTTCTGTCCTAGAATCTTATCTTAAGCTTACACTGTGACACACTTGGTATTCAATAAATGCCCTCCAAGTTGACTGATCACTGAGGCTAAATTCCTAAGCACATATAATAAAAATAGTAACCTGCGTAAAGATCAAAATAACAATAAGTAGAAGGTATGTCAGTATTTTATATGACTTTGTCTGGCTAGTTAAGATCCAGGTGTTCAAAGTTTTAACTATTACTATATATACGATTCAGGACAGTTTTTTATATGTGCTTCCCTGAAGGTAAAGTACTTAGCCTTCTGAGTAAACTTTATGGCCCCTTTCTGCTTTCACTTTAATGGATAACATCCGTCCACAAATTTGTAACATCAGTGAGTTCTAGTAATGACTGGTGAGAATTCCATTCCTACTGGAAGGTTAAGACATTTTAAACTTCATTTCAGAGTGTGGCTTAATCTAAAAGTTAATCAACCTCAACCTTAGAGATTTAACAAAAACATAAAAGAATAGCTCTGAGACTAACCTGTGTTCGACTAAAGACTCTAAAGGGAAAGTGAAGAGGTTGATCTCTTTATTGGATCCAGCACAGACAGGCAGCTACTCTACTGACCTGTGGGTCTAAACCTCCACCAGCTGCATCAGAGAGAAAAGTTTCTCAGGCGGCTTCCTGTACAGCTTGTGAAGGAATAAAAATATAATCTTGAGCATTTGGGTCTTTGAAATATCTACAGATCAATCCTTTTAGTAAACACCAATATTAAGAACTAGATTTCCTTAGTGTTTCATTTTGGCTCTTTTTCCTGCTGTCTCCTAAATAAGGATGATGGTGAATGACTTCCAGGAATTTCACTAAAATTCTATAGACCTTATATCTCTTAACCAATTAATCCTTCTTTATTTTCCCCATATAAAAAATACCTTACTGACAGCATCTGAAGTTATAGAAAATAACTTTAAACAAAAGACTGAGTTGGAATTGGAAGAGGAGATATTTCTCACTTGGCTCTTATGTAGAAAAAATTACATTCTCTCTCTTTTTTTTTAAGATTTATTTGTTTATTTATACAAGCACTGGGTACAGTTAGAAGTGCGGGAGGGTGAGAATTCACCAGAGCCAGAGCGGGGAGCAGAACAGGCAGACCGAAGAAGTACACTGCTGAGGGGAGCAGCGGGCACAGCGGGAGAGGTCTGCACCTGAGTGCCATGTGGGACCCTCACCGGCAGCCGGGGATCGAACCGGCACTGCAGAGGCTGTAGACAGCTTCGGCGCAGCCCAGTGATCGACCACTGTGCCATAGGGGAGGCCCTATTCTCATTTTTAAAAAGTGAATACAGAGGAAAGGAAAGGTATTATGGAGATGCACCAAGATAACTAAGGTTCAACAAACTTGAAATCAACCAGCTACTACTGAGCAATGAGACAACAGTGAGAATAAGCTCCTTCATCTTTTGGCTGCAAAGCACTCCTGGAAAGTAGCTGTCAATAACAGATTTGAATAAAACTCAGTCTTTTCCTTTCCTTTTTGTTCCTGATTGATAAGTCTAATTAATTTTATTTTATATCTATATTCTCAAGTATGTATTTTTTAATGGAGAACATGACCTGAAACTTAAAAAGCACATATAAAGAGATATTTTCCAAAAAGTGTTTAGGATTACATTTTCCAACCTAAATGTCATTCATAAAAAGGTAAGTTTGCGTTATCTTTTAGTTTCTTTTATTGAGAAAAGTTGTCTTCTTTTTCCCAGTTTTTATCCTACTGCCTAAGAAATACTTCCCTTTTTTTTGAAAGATTTATTTATGCATACAAGAACTGGAGTACTAACCAGAGGTGTGTGGTGGGGGGAGGGGGAGGAGAGGATTCACCAGAGACAGAGCAGGGAACAGAACAGGTAGACTGACTGAAATACACTGCTGAGTGGAGCCGGGGGCGAGGCAGGAGAGGTCTGCTGGGCCATGTGGGTTGCTCCCTGGCAAGCCAGAGATCAAACTTGTACTCATGCTGCAGAGGCTGCAGATAGCTTCACAGTGCTGTGCTTAAGGCCTTGCACACTAGGGAGTCCCAGAAATACTTTCCTATCCTTGCTAATTTTGAGCTGAATTTTATAACTTTCTAGCCCTGTTCATTTTTCAAGCACAGTTTACCCACTATATGACAGACCTTGCAGAGCTGGGAAATCAAATTTTTCCCACCATCTTTGCCTTTAGAAATTCATTTCCTTCTACTTGGACAATATATTAACCCTATTGTTTATAACCTGGGATACTCCACTTACTTTCTCTGAATATTTGGGAGCTCACATGGACTTTCCATTAGGTATCTATTTCAAAATTCATTCTTGCCTGCTAAAAATTATTTGACCCTCACACAATTTTAAGGCAAGTATCCTATGTCTGTATATAACACATCTTTCTCTTAGAAGAGCCATTTCTCTCTAAATTGTTAAATTTGTTTATCAACTTTCCCCGATATTCTTTATATGTTTTTGGTAATCTTATAAAGATCATAATTATATCTATGTTCTAAAAATATTTCAGCCTCCATTTTGTGTACTCATGCTTTGCTTGCTTTTTCCTTTTTGTTTTTATAAAACATTTTATATTTGCTCTCTCCCCCATTTCCCACATTCTGCAATACTTTTAATTCGTAATTATCCTTCATTTCTGACTTTAAGAATTTACATAAAAAGACTGAATTTTAATACAGTCAGTTTATCCATTCACATAACAAAATATGAGGATCAGAGAAAAAAAATCTGTTACAATTTTATTTTGAAAGAGAGGTAATTTTTTTTAAAAAGATTTATTTATTTATTTATACAAGCACTGGGAACAGTCAGAAGCACAGGAGGGTGAGAGAATTCACCAGAGCCAGAGCGGGGAACAGAAAAGGCAGACCGACGAAATACACTGCTGAGGGGGGTAGCAGGCGGCAGGAGAGGTCTGCCCCGCCATGTGGGACCCTCGCCAGTGGCCGGGAATCGAACTGGTGCTGCAGAGGCTGTGGGCAGCTTCGCAACCCAGCACTCAACTGCTGCACTACCAGGGGAGGCCCAAGAAAGGTAACTTTTATAAAAATGATTAGTTTGAGAATATTTAAACCTGAAGGCTTGCTCAATTTGCACATTCAATACCATAACCATGCATTCTCACAACCAAAAACAAGCCATGATGAAGAGAGACTTTTAGAAAAGAAAATCAAGTGTTTCCTTTATTTTAATGACTGGACCCCATGACCAAGAAGCATTTGAGTTTTATTCAGTGCCACGTTGCATCACTATCAAATCAAAGCAAATATAACTGGTTTTTAGGAGACTCTCATTAGTCCTACCTTGGGAGCCTCTGGACCAGGCCCAAGTTACCCTGAATTCCAAAGAATACCCTAGAAAGCCTCTCTCAATCTTGATCCATCAGAATCTAATGCATCACTTGGTGCTGCAGAGCTATCTACTAAGTGACTAGACTATTTTCCAAATGCTGCAGAGCCGGCCTATTACATTACTACTCATTGGCATGAATGACAGATGTTCTTCATGCTCCTGCATCATTCCCTCCATCCTTCCAAGTTCTCAATCCCTCATTCTTCCCAACTCTTTTCCCCCAAACTTTCTCACAGATGGTGAACACTAATTCTAACTGAATCCATTGAATTTCAGTAATACAATAGCATTGCAAATGTAATATATTCACCGTTATGGACCGGTTAGCAATTCAAAACATTGATACTGAAAGATATATTTAGATATACTATCCAAAATACACACATATATTCATGGTCTCCACACAATCCCTATTGTTCTTGTGTATTTTATGGGAGCCATACAGGCACACTGACTCCTATCATCTATTCTTCTTGCTGATCATTTCTCTGCCCTGGCAGCTACCTGAGTTCAAATGTCAAAATTCCACATAAAGCACTTACTGAAAGACTATGTGTAAGACCACACAAATCACACCGATAGTTTTCTATTTTGAGTTATTCTGGCATAATATTAGAGTATACCTAAAATATATAGTTATTAATTATTTAGAAAACTCTAACAGAATTCTACATCTAAGAAGTAAGTGCGTCCATAAGTAAAAATTAGACATTTAGGGATTTTACAGACATTTGCTTTTTCCTAAGGAATCTGAAACTCCCTAAAATTATATTGCGTTAATTATATCTACACCCATATTTAGTTTCAGTACTTTCCCAGTCAATGGTTATATGAAAATAAAGAACCTATATGACCAATGAACTGTAGAGCACTTAATAGATGTTGGACTTTAACTTTCCCCCAAATTCCCTGTTTAATTGTAAATGTCATTATGAAATTTATTACTACTGGTGGAAATGACTGCCATAAATTACTTGAGGCTTGACTAATTGAAATATATGACTAGGGTATCATATCTGTAATGTATTTGAATCAAGAAGGGTAGCTGCATTTTATATCAAACTGGATTTGGCAGAACTCATTGGGCTTACAAATCTCTGGTGTCAAACTCACACGAAAGTGCCATTTGTTTAGGGAAGATTTGAAGAACATGAGTGAGTAGGAAAGAGTAGGTCCAGATGTTCTGCTTAAATCCAGGTGTGGCTCAGTTGGTCTGTTTTGTGATGAGGGATTTTCCAGAGCACAGGAAACAGCACCTGTATGAGATTATATACAGATTTAAACTCTTTACCAAGTTGACTGCCTTCTGTCTGATCTCTTCCTAATTGCAGTGACTAGACATATCTCAGGTGGAATTAGGCAAACATACAGACTTTGTTTGCTACTACTTAAATCGATTGAGAATATAAAAAGAGCTCAGTTGTAGCTTGATCTTTCTAAGTCAGGAAGATCAACTGCTGATATAATGGAATCAAAATTTAGAGCACTGAAAATATTGAAACTCGTCAAGTTAATAATTAACCCAGGTCTTTTTATTGCCATTAGACTTTTCACTCAAAAAAAAAAAAAAAGACAAACATATTCTCTACACAAATTTAATACCAAGTCAGAAAATTATTGAAAAAAATGGAACACTAAGTATCCATGATGCTGTGCTGGTATTCGACGGGTTTAGGTTGTAAATTGGTTTGGTGTGTGTACATGACTTTTGGCTGCCTTATTAAAGGAAAATTCTTCTAGTAAAAATACACAGCACCCTTTTTTTTATATAGTAAACAGATGTCAGCCTTTCATTGTAAAGTATTTTTGATTCAGTAGATGTCAAATATTACTTTAACAGACAATTCCTGTCTACAAAGGACATTAAACTTTTGTAAGACAATTCCTGTCTACAAAGGACATTTAACTCAAAAGTTTTGGTTATTTTTTTTTTAACAGTTAATGAGGCCCCATTAAAACAAATGGCTTTGAAAATGCAGGCTTAGCACTTTAATTTAAAGATGATTACTCTGCATTAAAATTTCTCTGGTGTATGATTTTTCAGTGATAGAAGCCTTGCAGTTAAATGTGTTTATCTAACAAAGCCAAGCTCCCGTAAGTCTGTTGTGCTTTTGTAAATTTTGATTCCTCTTTTGTTACTATAGGCTGTGAGTGCTGAATGACAGAAAGCACAGTGCAGAGGACCAAATCATGGTCATTTCCTCTATGTAGACCTATTCTCTGAGACTAAATGTATATGCCAAGGACTGCAAAAGATATAGTCTTTGATTATTTAATGACTTGCTATTTGATGTGCTTTAATGGAGTATGTCTATGCACCTTGTTTAGAAATCCTCCTCACTCAAAGTCAACTGCTTCATACTAAATGTGCTTAATTCAAGCAATATGATGCAAACTTGCATGGTTTTATGGGTTCCAAAGTATCTTTGTAGCATGTCCCCCCAAAATGTATATGACTTTGCAAGTTCTCATGACCTTCTAACATCATCACACTCCTCTGCCTGTATTTGCAAATCACTCCTCAATTACACTATGAGTCACATGATAACATCTAAACTTTCCCCCAACTTCCAAAGCAATATGCTCCTATGATGAGAAAGAGCTCAGACTTAGCTAGAGGAGAGATCTGCCCACAGGTAGTAAATAGAAGGTGCCATTCTCAAAGTCAAGGTTTTTAAATGTGGCAATATCTTTCCTAGTCTCTGGCCAGGAATTTTCTTGAGTCATTCTATATCTTAAAAATTATAAGTATACCGAGTGGGAGAAAATTTTTGCACACAACACTAATGATAAAGGACTAATCACAAAAATCTACAAAGAGCTGAAGGGACTCAACAAAAACAAAGTAAATAATCTAGTCAAAAAATGGGTAGAAGAGCTAAAAAGAAACTTCTCCAAAGAGGAAATGCAAATGGCTAACATGCATATGAAAAAATGTTCAGCATCACTTGTAATCAGGGAAATGCAAATCAAAACTACAATGAGATACCAGCTTACATGGCACACAGTAAAAAAACTAGCAACAATAAATGTTGGCAAGGATGTGGAGAAAAAGGAACTCTCCTCCACTGCTGGTGGGAGTACAAACTGGTCCAACCACTATGGAAAGCTGTGTGGAGAGTCCGCAACCTACTAAAGATAGAGCTTCCATATGATTCAGCAATTCCACTCCTAGGTACTCACCCAGAGGACACAGAATCATTAATGCAAAAGGGCACCTGCACCACTATGTTTACAGCAGCACTATTTACAATAGCTAAGCTATGGAAACAACCCAAATGCCCAAAAATAGATGACTGGATCAAGAGATGTGCTACATATACACAATAGAATATTATTCAGCAATCAAAAAAGATAAACTAATGTAATTTGCAGCAACATGGATGGAGCTGGAAGGGATCATGCTCAGCGAAGTAAGCCAGAAAGAAAAAGAAAAATACCAGATGGTCTCAGTCATAGGCAAAATTTAGAAAACCTAAACAAGAGACCAGGGAAAAGACTAATTAAAATAGTGTAAAAATCAAAATCAACAAGCAACTATAAACCAGAAACACAATGGGATGGGGGGAGGGAAGGGGGATTAGGGTCAAAACAAGGGGGGTGGGAATTGTATGGGGAATATAACCAAGATGAAAATGTGCAAAATGAAAAATGATGTAAAAATATATATTAAAAATAAATATAAAAAAATTATAATATTTTCAATCATTTACTTAAATGTTTAACTGTTTATCTTACAGCTGTTGAGTATAATCTTAGGGAGCAAACTGTAGTGGATTTCATCCTGCCCCTTCTCCCCCAATAAAGAAATATATGTTCACATCCTAGTCCCTGGAAACTATGAATATGACCTTATTTGGGAAAAGGGTCTTTGCAGATGTAATTAAGTAAAGGACCTAGAGAGGAAGTCATTCTGGATTTTCCAAGCAGGTCCTAAAACCAGTGACAAGTGTCTTATGAGAGACAGGAGGAAAGAAGATAGAAATAGAGAAAGGAAGATGATAAGAAGGCAAAGGCTAAAATTAGAGTGATGTAGCCACAAGCCAAAGAATACCTGGAACCACCAAAAACTGGAAGATGCATAAAAAGGATTTTACTCAAGAGGCTATAGAAGGAATATTAGCCCTATTGACACTCTAATTTCAGACTTCTGGCCTCCAGAACTGTTAGAGAATAAGTTTTTGTTGTTAGCAACCGCCCAGTTTGTGGTAATTTATTACAGCAGTCCAAGGAAATGAGTACAGTGATATGATAGTATGTTCAGATTTTATAAAATGGGAATTAAATTAATGCTTTGTGAGTTATTTCAATCAGAAAGACTTTTAGACTCCTCTGGAAAATGTCCCAAATGAAACTAAGGTTAAAAAAAAAATGCTGTTTTCATTATGTCTGGAAGGTTGATACAGATGATATGCTGTTGAATGTATACAATCTGACAACTCCAGAGTTACCCAGAATTACACAGAAGTGTATAGTATACAGATGAGAGGAATGGAGAAGTTTGAGAAGTTAGAGCAGAATTTCAAGCTGGTCTTTGAAAAATAAGAAAAAGCTGAATAGGTGGCAAGGAGGAGGAAATACTCACTTAGTGTAGGAAGTGTCCACAAGAAGGGAGGAGACAGCACAAATGAAAATGAGGGGTAGGAACCAGTGTGAGGTGTCTGAGGGGCCATGAAGAGATCATCTCACAAAGGTGGATGGTTGGTATAGGGGAAGTGAGCAACGTCATGGAGGATCTTATATCAGGTTCCTGTAACTTTGCAGTTGCAACCTGCAAAGTTGCAGAACCTGATATAACCTAATATTCACAACAAAATTGAACTGACATGAGGGAGGACAGGTGTGAGAACATGGGCAAGAGAGGATCCAGGTAGATTCATCTTCTGCCTTGGAAAACTGCAAAATCTGACTCATGGTGGGCCTTCATCTCATATTTGATGACACATAAAGATAAGTGTTCTTTTAAAGCATAAAGCACCATTAAATCAAAGTCTTTCTCTTGATGATGAGGTAGCTGAGTTTGAAGAGTACATCAGAGTCACTGAATATACAAAACTGTTCTAGAGAGTTTTGATCTGGTCCCCCAGAACTTCCCAAGGGCTTTGAACCTTCTAAAGTTGTGACATTTTGTGCCCATTCCATAACTGCACCAGGAGGAACACATGACAAAACATGAAGGTATTTCTTAGAGAATAAAAGTGGCTGCTATTCTTTAATATCAGTAGTAGCTCAAGTGAATGAAACATTCCGTGACCTCTTGCCAACTATTTTTGCTGCTTGTCCTCTTTTAAGGCTCCCTTATGATCCAGGTCTTTCCAGTAACAGTCCTCTGTCTCTTTATGAAAGTAATACAAGAATGTCATGAATTTGTGCAAACTTTGGAGGATCTCTTCTCCCCCCTTGGCAATTCTTTTATCTTCCTCCTCACTGTGGGGTTCCCCATGCCATACTGGCATAGGCCCCAGCCTTTTTCAAATGTGATCAGCTCACAAGAGGGAGAAGTGTACAACCTGGAAATTTACATGAACCTGATATAAGATCCCCCATGATGTTGCTCACTTCCCCTATACCAACCATCCACCTTTGTGAGATGATCTCTTCATGGCCCCTCAGGCATCCCTCACCAGTTCCTACCCCTCATTTTCATTTGTGCTGTCTCCTCCCTTCTTGTGGACACTTCCTACACTAAGTGAGTATCTCCTCCTCCTTGCCACCTATTCAGCTTTTTCTTACTTTACAAAGACCAGCTTGAAATTCTGCTCTAACTACTCAAACGTCTCCATTCTTCTTGTCTGTATAATATACACTTTGTTACAAAGAGCATCTCACACCATCCTCCTTCATCCTCCCAAAGCAGAAAGCAAGATTGAACATAAGCAGAGACTAAAATAAAATTGGTTCATACTATTAATTTTAGTATCAGGAACATAGTAAGACTGTTGGGGGGTAAGATGTAAGTCTTTCAATCTTTACATAGGTTCATCTGCTTGCCTTCAGTGTGCTTAGTATATACTGTGGTTAAACACCCAGTTTCAGAGTGTTGACTATTTGAGCCCTACCTGTGGGTGAGTTACTTGACTCCTCTACTCATTCTCTGTGCCTCACTTTCACCTGAATTACTTGGGGGAAAAAATAGTACTTATTTCAAAAGAGATTTTTATGAGGACCAAATGATAAAACACATATGAAGTGTTACTACAAAGCTTGGCACATGATAAGAGCAATAAAAGTTAGTTATTGGTATACCATCTAAAGGACTGAATTAAGATGAGAGCTAAATAAGTCATTCAGCCTGTTTTTTAAGGCAATCCTGAAATCACAGATATAAAAGCAGTGTTTGTGATTCATCATGGTCTATTTTAGCCAATCATGGTTAGAATTTCAACAAACGAGTTTAGAGCAAAAGCACTATGGTTTCAAACAGTGTGCTTTTGTCTGGAATGTTCCCTCTTCCCCTCCTTGGGATCCTATAGTATCAAGACACAGCTGATAAAGAATCAGAAGAGTCTATCCATTTCTGTCTCTCTCTGTTCACCCTCCTGTTCAAATTTGTTTTTCCTCCGCCATCTCCCAATCCCTATCTCTGCTTTAATCTGTATTTCTATTCAGCTTTCTTTCTAGCTTAGATTTAAGTCTCTGTAGAACTTGCAGGAGGTGGTAAAATCCTTGAGTGCAAGATTCAAGTCTTTACAAGTCTGCTGAAGCCTCCCTCAGCCCCCAGCACTATGCTAAGTGCAGAAAAACAGCATAATGAATACTTAATTCAATGTCTTATTCTTGGTTAAGAACATTGTTGTTTATACAAAGAATATGTTTCTTTATATAACAATAAGCAACACAAAAGGATAACAAGGTAGGTCAGAACACCTCTAAATATAGACAAGTATATGTAAAACCCGGATTTTGTATAAAGTTCTAACGAAATCCTTCAAGGTATGTATATACCATGTGTGTTTGTATACTGTATATATTGCTACTTAACTGTGGAAAGTGTAAATGACTTTTATTTGCTAAAGTTTAGTTTAAATTAACACTGGATATTTTCACTAAGATGTTAGCAAACTGAGTTCTCCCCATAATGCTGGTTACATGTTTAAGATTCCCAGGAGGAGGCATGCTAACCAGGTTAGTTCTCAAATTTCTCTACTTCTCTACCTTCCGGAGTTTTACCTAAAAGACAAACAAAAATCCAGTATACTTTCTTATAACTCCAGTATAAATACTTTCTTTCAGTTTTTGCTGATGCCACTTTCACAAGTTTACACAGTGAAACTCAGTCTTTATATCAACCAAGCAGTTAAACTTCATGTTCAACATATCATCTTGTGAGAAATTCACCATAGTTTTAGCTGAAGTACCAAAAATATAACCTGGATGTATGAATAGAATGAAATAATCAAGAGTTACTCCTTTCAGTGCTTTTCAGATGTTTTGTCTTTTTCTAACTATAGCAATAACAAAATTCAAAAGTTTTTAAACACAGGAGCAGTAAATTAAAGTTGAAACATGAGCAATAGCTGTCTTGTAGACAAGCACGGAGTAGGGTGTTACTAGTGCTTATAAGCATTGTCAAGCTCCCATTGTTTCTAAGGGAAATGGTGATGCAAAAATTATGCCTCTGCTCTTGGGGAATGAAAATCACATAAACTGTCTTCTATAAATCATATTTTGCTCGTCTAAGTGGATCAGACGAGGGAGAAGGAGAGGGGGCTCTCCTTGGCAAGGAGCTTTGATCATTTTGATCAAACACAGACCACCTATCAGCCTTCCAAGTGCCACCATGCGTCATACACATTTTCAATATTGTGTCATAATAGCTACCAGTCATTGTAGTTGAGATAAAAAAGGGATTGTAATTAAACATATGATTGGATCCAGACATTTTAATCATGCCCTCTATCTATTTTGCAAAGCAGGCCTGCTGCCTTTTCAGCAGTCCTCTGGAATCGCCCTAGGATGACAATTTGCATGCTAACTGAATTCATGTACCGTGCAGATTGCACGAGGACATCTGTTGCTGATTGTTTTGGTCCTCTGCTTTTCAGACTCAAATATGAAAATGCAGAAAGTAAAAGGCAAATCATGGAGCCCCAGGCAAGACAGCAGACAGATTGTTTGATATTTCTCTCTCTCTCTCTCTCTCTCTCTCTCTCTCTCTCTCTCTCTCTTTCTCTCTTTCCCTCTGTCTGTCTCTCTCCATCACTCTAGAAGAGACTATGACATAAACATAGAAATGGAGACCATTCACTAATTTACAGTCCCCCCCCCACCTCATAATAAAATCAGTGCCCATGAAATGATGCTGTTTCCCAGCTGCTTCTTGTCTTAGTTTTATTCACACTGTTGAAAAAGAATCCCCATTCCTACTGCAAAGGTCTCCAAATACAAGACAGTAGGAGAGCGGCTGCTGTGATTATGAAAAGAAGACATAAGAAAAGAGACATAAGAAAAAGAGACACTCTATGTTGCACAGAGAAGCTAATCAACTGTCTTGGCAAACATTCTACCCAACCTCGTAAAGTCTAGGGAATGTGAAGTATCCACAGGCAAAGGAACTCTGTCATGTAAACACACAGGATCATTAAATCCATGGCTTCCTCAAAAAGAACCACATCAATGAACTTTGCAAAGGGAACCTTGCTCAGGCATAGCAGCGGAGTAACTCTCCCTGGCTTTATTCACAGTGAAGGGTAAGTATAGAATTGAAATTCAGAAAACATTTATAAGGTATCATATGCCTTACATCATTAAGATTTTCACTTAAATTTTTCTGCAGTCCTCATGATACTGGAAAGGAGGGAATTATCCAGTGTTTGGAAATGAAGAATCCATAATTCAGAAAAATTAAAAAACTTGCCAGGAAGTCACAGATTAAGTTTGATTCAAATCCAGGTCTTTTCCCTATGAGCGTACAAGACTTCATTATGTCATACTGCTCTCCCCACTGGCTTGCATTGCCTTAATCAATTCTCTTTTCTACTCTACACACAGCACAAAATCTATTACTTAGAGAAAACCTTTTTTTTTAATAATTTGTAGGATGTCATTATCTTTTGCTTCAATATGAGAGAGGCAAAAGATTGGCTTTATTTTCTAAGTCCAAGATTAGAATTGAACATTCTGAGTAATTTCAACTGCTTCAATACCAGAATGGAGCATTTCAACTCAAGTTGCCTGGTGGACCAGGTCACGGTGAGAGTGAAAGGAACTCCTGTCCTCTATCACCTTTTGCCCCATCTTTTGAGTCCTTGTTTAAATTCAAATTCCATTATCTATGGAGCATTGAAAATATATTAGATATAGTCAATGTATATATAGCATATAGCATGCTTACTATAGTATGCTATAGTAAGTAACTTAAGTATACTCAAATATATATGTGCATTACTTTGCTTTTCAGTCTCAAAGCAAACCTGAGAGATTAGTAGCAATAGCACTACCATCATCTAAACCTAAGGAAGCAAGGATCAGAAGGAAAGGAAATGCAGGAGACCACTCTATTGTTAGAAACCAATACAAGATTCAAGCATAGTCTTGAGATTAGACCATTTCCCACACCCACAACTGTCCCCATCATCGAAATGCCTAATTTTTCTTACTCTTCTCACCAAAATCCTATTCCTCATACTGTTAACTAGCTCTGAGTCCTCATCCACTTGACACTCTTTATCCCAACCTCTAATTAACACATTCACTTCCTTGGTCTCCCTACAGCAGGGGCTCTCAAAGTTTATTGTAATTAAAAATCATTCATGCTGAGTGGGACCATCCGGTTTTTTCTTTTTCTTTCTGGCTTATTTCACTAAGCATGATCCTTTTTAGCTCCATCCATGTTGCTGCAAATTGCATGAGTTTATCTTTTTTGATTGCTAAGTAATATTCCATGGTGTATATGTACCACATCTTCTTGATCCAGTCATCTATTTTTGGGCATTTGGGCTGTTTCCATAGTTTAGCTATTGTAAATAGCAAGGGACCAGGAAAAAGACTAATTATAATAAAGTGAAAATCAAAATCAACAAGCAACTATAAACCAGAGACACACTACAGGCGGGGGAGGAGGGAATAGGATCAAAACAAGGGGGGTGGGAATTTTATGGGGACTATAAGCAAGATGAAAATGCATACATTGTGCAAAAATGAAAAATGATGTAAAATATATAAAATTTAAAAAATAATAAAAGAATAATCAGCATAAGAGCTTGTTCAGTTTCCTATACCCATTCCCAGATGTTCTGATTTAGTAGGTCACGGCCTAAGACTTTGCCAATGCTACTGCTCTATAGCCTTTGAGAACCACTGAGGCCTGAGGTATAATCTCTCAGCCACTTTGCCACTGCAAGAGGCCTTCCTCCTCCTAATTTATATTGGACCTCTCCATCTTTCCCTGAGGCTAACCAGAGCTGCCAGGCAGATGTGTTCTGATACCCAATGCTCAACTTGGCTTCAGTGGAAAATCTCCATTCTCAAGGGCTTCCTCCTTATTCTAAAAAGAAGGAATAGACCTGCTCAAGAGCTCTCAATAGACAAGAGGTATGATAGATGTTCTAAGGGTTAAAGAATCAAATTTCTACTCCTGGATGTGGTTTTGAGGCAATTATATGAACTCTCCATGTCTCTCATTTAAAAACTTCAAAATTGGGGGAGGGGTCCTCCCTGGTGGCGCAGGGGATTGAGATGCAACCTATGAAGCTAACCGCAGCCACTGCAGCATGAGTTCAATACCCGGGTGTCCAGGGAGCAACCCACATGGCGCAGCAGACTTCTCCTGGCTCACCTGCTGCTCCCCTCAGCAGTGTATTTCAGTCAATCTGCCTGTTCTGTTCCCCACTCTGTCTCTAGTGAATCCTTTCAACGCCCCCCACCCCCGTACCTCTGGCCTCTCCCCAGCTCTTGTATGCATAAAAATAAAACAAATCTTAAAAAAAACAAAAACTTCAAAACTGGCATTAAAATAGTTAATGACAGTAAAGACTAAAAAGAGAGAACATAGCCTTTTCCTGGTACAATGCCTGATCCAGAATAGATGGCTAATACATATTCATTACCCCTTCTTTCTTCTCTTGAATATGCCCACTTCAGTATCCTCCAGATGTTGTAACTGCAGTTCAATGCAGAGACAACTGCCAAGACAAGGGAGAATGATGGCAAACTCACAACTGTCACACTGAAGGCATTTTCAGAGGTTGTAAGGGCAGCTTCTGCTGGTTTTATCATACTTTTTTTTTAATTTAAACATTTTATTTTATATAATTCTTACATATTTTTTCATCTTTGTACAATGTATGCATTTTCATTTTGGTTATATTCCCCATACAATTGCACCCCCCCTTATTTTGACTCTAGTCCTTCCTTTCTCTGCCCTTCCCTCTCTTCCCCCAGCCCCTCCCCTGTAGAGTGTCTCTGGTTTATAGTTGCTTATTGATTTTGATTTTTACTTTGTATTGATTAGTCTTTTTCCTGGTCTCTCATTTAGGTTTTCTAAATTCTTGCTATGAGTGAGACCATCCGGTATTTTTTTCTTTCTGACTTATTTCGCTGAGCATGATCCCTTCTAGCTCCATCCATGGAAGCAACCCAAATGCCCCAAAATAGATGACTGGATCAAGAAGATGTGGTACATATACACAATGGAATATTACTCAGCAATCAAAAAAGATAAACACATGCAGTTTGCAGCAACATGGCTTTAGCATACTTATGTAGAGCAAGGAGAATTTGACTCTACCACCACTTTTCCTGGATATTTTAGAGGGACATAGGAGACAAGACCCTCAAAATAAGGTGAGCTAGAGAAGTCAAGCACTTGTTCTTTGCCTTTACATCTCCTCCCAAAGGTCACATGTGGGGATCTCAAGCTGAGAGGGATATACTAGCTTAACCCCTAAACAAGTGCATTGAACCCCAGCAATTTCCTTTTAAGATATCCCTTAGTCTCTTAAATCTTATTAATATAAACATTCTTGCAGTAATTTTTTTCATTTTTGTAATCTTAATTTTTGGTCTGTCTGTACTGTTTTGTGGGATATTCATTTATTCTCTGCTCTTTTTGTCTTTCTTACAGTTTCTACTATTTAATCTAACTTATTGAGATTTTTTTGCATCTAAATATTGTCTACTTATTATATTTTCATATTTTTCATAGCATTTTCTCTTATAATTTTAAATTTAACATATAATGTAGGGTAATTTCAGAGAAATCATAAATTACAGAGAAGCAAAATGAATAAAAAAATACTCTTATCCAAAGATAATCATATAACACCTAGTTGCACATACTTCCAGATGATTACCCTACCAAAATATTCCTTAGTTTGGCTAATTTTGTCCTTTTGAATAAAGTATTTTTTATCTGCTTTGCTATTTTCTAATTCTCTGTTTTTGTTTTTTCACCTTTGGCCTCTTTGTTTTATTGTCTATGTTATATTTTGGTTTTCTTTGTCCTTACAGATATTTACTCGTCAATTTGTTTTCTTTTACTACTCATGTTCATTTGAGTTTTTAAATATAGTTCTTGTTATTATTTTAATTGACTTTCATTTACTTTATTTGCTATTATTTATTGCTATTATCTTTTATTCTTTAATTATTTTTATTCTATTTTTTTGTCACCTTTATTCTTTTTTTTTTAATATTAAATTTTATTTTTATATTCCCCCATACAATTGCAAACGCCCCATTCTGACCCCAATCCTTCCCCTCCCGCCCCCCACCCCCCAAAAAGTGTCTCTGGTTCATAGTTTTTTGTTGATTTTGATTTTCACTTTCTTATATTCATTTTCCTGGTCCCTTATTTAAGTTTTCTAGATTCCTGCTATGAGTGAGACCATCCGGTACTTTTCTTTTTCTTTTTGGCTTATTTCGCTGAGCATGATCCCTTCCAGCGCCATCCATGTTGCTGCAAATTGCATGTGTTTATCTTTTTTGAATGCTGAGTAATATTCCATGGTATATATGTACCACATCTTCTTGATCCAGTCATCTATTTTTGGGCATTTGGGCTGTTTCCAAAGCTTAGCTATTGTAAACAGTGCTGCTATAAACATAGGGGTGCAGGTGCTCTTTGGAATTGATGTTTCTGTGTCCTTTGGGTAAATACCTAGGAGTGGAATTGCTGGATCATATGGAAGCTCTATGTTTAGTAGGTCCAGAAATCTCCACACAGCTCTCCATAGTGGTTGGACCAGTTTGCACTCCCACCAACAGTGCAGAAGAGTTCCTTTTTCTCCACACCCTCGCCAACATTTGTTGTTGCTAGTTTTTTTAATATGTGCCATTCTCACTGGTGTGAGATGGTATCTCATGGTAGTTTTGATTTGCATTTCCCTGATTACAAGTGATGTTGAACATTTTTTCATATGTCTGTTGGCCATTTGCATTTCCTCTTCAGAGAAGTTTCTTTTTAGCTCTTCTGTCCATTTTTTGACTGGATTATTTTCTTTGTTGTTGCTGAGTCTCATCAGCTCTTTGCAGATTTTTGTGATCAGTCCTTTATCATTAGTGTTGTGTGCAAAAATGTTCTCCCAGTTGGTGGGGTTTCTCTTTGTTTTTGTTATAGTCTCTTTTGCTGTGCAGAAGCTCTTTAATTTGATGTAGTCCCAGCTGTTTATCTTTGTCTTCACTATCACTGCTTTGGGTGATGTGTCTGTAAAGATGTCTTTGATGTGCAAATCCCATAGTGTTTCGCCTATATTTCCTTCTATGTATTTTATGGTTTCAGGTCTTATGTCTAGTTCTTTAATCCATTTTGAGTTGATTTTTGTGTATGGTGTGAGGTAGTGGTCAAGCTTCATTCTTTTGCATGTAGCGACCCAGTTTTCCCAGCACCATTTATTGAACAAACTTTCTTTGCTCCTTTGTCAAAGATTAGTTGACCATAAATCTGTGGGTTTATTTCTGGATTTTCTATTCGATTCCATTGGTCTGTATATCTGTTCTTGTTCCAATACCATGCAGTTTTGATGATTATGGCTTTGTAGTATAGTTTGAAGTCTGGGAGTGTGATGCCTCCATTCCCTTCTTTTTTTTTCAGTAGAGCTTTGGCTATTCGGGGTTTTTGGTGATTCCATATGAATTTCATCAATAATTGTTCTATTTCTTTGAAGAATGCCATTGAGATTTTGATTGGAATAGCATTGAATCTGTATATTGCTTTTGGTAGGATGGCCATTTTAATAATGTTTATTCTTCCAATCCATGAGCAGGGGATGTCTTTCCATTTCTTTGTGTCTTCTTCTATTTCTTTTAACAGTGTTTTATAGTTTTCTTTGTATAGGTCCTTTACCTCTTTAGTTAGATTTATTCCCAAATATTTGATTTTTTTTGTTTCGATAATAAAAGGGCTGGTTTTTTTGATTTCTTCTTCTTCAGATTTATTGTTTGTGTATAGGAAGGCTACTGACTTTTGTGTGTTGATTTTGTATCCTGCCACTTTACTGAATTGATTGATGAGTTGAATTAGTTTTTCTGTGGAGATTTTGGGGTTCTCTATGTATATTATCATATCATCTGCAAATAGTGATAGTTTGACTTCTTCTTTTCCTATTTGGATTCCTTGGATGTCTTTCTCTTGTCTTATTGCTCTGGCTAGGACTTCCAGTATTATATTGAAAAGCAGTGGTGAGAGTGGACATCCTTGTCTTGTTCCAGATCTTAATGGAAATGCTTTCAGCTTTTCACCATTGAGAATGATACTGGCTGTTGGCTTGTCATAGATGGCCTTTATGATGTTGAGGTATGTTCCTTGTATCCCAAGAATTTCAAGGGCTTTTATCATGAATGGGTGTTGCACTTTGTCGAAAGCTTTCTCAGCATCTATTGATATTATCATATGGTTTTTATATTTCTTTTTGTTGATGTGTTGGATAACGTTGATTGATTTTCGGATGTTAAACCATCCTTGTGCCCCTGGAATGAATCCAACTTGGTCGTGATGAATTATCTTATGGATACATTGTTGGATTCTGATAGCTAAAATTTTATTGAGGATTTTTGCATCAGTGTTCATTAGGGAGATTGGCCTATAGTTTTCCTTTTTTGTGTTGTCCTTATTTGGTTTTGGTATTAGTGTAATATTGGCTTCATAGAACGTGTTTGGTATTGTCCCTTCCTTCTCAATTTTTTGGAAGAGTTTGTGAAGGATAGGCACTAATTCGTCTCTGAATGTTTGGTAGAATTCATTTGTAAATCCATCAGGTCCTGGGCTTTTTTTTTGGGGAGGTTTTTGATTACCATTTCAATTTTGCTGCTTGTAATTGGTCTGTTTAGGTGTTCTATTTCTTCTTTATCTAGCTTTGGGTGATTGTAGAGTTGTAGGAATTTGTCCATCTCCTCTAGATTGTTGAACTTGTTTCCATATAACTGTTCATAGTAGTTACTGATTATTCTTTTGATTTCTGCTGTGTCCGTTGTGATTTCTCCTCTTTCATTTATGATCCTGTGTATTTGTGCTTTCTCCCTTTTTTCCTTTGTGAGCCTGGCTATGGGTTTGTCTATTTTATTGATTTTTTCAAAGAACCAGCTCTTGGTTTCATTGATCTTTTGGATTGTTTTTTTAGTTTCAATTTCATTTATTTCTGCTTTGGTTTTTGTTATTTCTTTTCTTCTACTGGTTTTGGGGTTTTTTTTGTTGTTCTTTTTCTAGATCTTTGAGCTTCGAGATTAGGTTGTTTCTTTGAGTTCTTTCTTGTTTCTTGATGTGAGCTTCTATTGCTATATATTTTCCTCTTATTACTGCTTTTGCTGCATCCCATACATTTAGGATATTGGTGTCCTCCTTGTCATTCATTTCAAAGAATTTTTTAATTTCTTCTTTGATCTCCTCGTTAGCCCAGTGGTCTTCCAGTAGTGTGGCTTTAAATTTCCATGAGGTAGGATAGTTCCTTGCCTTCTTTTTATGATTTATTTCTAGTTTGATGCCTTCGTGGTCAGAAAAGATGGTTGGTATGATTTCAATCTTGGTGTATCTGTTGATGTTTGTCTTGTGCCCCAGTATGTGATCGATCCTGGAGAATGATCCGTGTGAGCTTGAGAAAAATGTGTACTCCGTTTTTTTTTGGGTTTAGTGTTCTATAGATGTCTGTTAAGCCCAAATGCTCTAGGTCCTTATTTAGAGCTTTAGTTTCTTTACTTATTTTTTGTCTTGTTGATCTATCCATTGTTGATAGTGGTGTGTTGAAGTCTCCCACTACGTATGTGTTTTCTCTGATGTCTGTTTTCAGAGAGGACAACAGCTGTCTGATATATTTTGGTGCTCTTTCGTTTGGTGAGTATATGTTAATGAGTGTTATTTCTTCTTGAAGTATTGTCCCCTTAATCATAATGTAGTGACCATTGGGGTCTCTTTTTATTTTTTTGAGTTTGAAGTCTGTTTTATCTGATATAAGTATAGCTGTTCCTGCTTTCTTTTTTGGCCCATTTGCTTGTAGGATTGTTTTCCATCCTTTGACTTTGAGCCTATTTTTATCTTTTGTAGCTAAATGTGTTTCCTGGAGACAGCAAAAGGTTGGGTTTTGTTTCTTAATCCAGGCTGCAACTCTGTGTCTTTTTATTGAAGATTTAGTCCATTTACATTTAGAGTTAATATTGATATGTTAGCATCTGTATTTGCCATTATGTTTGTCTTTCCTTTGATTTTATTTATTCTTTTAATAACTTTTTTATTTTTGGTCTTCTTTCGTTGTTATTCGTCCTCTGAGGTTCTGGTTTTAGGATTCCTTGTAGTATTTTTTGGAGTGGGGGTTTATTCGTAATGAAATTCTGGAGTTTCTCTTTGTTTGGGAAGGTCCATATTCTTTCTTCATGGAGGAAAGAGAGCTTTGCGGGATAGAGTATTCTTGGTTGGCATCTGTTTTCTTGGAGTCTGTTGACTATGTCCCTCCACTCTCTCCTTGCCCGTAGTGTTTCTTCAGAGAAGTCTGATGTCAGCCTGATTGGTTTTCCTTTGAATGTTATCTGTTTCTTCCCTCTTGCCAGCTTCATTATTTTTTCCTTGTCCTGGATTCTTGGGAGCTTTACTATTATGTGTCTTGCTGTGTTTTTCCTTTCGTCGTGGAAGTTTGGTGTTCTTCTTGCTTCTTGTATATCAATTTTCAGCTCCTTCTTCGCATTTGGGAAGTTCTCTTCAATTATCTCCTGGAATATTTTCTCTGTTCCTACATCTCTCTCCTCTCCTTCTGGAATTCCTATAACTCTTATATTTCCTTTCCTCATGGAGTCAGATAGTTCCCGAAGTCTTTCTTCATTCTTTTTCCTTCGTACTTCTCTTTCCTTTTCTGTTTTGGTTCTTTTTATTTCTGTGTCTTCAAGAGAACTTATTCGTTCTTCCATTTCATCTATTCTGCTTTCCTTGCTTTTCCCGGAGTTCTTTAGTTCCTCCATTAATTCTTTGATCTCCTGCATTTCTTTTACTTCCCTCTTTAGGGACTCAATTTCATTCTTCTGACCATTGTTTTCCCTCTTTAGGGACTCAATTTCCTTCTTCTGATCTATCACTTTTTTAATCATGGCAATTTTAAATTCTCTTTCTGGAAGGCTCAGAAGTTCTTCCAATTTGCTGTCGTTGCAATCTGGGGAGTGGTTTTCTTTTTGTGGTGTGCTTCTTTCCTGAGGAGTTGTTAGGTTGCGTGTGGTTCTTCTACTCACTACTGTCTGTTTTCTAATTTGTCGTATGTGTTGGGACACTGTGTTGCTCGGACTGACTGGCATCTTGGGTGTACTTCTCCGCTCCCCTCTGGCTATTCCAGGAGCCATCTCTGTCTTCTGGGGGAGCTTTCTGCTGGTTTTAGGCAGTTTTTACTGAAGAAATGTCCCTGTTCTCAAATGGCGAAGCGGGATGCAGTCCCTGCGCCTCCGGTTTCAGGCACACTCTTCTGCGCACCCAGTCTGCCCCGGACGTGGGTGCCTGCTCCCTCTGTGGGCTCAGACTGCTGGTCGGAAGGGGCCTGGCATGGGCTAACTTCCTGGCTGGCCACTGGGTCCTCTAGAAGCCTTCTGCCCTTTTCAAGCAGTCTTAAGAAATTTCCTGTTCTATGGGGTGTTAGTGACTTTTTTTTCCTGGTCGCTAGGTGGCGCCAGAGATCTCTCCTATTGTCCTTGGGGGGCTGTTTTTCGCCTCCCCCCACCCCGTGGGACAGGGAACAGAGCGGGAATGGTAGGGTACACCTCAACAGCTTTGGGGTGCTGTGTCTGCCTTGTGCCCCACCGTCGTGGAGAACCCACGCCCCGAATTTTCGTGCCCCGGGTCTCATTTCAAAGCCCTCAGTTCCAGGACGCGGGCTGTAGCCCAGTTCAGTGGCGCGGGAATGGCGCCTTTTGCACCGCTCCCGTGCCCGGGTGCCTGGTTCCTGCTTACTCAGGGAGGGACCTTCACCTCAGTGAGGACCTCCGCGCGTCTCCCCGCAAGCCTAGGTCGTCTCCCCGCAAACCTAGGTTGCTGGCGTGGGGACCTGGGCAGCCACGATCCTGGTCTGCACTTGCTTTTCAAGCGCGCAAGCTTACCGGCAGCCCGGGCTGTGTGCGTGTCTCCCGGGGTCTTTGTTCTTCTCTAATGGCGCCTGGAGCCGTTCGCTCACCGCCACGGCGAATCCTGCAGGGTTCGCCTCAGCTCCCGTTCACGGGGTGTGGTGGCTGCAATAGTTCCTTTCCACTCACAGTCCCGCTTGCTGCGTCGTTTGTTCTTGTTGGCCGTTTTGGTTTGTTGTTTTCCTCCTCTCTGCCGGTGGGAGAGTGCCGCCTCTGTGGGCGGGGGAGGGGAGCAGGGTTCTGCGCTTCCCTCCCTTCTAGTCCTCTTTTATGGCCACTTTCTTCTTCGGGTAGTTTGCTGGAGTCACCCGTTTATCTTCCGTGTCCCAGTTCTCACTGGGACCTGCCGCTTTTCCTCCCTATTAACATTTTTTAATGGGAGATCTTACTGGCAGCGTCTCGCCGCCATGTTGCTCCGCCCCCCTTTCACCAATACCTATTTTTATTCTAAATTTATGAATGACTCATAGAGACTCCCCAGAGAGGGGATATCAAGGACTCATTCCACAAGGGTCCTCCAAGCTCCTCATATCTTCCTCTCACTCCTGAATCCCCTAAAAATTACTTTGAGTAAGAAAATTAACAGGTTGAATCCTTTCCCAGAATTATTATAAATTCATCAGAATAGATAGCATTCTTGTGCCATTGGAACAGTATGTTTTTCTTCTACCAAATTCTCTCTATTCCCATATAATGGGAGTTATGTGACCCAACAGCTATAGTGTATATAATCATAGACTTTCAGAAAGAATGGGTTCTTCCATTACAGGATGTAGAGGGGAGGAAGCTCCATTCAGGAGAACTCTTATGTTAAAACTCCTGATTTTAAAAAGAGCCAGAAGCCAATAACACTCCATGAACAGTGCCATTATTACAGACTCCACAATCAATTTTTGGAATCTTACATATACTGCCTCCAAACCCATTATCACCAATGTGATTCATTATTCACTTAAGGAGGGTCCCCAGATACCCTTCTCAGTGTTTGAGCCTCCTCAACTCCATCCCTTTATTAAGAAGACCAAAAACTTAACATGGAGGCAAATATCCCTTGTGGGTTTTCGGGTTCACAATTATGAATGGTTGATTTGGGTTTTTTTGTCATAAATCTGTTTTTCACCCCAAAAAGGCTTTAAATTGACACAGAGAAGTAGATCAAACTTCTTTTTCTATGCTAGAATTAGATGCCTATTCGATTAACTTGAGTCCCTGAAATAAAGTCTGGTTAATCTAGTCTGAAACTGCTGATTTGTTGTTTCTTTTACTTTCTATACTGCGTATGTATCCCATTTGGTGCCTTAATCAAGAAAGAAATTCACTCTTTTAAATGGAACTTTCTAATTGGAATACACCTATTCACCAACTAGATATCCACCGCCATAGTACTCCTCCCCCACACTCTTTCCTGATAAGGGCTTAGGTTCCTGAAATGTGCTTCAAAATTATCAGTCTCCACTCTCTCCAGTTTGTATTAACTATCTTAACCATTTTATTCTTCACTAAGTATCACTTTTATGTTAGTTATTTGACCTACAAGTCTAAGGGGCCTGAAAATTCCCACATCAAAAGGAACATAACCATTCCATACTTTTACTAGCATTTTAGACTATTAATTTCAGGTTAAATCACATAACTAACAACTGCTGAAATATGTGTCATCCCAAAATCACTAGTTCTCTGGAAAGTCCCTTCTTAATGAACTTATGGAATGTGGCTAAATAAAATTCTAAATGTAAAGATCCAAAGCTGACAACTTTTTAGCTGAAGTAAGATGAAAATATCAATAGCAAAGAAAAATATTTTCAGGGAAATGAGGTTAGACAGGTCTTCCAATCTCAGACCCTATTATGAGACTGACACTGAACTCCCAGACTCACTGAGTGAGGATCTCTTCCTTCTCAACCTGACTTTTTTCTCTAACAAGATGCACAGACTATACCTTGATGTGCCTATTCAACTGGGTACCAAGAACCCTGGCTCATTTATTTGGAAACTCCCCAAATTTTCCACTGGCAAATGTGAATAAGAATTTTTCCTATAATCCATGAAATCATAAACCATGACACTTTAGAAATCATCTACTCAGTCCTTTTGTTTTACAGATGAGCAAACTAAGACACAAAAAAGTTAAATCCGTTTTCCAACATCACAAGGTTAAGAGAAGAATGCAGTCAAGAATCCAGACTTCTCTAATTTCAGGTCAGAGATTTCCCCACTGTAGACACAATTCTTTCCACTCGCAGTAAACATTTACCACCTTCCTACACTGGACAGGGTGCCAGGTACTGCCCGAATTTTATCAAATGTAGCCATTACTTCCTTGCCAACTTACATAGATCAAGCTCCACAACTGCTTGTGTGATTCAAGCTGAGATATCTTCTGTGACAAATTTCAAAAGAGCCACCTGCTTCCTATTAAAGAAAAGGGACAACACAGAAAAAAAAAAGATTCTCCCATACTTTTGCATGTATCTCTATCAGTCTGGTAAGGAGCTACTACAAGTCTTTCTTTTAAAAACCACCTCTGTCTTTATTCAACACCTCTACAATTATTTATGGTTCCATTGTAGGCATTGCTATATCTCCAAAACCAAAGATTGCCTCACATATTATTAAGATTATGATATGTGTGTCATTTATGTCACATATTTTCTCTGTAGAGAGGCAAATGAGCTGCTAATATGAGCTGTTAATATGAGCTGGACTTGTATGTGGCCAGATTATTTATTGTTGTTAACTAGGATACTAGAGTCCATTAGTCACCCGCTTCTCAGAACAGTAGCTCTGATTACACAGTCAGTCAATAACTGATTAAATCAAAATGCTGCCAACAACTCTTCATAACTTCCTTCCTAGTACCTAAGGAAGTTCGTATTAGATGCCATGGTCCTTCACAGAATGACTCCAGGCAACATCACTGACCTGATGTCCTACCCACCCTTACCTATACACTAGCATAGTCTGTTAGGTCTTACATCTATAACTTTGTCAGAAAATTTGTGGAAAGTTTGCCAGGAAAAAAGTTAAGCATTGAAAAAGAAAAAAAAAACAAAGTTAATTTTAGTCAAGAAAACATTGTCCTCTCATTCTCTAACTCTGCCCCTAGTTGGCTAAGTGACATACATCACAGTTACAGTTTAGGGAATGATTGTTAAAGAATTGTTCACTGTTTCACAAGATTTTTTTTCTACTCTTTGTAAGCATTTGCCTTTGAAGCTTCCTGCTGTGAGACATTTATGTTATTCAGGAGAGTATCAGGCCAGTGACTTCTAAAGCCAGAATGAAAAACAGTGAGTTTTATAGCATTTCTGAGCATTGATTCCCTTAATGACACAACAATAAGCTTTGTGTGAAAGAGATCACATTCAAAACACAGCAACACTTTTCGAAGCACCAGACAGAACTTGAGTGTGATGTACTAACTAACTTGAAAATTGTTGAAAGACTTTGAAGTGAATGCTGAGCACAGCACATGGATGCCAAATGTCATCCCCTGACAGCTTCCAGAAGTGGTGCCAAAAGGAGACCTTCATTTAACTAGAACCTCTACTTTTAAAACCCAACACAGTCCTGGTTGGAGAATTTATCTCTGTCTCCTGCTGCTCAAGGAAGGGAAGAGTCATTCACCAAATGCAAAGAAGTTTCCATTTGAAAGGTATGAATATGGCAGTCAAATCAGATAGCTCACCAAAGGTTTTCCTCTAGTTTATATTTCCATTTCTGCATTTCTTACAGTGTGGGTGATCAGGACAAGGAATTGAAGATAGTCATTTATTTCCTAAGCATAAGTTTCAATATTTTCACTTTAATCAAATTTTTAAGGGTAATGAATATTTGCCCAATCACATATGTAAATGGTATTTTTTTTATTGTAGTTACAATATTAATCACTAAGAAAGAATAGAATGATTATATAAAATAGAAGTTTGCTATTGAATATCAGTGCTTTGCATTTTATTTTAGACCATTTCATATACATTCACTCAAAGATTCAATAAACAGAATTAGAAAGCTAATTTTGTGTGCTATCGATAGAGGGACAAAACTGATTAAGAAGAAAAATAATTTAAATACAACCTGAATTTATTTCTTAAAAAGCCAAACACCTAACACAACTTTATCCCTTATTTTAAACATTAGATTTAGGAAAAACTATTAGCAGGAATAATGGGCCAATTTCTACTAGTAAGTCAATGATCATCAGCCCTAGTCTCCCCCTGGTGCTTGATAACACTGTGATCACTGACACAACCTATCAGACATGACAGAATTAACTACATTACTAAAATGACAAGGAATTCATTACATGGTATGAATTCATTACATGGTACGATGGCCTGAAAACAGTAGTGGAATTTCTTTTAAGACCTTGTGATAGCCAGCATGCAATTACATACTTACAGAATCTAACTTGGTGTCATCATATGTACTGACAAGGATCACTTAACTGTAGGGATACATTCTGAAAACTGTGTCCTGGGGAGATTTCGTCATTGTGCGAACATCATAGAACATAATTACACAAATCTAGATGGTGTAACCTAATACACACCCAGGCTGTGTGATAAAACATCTCAGGACCATCTTTGTATATGGGGTTCCTCCTTGACCAAAATGTTACTAAGTGACACAGGGATTTTTTATTTAAACTATTGAAACAGTGTTATATTTTTTTCACACATATAATGTACAAAGCCAAACTTAACTGAAGTTTTAAAAACTTATCTCACAAAGTCTGTAAGAACTGGTTCAGAAACTGTTGAGAGTTTTGCTTATATTTGGAATGTTCGGGACCACGAAATAAGATGAGTGATTTATTTTTTAAGTGTTCTGGCCTGCCATTCTTCTATTTTGTAACAGAAACAGAAGAAGAAGACAAAGAAGATTGCACATTTGTTGACTACTTTATAACTTACAAAGTAATTTTTTTCCAGTTATGTTTATTGAGGTAAAGTTGGTTTACATTATTTTATTTGTTTTAGGGATCATAGGTTTAAACCTCTACAAATGTACCCTTTGATACCAAGCCCACCACCAGTGCCCCAATAATTGTTTACCATACTCCACTGGGGCCCCTCCCTTTCCCCTTTGCCACCCTGCCACCCGCCCTTCTGGTTGCCTCAGTTTTGCAGTCAGATATCAATGGTCTGTTATTGGTTTGGTTTTTCCTGACCCTTTCTTTGTTTCTCTACATTTCACATATAAGTGATGCCATTCAATATTTGTCTTTCTCATTTTGACTTATTTACAAAGTAGTTTCAAACCCTCTAGACTATAGAGACCAAATTGTCTTCCATAAGTTATACCCCCGTGGCTGATGCAAACAAAAATATTTTTTACGTAATGAATAATTTCATTCAAATAGGCTTGCCTGGTATAAATATCCTCCTAGAGATGAAGAAACTGAGGCTCAGAAAAGTGAAATAACATGGACACAGAAGTAAAATGTGTGGTCAAGCTGGAACCAGAGCTAAGCTTTCAAATCCCCAGCCCATTTCTCTTTCTATTGAATGCACCATGTCATCTTCAATATACTGTCTTTAAAAATAGTTGCTAATCCACAAACTGCTAGGGATTTTATGGTTTCACTTTATATATGTGATACCTTGGGTTTTCCCATTCTATTGATAAGAAAACGGAGACTCAGTCAGGTCCTAGGAGCAGAGCTAGAACTAGAGTTGAGATCTTCAGATTCTATGTCCAGTGTCCTTCTCTTTGCTATGTCTTGCAGAGGTACTCTCTCTGATCATGACAAAACAAAAAGGAACACAAAGAAGGAGAGGACTCTGTCAGTCCAACAAGACGCTAAGACATTTAGGGTCACAAGGTGCAATCTTGATTCTGACTCCAATATGCTTACTGTCTAATCGTGGTGAAGACATCTTCTTTTTTGGCATCTTATTTTTGGGAGAAAGGGGATGCACAGTGTTTATGGCAGAAGGATGCATTTTATATAATCCAATACTTTTTTATTTTTTTTAAAGGTTTATTTATTTATTTATTTGTACAAGCACTGGGTACAGTCAGAAGCGTGGGAGGGTGAGAGAATTCACCAGAGCCAGAACGGGGAGCAGAGCAGGCAGAAGGACCGAAGTACACTGCTGAGGGGAGCAGCGGGCGGCAGGAGAGGTCTGCGCACCATGTGGGACCCTCCTCCGGTGGCCAGGGAGCAGCCAGGGATCGAACCAGCGCTGCAGAGGCTGCGGGCAGCTTTGCAACCCAGCGCTCAACCGCTGCGCCATCGGGGAGGCCCAATCCAATACTTTTTTAAATCTATCTTTTCCAAGTTAAATTTTTAAAAATTAAAATTTATTTTCCAATATTTAATCAGATCTGCTTTCTTACAGCACAAGCCATTTCTCCTGTCCCTCATTAACAGAATCCTGATCTTGTTCAGAGGCAAGGTGCCACATTCACTGTATGGTTTCTATTTGTCAAAGTGGTAGTTATCTACAGGGCTAAGCATTCATACTGCATTGGTGCTTTTAAAAAATATTGATCCCCTTCCAGATTAATTATATCAAAATCTCTGTCTACTTTTTTTGTCAGCAGAATTAGACAGCTGGGTTCAAATCTTTTAACAATGGTAAACAGTTTTATTGCTATAACGTCTTTATGATAAATTAAGGCTTTCAGTGTTCTCTAGAATCAATGAACAATTATCTATAGAGGATTTCTCATTTAATGTCAAATAATCTAAAATATACTCACAACTTTCTAGGTAAATAAGCTGTGCTAAAAAATCAATGAACAATAAAAATCAAAGTCACCCTTTTTCTTGCAGGAGAATTAGTAAAAAAGAACAAAAGAGGAGCTGGTATACTTTAATAGATAATTATTTTTAATTAAAGAAAATATGCAACAGCCTGATGAAAACTGAATTTTTAAACAGTTACTAATATAAGGTTAATGGTGCTACTTCCTAAAAGGAAGAAACATTGGAATTTGAAATGGACCTTTCTGTCACTAAATTACTTTGATAGTTTCAATGGTCTGAATTTATAAATGACATGAAACAGCTACTACAAGAACAAAATTGTCTGATTCTTGTTACTTTGTGGTTACTTCATTTCAGTGACAAAGGCAGTTTCTAGAAGTCACTGAGAATCATGTATGAACACATTAAAATTTTTTCCACCATAAAGAACAGATCAAAAGGACTCCCTAAAGCCATGTCTGTCCTTTATTTCTGCTAGTATAATTACTAATCTATTTGGTGAAATAATGGTATTCTACTTTTTTCAGTCTAAAATGCCAGCAGTAGGCTAGAACAGCTCAGTGACTTTGGTCATAGTAAAAACTTAAAATTAAGGGTGACATACAGATCTCATGGTGTGGTAGAAACAAAAAATGGACTAGGAGCTAGCTCATTAATGTGTGAGCTTAGTGCAAGTTGCAAACAATTTTGCTGGGCTGCAATATCTATAAATAATGAAAAAAATAAGTGACTTTTTGGGGATATTACTAAATTTTTAAAAAAAAAAAATTTAGTTTCTCACTCTGACATCTAATCTGTGTGCTCTATTTTATCAGAATTCCACTGACGTGTCAATATTCTTTATTTACATGCATTCTCACTAAATTTTAGGTACTCCCTATGCAGAAAAAAAAAAGCAATAGGGGAAATTTTTTACCAGCAGCTACATTTATAGCATTACACGTGGGAATAGTCATGGACCTCCAGCTCCACACAAGAGATGCTGTGATAACCTGGCCTGTGGTTCAAAACATCTATATGTGAATCCCATGGGGTGTTTGATAAACATATAAATTCCTGAGCTTTCTCCACACTGATAGAATCACAATCTCTGCAGGTGGAACCAGAAAGCTGTATTTAACTCACCCTTTGGGCAATTCTTATGCATTGGAAAATTTAAGGACCAGTGGACTAAATCTAGATGAAAAGTTATTGTCTCTAGTCCTTTCAAGAAAAATAAGGTCTTACTCTTGACTCCCAGTAGCTCAATTTTGATATACATCTGAGGCTCAGTGGGGGAGGCATTCATTTTCCTTTTCAGATAGCAAACACTGTGGGGTGGAGACATGGTGCACTGGAGACTTAAAAGGAAAGTCTATGCTCTTTGAGATAGTTGAACTCATTACTGCTAATCACTCTGAGAGGAAGCACAGTCACCAAAGAGCATGCTAAATACCTGCAGGTTCACAGGAGCCATTCAATTGAGACATGCTTTATGTAGAAATTGGATAATTACAGAGTGCATGTTCAAATAAATTTGAGGATGTGTGAGGTTCTAAGAAATATACAGGGTGCTAAAAGGCTGTATACAGAATCATTTATTGTTGCTAATGTGAGAGAAGAGCTTTTTTGAAGTCTGAAATCCAGAGTGTAGCTTTAATGCTATTTCAATGGAAGTAGCATCTTTGATTTGATGACTATTGTTTTATCTAGTAAGTTTTTTATTGGAAATAGTTTAGTGACATATAAGATAGGTTCTCTTTTATTTTTTTAATTTTTTGCATAGAAGAACTAGGGTATAGACCAGAGGTGCAGCAGATGAGAGGATTTACCAGAGATAGAGTGGAGAGCAGAACAGTCAGATTTACTGAAATACACTGCTACGGGGAGCAGCAGGCAAGAGACATGCTGTGCCATGTGTGGGTTAGCTCCCTGGCTGGAGATTGAACTCAGCCTATAGTGGTTATAGTGCTGAGACTCTACCCCTGCACCACCTAATTTAGACCCTGAATGTAGGTCCTTAACAGAGATATGATGGGGAGAGGGAGCATTAATACTCACCAAATGACCTTAAATATATTTTTTAAATTCCCCTTTTAGCAAGAATCCCAATTAGTCCCCAACCTGCAATATTCAGAGGTACCAACTCTGCAATGTTGTGTGTGTAACAAGTAGTCCATATACCATATACTTCATAGCCTCATTATCATAAATGAAGAAATCCAGCCTGTTACCAGAACAGACCCAAACATTCTTTAATGACTTCCCAGGAGAATACATAGAGAGACTTTCTAAATATGACATGATTTTTACACCAGTCCAAGTAGTAGGATGAACTATAGGAAATATAACAGCAAGAAAAGTAATTCATTCAGTGATTTTTTTTTTTTTTTGCTTAACTATTTTTCTGTAAAGCTTGGCATACTTCAGTGAACAACAAAAAAGTTGAAAATTGTGCCTCCACTCTATTTGTGCAAGACAAACAATAAAAATAATAAAAAGTAAATCATACAGTATGTAAGATAGCCATTAGAAAACAGAGAGAGCAAAAAGGCTTGGGAATGAGGGGGATGGGTAAGCAAGTTACAAATTTATTTATTTATTTATTTATTTATTTATTTTTTGTATAGAGGCATGCTTTATTTATTTGTTTGCTGGTCTGTTTGTTTGTTTTGTTTATACATGCACTGGGTACAGTCAGAAGCGCGGGAGGGTGAGAGAATTCACCAGAGCCAGAGCGGGGAGCAGAGCAGGCAGAAGGACCGAAGTACACTGCTGAGGGGAGCAGCGGGCGGCAGGAGAGGTCTGCGCGCCATGTGGGACCCTCCTCCGGTGGCCGGGGAGCAGCCGGGGATCGAACCGGCGCCGCAGAGGCCGCGGGCAGCTTTGCAACCCAGCGCTCAACCGCTGCGCCACCGGGGAGGCCCAAAGCAAGTTACAAATTTAAATCAGATTTCCTTAGTAGTCCTGAATGAGAATGTGAAGATTTGAGCGCAGACTTGAAAGAGATGAGATGATTACAAAGCAGATATTTATGGAAAAAGTATTCCAAACAGAGAGAAAAGTTAAAACAAAGTCACTAAATGTGGGATCAATTCTGGTTGGTACATGGAATTATAGGAGCCAACATAGAAGTGAGAGAAAGTGAGGGAGATATGGGATATTAGATCAAAGAGTAATGAGGGGGAAGGTGTAGGTTGTAGGGGATCTTATAGGCAATTGTAAAAACCTCATTTATCCTTTGAGAGAAATGGGAAGTGAGGAGTTCTACACAGATATAATAGAAGTATACAGTCCCAAAGCCCTAAAAAGTGCAGCCTGGAGTTTAATTACATGGACTTTAGAGTCACATAGACGGGTTTGAAATTTTGTTTCACCATTTATCATGTATAAAAGTTACTCAATTTTCACATCTATAGAAAGGAATAATTCCTGCTCCAGAGGGTGGTTATAATATTGATTTAGTAAAACCAGTAAATTCAAGAGATTTTATTTTTCAAGATGGTGGCAAAAAGATATTTATTTCCAGCCTTTCTTCTTTTAAAAATCTCATCCAAGTAACATAACAAATTTGTACCATAAAGGCCAACAGTATGTGGAAAAATGGTGAATGACTAAAAGGGAGGAAGGAGATTATACCTAAGAATCTGCAAAAAGGAGATTGTTTCCACTTTCATGATCACCCATCCTACTTAATTGTACCTCCTTATCCATGTCCATTCTTAGATATTAAGAAATATACACTGTGTAAAACCTATTAGTCGTTCTTACCTCAGGCATCATTATAAATTAATCCTATATTTACTTTTTGAATTGACAGCTATCTACAGCCTCAAATATACCTAGACTCTCTCCTTCACTCATTATTCTATAAAAATCCAGCCAATTATTCCATCTTTATCTTAATCTTTACAACACCCAGCTTTGAACTTTATATATCTTGTTCAAAGATCATAAAGAATCCTCTTTTGCCCTCAAAGAGAAACATACACTCCTTAAGAGGGTACTTTGATATCACTCCAATGATATGTTCTTATGGGAATTCTTTGCCAACCAAACTATTTCTTCTTTGAATATGACTGCATATATCTTATTCTGTATTAGTCTTGCTATAAAAATTCTCTCACTATCTTTCACTTATCAAAGCTATACTCTTCCTATACTCAAAATAGTCACTCCATCTCCAGAACCTCATAACACTCTTGTCTAGGCCATTCATTTATACTTAGCACATGCCACATTCTATTTCTATTTCTATTTATCTTTCTATATAATTTCCTGACTCCCTAGTTTCACTATAAATCCCTGAAAGTCTCTGAAATTGGGGAATCTTCCAAACTACTCCTGAAGCTACCTATCATTTTTACCAAGAACCTAAGAAACCAAACATGGTTCAGAGGTACAAAGTTTCATAAGACTCAGGAAAAAAATCAGTTCCCAAAATTAGAGAAGAGAAAGATGGGCAAGACCTAAAATTTTCTTTCAAGCAGAAGGAGTTATTAGGTTTTTGCCTAATTTAAATGTTAACTGTGAATGGGACAAAAAGGGACAAACCTAAGGAAATGTGATTTGAGAACACAGGGGATCAAAAAATTGCCACCCCAAAATATGTATGATTGTCCAGATGTGTTTATGTCATATGAGAGGCTTCGAAGGTTGGATATAGGTCACTCTTTTGTGAAATACATTTACAGGTATAGAGGAAAAGTTTTCTCCCCTAAGGGTCTCTGTGTCACTGTAAAGACCTAATCTCCTTATCTCTTTTCAAAGAAGGCAGCAGAACTTAAATCTGCATACATTTTTTCTGTACCTTCCTTTACAAACTCCCTAATTAACAACTCCCATCAACTTCCTTTATCTTAACCAAGCTATTTAAGATGGCATCCGAAGTCATATGGATGAGTTACTCAGTCTTCCTGTGTCTCTCCCAAGTATACAGGCCTTATACATAAGACTATTAAACTTTTTTTTTGCTTTTTCTCTTATCAATCTATCTGATATTTGTTTGATTAGCAGTCAAACAAGAACCATGAGTAGTAAAAGATGATCTCCTTTGTTTCAACAAGGATTTAGCAAGTACATTGAGAACAACTTTCTGACTGTAAGGATTCTGAGTACCTGAAAAGTACATTATCAAAGTAAAACAGGAACAAGAATGGTGGGAGAACCTAAATGGAGCAACATGGCGGAGAGGAGACGCTGCGAGTAAGATCTCCCAAAGTAAAACAAACTCTCTTCAAAATTTCTTGAGTTTCTAAAAATAATGATTCAATTTCAGATGTTTATAGAACGTTCCTCCTCCCTCATACCTTATGACCATATCAATAGGGATCTACCACAATAATAGTGGAGAGCTGAAAGAGAACCAACTGCATCTTTTCTCTAGGAGGAGTACTTAATGAAAATCCAAGTCAAGAAAAGAAATAAAAACAAATACTCTAGAAGAATTTGAAGCTTCTGCCTCCTTCAGCTACAATGAGCATTAAATATAACCCATAACATATATAACTGGAATCAAGGAGAAGAAAGAATACAACAGATGAGCATTGGAAATAATAATAGCTGAGCATTTTCAAAAATTACTGACAGACATCAAACAATAGATACAGAAAATTCAGATAACACCAAGCAGGCTAAATGTCTAAATAAATAAATAACTTAGGTAGGGCATAGCTTATTCAAATTGTAGACACCAAAGACAAAGAGAAAATCTTGAAAGAAGCTGGAAGTTTAAAAAAAAAACACATCAATTTATAAAGGAACAAGAACAAGAACTGCAGTAGAAACCATTCAAATGAAGAAAGGTAAAAAAGAAAAATAAACTAAATAATCAAGATAAGAGAAGGTTTATGGACACCATAGAGAAGAATACTCAAATATTTGGTGATATTTTGCCAAAGAAGAATCAGGCTTCTTCTTTATTGCTCCTGAAGACAAAAATGGTAGACATAAGTAAGCTAGAGAAAAGTACATTTTTATTAATAAAAAGATAAATTGTCCAGGCATTAGTTATTCAACTACAAACACAGATGGGTTGCTTGATCTCCCCAACAGCAGGATTTTTCAAGCACAGGCTAGGCTAGGAGATGAATGGGGATGATATTGTAAAGTGCAGCCTGCACTGCACCAGTGAAGAAGAGGGGTAGGGAAAAAAGCCTTTAAAATCACCTAGATCTTTACAATTCCCTGATTCTATCACTTGAGTAAACTTCAGCGTTAGAATTCTACTTCACTGGAAAAATCTTGTGTTGGACAAATCCTATGAAAATTGGAGTTTCTCATCATGTATAAAGATGGTAGTGAAGTGACTGAATTTTAAATACACTTTAATATATTTCAGGTTTGGATTCCTTGGCTGAAAGCATCTAAATATGATTCTGGCTTAAGTATGACATTTTTGGAAGAGCACCAGGGAAATCAGAGACTTGAATGAAGGCTGGATAACTAGGCCTGGCAATAGAAGTCCTCATAGGAGTTTCGAGGGCTAGGAAATAGGAACCTTGGCCACAGCCTCATAACAAAGAGAGTGCAGTCAGTTCTCTCCCACTCTGAGGAGCATACTCCAACTATTGTTTATTTTCAGCCTTTTCAAGATCCAAAGCCTCAATAAGCACTGTTTGGCTGTGCTTAGCTCCTGGACACACAGTGTGTCGGGGAGATGGACAGCCTAGACTCCAGGGCTTCTGAGTTTTATTGGGAGGCAGGCCCTGGCTCTATCACTGTATCAGTCAGAGTCACTCAGGAACACAGAAGCCACACTGGTTTTTTAGCAGAGATTTTAATAAAGACAATTGAAGAACTGAAAACCAAATAGGAATGCTAAAGAAACAGAGGGAAAAACTGCAGGAACCATTTACCACCCCAGTGCTGCCAGAACAAAAGAGATTGGACTATCAAAATCCAGAAGTAGGAGAAATTCTGCATTGCTGAAATCCAAACTCTAAGACACAGCAGTCTAGCTGTTGCTGGTCTCTTAAGAGTGCAACAGGACTTGCAAGTCTGGACTGGAAATTTTGAGGGGTTCTCTGCTAGACTCCTGCTGGTATGTCTAAACCTGGTTTTGGAAGTGAAGCAAGATATTGAACACTTTCTGGGAATGACCCGCAGCAGCAAGAGTGGGATACCATTAAGGAGCACTGAAAAGGGATCACGTAATAGGAAGGAGCAAGTCTCTTCTCTCAATTTCCACTTTCTAGACTCCCTCCTCTGGCCCCCTATAAGTAGTAGATCAACTAGCAAAGGATAAACATTAATCTGTACCATCTCAGCCCCAATATCACAAAGTCAGATATAGACAGGTGGATGAGACCATTGTTTAATCACTGGTATGTCATTCTATCAGACCAACACAAGTGATTAAGGTAACAGTACATCAGAAATTGGGTTGCCATTAAAGAGATGAATGGATGTTAGGAAGTCAAAAGAAACATTGGAAATCCAGAAGACTGGGAATAAATACCTGCCAAGGAATTGATAACACAATTCCTTTAAAGGCACCAAAATTTGTTTTGGTTTTGGTTTTCTAATTTAAAAGGTTTTTTTTTTTTTTTGGTTATGGCTTTTGGGCGGGAGTTAAAAAATGATACAGCTCAAAGTATATGGAGAGAGCAAACTTTAAATTGTAGAGTTTAATGTAATATAGATAATTCCTGTGTAACTTGTGACAGGCATTTTGCAGTGCACCTCAGAAGTACAGTCTCCTTAGAAATAGGCATTGAAACTCTGTTCTTAACAAAAATGTGGAACAGGGTAGAAGAATTCTCTGCAATTCTAAGAAAAAGACATTACAAAGACTTACTGTGATGTTCATTTCACAACATATACAAATGTTAAATCACTTTTTCTGTTGTATACCTAAAACTAAAATAATATTGCCTGTCAATTATACTTCAATTTAAAAAAAATTACCTTCATTTATAGTTAAAGACTCTGATAAAGGACCCAGAAACGTCAAGTCAATAGACAACAGAGACAACCAAATCTAAAAAGATACTTCCTTTACACCAGGAAAAGAGTTCTACCCATCATGATAGGGGAGGATTTCAAAGTTAATATTAAAACCCCACAGTATATCACTGGCAGTTGCTTAGAATTATCTAAACTAACTGTATAGCAGTGGCGCCCAAATTAGTACTTGATATATGTGGTTTCAGGAGTATATAGCGCTAAGCTGTGCTCCATGAAAGAAAAAGTATCCTATCATCTGTGTGGAGCTTCAGGATTCATGTTAGCATATTAAAGGGCCTGAGAGACTGAGAAGAGAAATGCTTGATTTTTATCCAGTGTTTCCTCAATTAATTTAAACCAAGAAGTCTGGTTTTAATAAGTATCTCCGTGAATTATTTTTTTTCTGGACACAATTTGCAATACATTGCTATATATTGTCTGTAAATAGCATATAATTCCCCATTTCATAGAATAAATTCATTTACTTTTCATCCTTTGTTTTCTTAATAAAACCAAAATGTAAAACCCTTCTAATGTCACTTTATAAAACTATTCAGATCTGTTGGGTTCAAGCTACTACTTAAGGGCAAGATTCAAGGGCCAAGGCCAGGCCAGCTAGGCAACACCAACTTTAGCATGCTGCCTTAATGGGCCTTAGGCATTTCCGGATGGAATCCACACAACCAAGGAGAATATTTCCCTGTGGTAGCATACAATAGTATTGATCATAGGCAGTTCTTTCAAAAAAAAATTACTTTATTAATTTATGTATACAAGAACTGGGGTGCAGGCCAGAGTTGTGGGGGGTGAGAGGATTCACCAGCGACAGAGGGGGGAGCAGAACAGGCAGACTGACGAAATACACTGCTGAGGGAAGCAGCAGGCGAAACAGGAGAGGTCTGCTGTGCCTACTGCTCTTCTATGTAGATTACCCCTAGATGGGGAAAACACCACCCCTGGGGAAAAATAGGATTTCTTGTCCCCCACCCTAAATATAATTTGGCTAAAATCAGTAATCAACTCTGAAGAAGTTGAAAAACCTAGTGCTTTATTATGAAATTAGATAAACATGCCTCTCATTAACAGCAATTCTAACATGTTCCAAGGTAATTTTTTACCTGATTATTCCAAGAAAGAAAGGGTCTGACTCCACACCCATTCTGAAAACAATCTATAAAAAGACCCCAGTCTTCTGAAAACTCCCAGAGGGTGGTTTGTAATGCATAAAACACACACGCTCACTTGCTCACTCTTTCCATCCCTCTCTTGTTCCCTTCTCCATTTATATCTGTCTATCTTTCTATTTATCAATCTATCAGCTCTCTGCTCCCCCAAAAAGAACTTCCTGATTTATTCATCTCTCAGAATTTTTCTCTTAACTACCATCACTTTCTATTAAAGGGTTGGAAAGCAAACTTTTAATTTGGGCTAAAACGGTACATGGCATCATTGAACTCAACTAAAGCAGAGAATTTTTAGAAAATATTAAAAGGCAGAATAAAATTTTGGAAATTTTGAAAATTCAATTATTCAAAAATAATATATATCACCCTGTTGTTATTGAATGCTTACAAATTAAACTTTTTTAAAGATTTATTTATGCATGCATGCAAGAGCTAGGGCACAGGCCAGAGATGCAGAAGGTGAGAGGCCCCACCAGAGAAGAGTGGGGAACAAAACAGGCTGATTGACTGAAATACACTGCTGAGGGGAGCAGCAGGAGAGACAGGAGCGGTCTGCTGTGCCATGTGGGTCACCTGCCTGGCCAGGGATCTAACTGGTACTGCAGTAGCTGCGTATTGCTTCATAGTGCTGACGCTTAACCCCTTGTGCCACCAGGGTGGCCCCCTTATGTCACTTTTAAGACATAAGAACTTTTATAAAGAATTTTGTTACATTTAAAAAATTCTTTAAAATTTTTTTAAGAATGGTGCACAGGTGGTGAAGCTGTCCACAGCCTCTGCAGCACCTGTTCGATGCCGTCCTGCCAGTGAGGGTCCCACATGGGGCAGCAGACCTCTCCTGTTTTGCCTGCTATTCCCCTCAGCAGTGTATTTCGTCAGTCTGCCTGTTCTGCTCCCTGCTCTGTCTCTGGTGAATCCTCTTACCCTCTGCATCTCTGGTCTGTACCCTGGCTTTTGTACACATAAATAAATAAATCTTTTTAAAAAAATTCAAAAAATTAAAAATTCTTAAAAACATTGAAAATAGTCCTTGTATAACAACGTAATTAACATTTAGTTAATTTATCTTTTAAAAATAACAAACAATATAAATTATATCTTACTAAGTTGAAGTTAACATAGCAAACACTAATTTTAGATAGCTATAAGTATATAACTATCACATAAACATGGAACTCTTTTGAGGCACTTCATGATTTCTTCTTGGACTCTAATATTGCTGTTAATAGAGTGCTAGTTTCCAAATTAAATCTTCTGAATTATAGATATTATCAATTGTTCAAAAATACAATCTATTATTTGCCATTTTCCACACTGCTAATTTAAGGTTTTAATAATCATAAAGGAAAGTCACAAAGCATACAGCAAAAGGGGTCCAGTCATCATCATTACCTATTAATTCTCTAAAGCTTACAATTATCTAATTTCTATCAACTACAAAACCCCATGAAATAGTGGGGCAAACTTACATTGTTGGGAGAGAATAACTGATCCTTCCTTTCTTCTACCTTTATTTAAGAACATGCAATTAATTCATTACTTTCTTTAGTACATAGTTATTATGTTAACTATTGAATATTCAATTGAAAAAGAAAAGTTTTTAAGAGAAACAATGGAAATACATATTTACTTAGCATGATCTATGTGTGGCCCTAAAAATACATGGAATTGGCAATCTAGCAAAAGAAAAAGAACTGTCATGTAAATTTAGATGTAGAAACTAAAGTAAGTTTAAAACTCAGTTCAGGTATGAAAGACTATTACTTCTCATAATTGCCAAAAGGTAGAAGCAAATGAAATGTTTGCTTCTATTCCATAAATGGAGGAATTCCATAGACAGAAGCAAATGAAATGTTTGCTATCTATTTCATAGATAGAGTAATGGATAAAGAAAATGTGGTATATACATATAATGGAATATTATGCAGTCTTTAAAAAGGAGGAAATTCTGACACCTGTCACAACATGAATGAACCCCAAGGAAACTCTGTCAAAGTGAAATAAATTGAGCCATGTGGCATGTTTCTATAAGATATTTACAAGTCACTAGACACAGTTTTCTTATTGTCAGCACATAACAGGCTATGTGCCCATGCAATGGCTTCAACACCACAGATTATGAAAAAAAAAAATTGAACATTGATTACCCCAAGGAGAGTTAACATGTTTTTAAAAGCACTTTTTAAATATTTTATTTTATTTTTAATAATTCATACATCATTTTTCATATTTGCACAATGTATGTCTTTTCATTTTGGTTATATTCCCCATACAATTCCCACCCCCTTATTTTGGCCCTAATCCCTCCTCTCCTTCCCCCCTAAAAGCACTTTTTTTAAAAGATTTATTTATTCATACAAAAACTGGGTTACAGGCGAGAGGAGTGGGGGATGAGAGGATTCATCAGAGACAGAGGGGGAAACAGAAAAGGCAGACTGACTGAAATACACTGCTGAGGGGAGCAGTGGGCGAGACAGGAGAGGTCTGCTGCGCCATGTGGGTAGCTCCCTGGCTGGGGATCGAACACGCACTGCAGTGGCTGGTGATAGCTTCATAGGTTGCGTATTAACCCCTTGCACCTCCAGGGAGGCCCCAGAATTAACCTGCTTTTAAAGGATATCATTTCTTGCTGATTGTTTTTACCATGTATTGTGGAGTTTTAGGATTTTCCTGAATGTCCTAATCAGAAATAATTTTCTTAAAGAACAGGGATCGTCTCAAGAAGATGAAAATTAATTGGAAGAATACACTAAGAAATACAGAAATCCACAATTAAGTACTCAGTTCCCAGAAGGGCCTTAAAGAAGCTGCCCTAGACTGAAGTCTCGTAGTTCTAAGTCTCTTTTGCCATTATAGGTTAATGATGAAGTAGAGCAGTTTAGAATTTAGACTCCAACTAACTGCCTGAAGTTAGGTCTGCCTCTTATTAACTCAGTCCCATCAATTTCATCATCTACAAGAGGAAATAATGAGGCAAATTATTTAAAAACAATATCCAGAAGGGAGCGATCTCAATTAAATGGTTTGTGTATCTCCTGTAGCTACATTTTTCTCTGCTTCCTAATTAGTTTCCATTGATCCAACAAGATGCTGCCCTCTCTGTCTCCTTTCGGTTCAAAAATATACTCAATACAAATCTGTATCTCCCAGTTTGAAATTCTGAGAAAGAAATTGATTTGCTTCCCATTGGGGCTCTATAACACCTGCTCTGAGCAGGTGAAGGAACAAAGTATGCCTAATACACAGAAATTATGCATTTCACTTAGGTATACGAAATTTTCAACATTTTATAAGACAAAGTGAAAAAGTTTTCAGCAAAACATATCTCCAGTACCATAATATATCAATGGGTAAAGAGGACTTCTAATTCACTTTTTAGTAGACTACAAAGTTGGTGTTTTTGTTCCTATTTTAATGATGAAAAACTAAGACAAAGGAAGGTTAAGTGATTTACTCAAATTTAGATGAGAGTAAATGGCAGAACAAGCATTTTGTTGTAACTTTTTAACTTCAAAAATCATGATTTTTTCCATATTGCCTCCATATTAATTATTTTATATAAATTCACTTCTCCATTAACTGTACAACGTACAAATTATATTATAGCCTATATTATTACTACTTCGTCTGCAATTTTGTTTGCTATTTGATGTAAGGAATATCTCCCACAGTACCTACTTTACGTCTTTGAATTTTGGCCTATGTATGACTTCAATATTAATATAAGATTAGCATCACTTTAGCAAACTATCCATTGGGAAGAATTATAGATTACATTCATTAATCTAATTACCTTTCTTACATAATATTTGATCATGCTATCTGTGGTATTCTTGACAAAGGCATAAAATGATTGCCTAAATAATAAAATTCTTACTAGTTTCACACTTAGTATATTTTTTCAATTCTTTACATAAAAGCAATTTTTTAAAAAATGGTTGGAAAGGCAGGGAGGAAGAAAGGAGACACCTATTTCTCTCATGTAGCCCATCCTAAGAGGTCATGATTACTCTGAAAATAGAGCAGTTTTCAGAAATTTTAGAATTATGGGTTAAATAAAATGTATAAGGATTTCCCATTTCAGACTCATCCATGATGATATATTAAATACAGCCTAAATCTCATTGTGGTGACACCCCCTAAGCATTACCTGCTTAGTCAGATCCCTACAAAATCTATCCTATCTGAGCCCTATGAGAACAACAGCAGCTCAAGTGTGAATCAGCCCTACAACATTACACTGACAGAGCCCTCCAAGTTTATCTACATAAAACTTCTCATTTTATAGCTGAAGAACCTTGGGCCCAGTAATACTGAGACATATTTAAGATCATATCTTTGGTTGGTACCTAGTAATCCAATAAAGTAAAAGTCTTATTCAATGAAAACAGGACTAGTAGTTGGTTGATAAATAGAAAAATCTAATTAAAGTATACAATCATTAAAAAAAATCACAAACATATTCAGAGTATATGTTTTAATTTTTTTTTCTTAAAATATCTAAGTCTACAAAAATTCACATTTTTCTCAATGTTAGACTAAGGACTTCTGCTTGAGAATGGGCCCGATGATTGAAGTTCTTAATCTTTTTCTTTCATAATTGCATCAATATTATATTAATGCATTGTATATGATTTTTCCATTTCAATTTCTATAAAGTAAAAACTTAAGGACATTTGCAAAACAATCGAACACCAGAATCCTTTTAGAATTTTATCATTTGTTCTCAGTATTTTACAATTGCATCGTGCCTAATTCAACAGCTATTTCTTTCAGTAAACACATTTGTTGCACCTTTTGAAAGCATTCTATTTAGTTTTAGCGCTCCCATTTTATTTTTGTAGGTAATATTCAATGAAATAACATAATAACAATAACAATACAGTTGACATGCACAAATTTCAGAGAAAGGCAAATGAGCTCAGGCAAACATGCAACTTACCTGACCAGAGCAGATGTGCCTAGCTACCAGAGAAGCATGTTACCCACAGTTAGCTTTAGGAGTATCAAAAGCATCAGCTAGTATCATATTTTTTTATAGAGGCAATGGCATATTTCCATCACTCCTAAGAGTCAATTAAGTGGAGGTTGGTCAAGTGAGCTTCTACTGTGGTTGAATGTAAAAGCAAAAAATTCACTGACTCTTACAATTTTTATTTTTATTTTTTTTAAAGATTTATTTCTGCATAGAAAAACTGGGGTGTAGTCCAGAGGTGTGGGGGTGTCTTTGTGAGAAGATTCACCAGAGACAGAGTGGGAAGCAGAGCAGACAGATCTACTGAAGTACACTGCTGAGGGGAGAGGCAGGCAAGACAGGAGAGGTCTGCTGTGCCCTATGTGGGTCAGCTCCCTGGCCAGGGATGGAACTCAGGCCGAAGTGGTAATAGTGCTGAGATTCCATCCCTAGGCCACCAGGGAGGTCCCTCTTACACATTTTAAACTGACTCTCTCCACAGTGTTCAAATAAATCTCTAGCCAATATGTGATTGTAAATTCAGTGCTATCTTAAAAACAAACTACATGTCTTAAAGGCAGATGCATACATTATTTTATACAACCACATTTGCAGAAAGAGGCTGAAAAGAATAAGGAAACGTGATAGCAAAATTGGCATATGCTTTTGACAGTTTTGCAAGGTCTGTTTATTCAGAATAAGTCTTTGTTATTGTTTTCTTCCCAATCTTTGTATGAGAGTTGAACTCTAAATGGTAATATCAAAAACAGTATCTCCATCAGTCTGCTCAATTCCAGTCTTACTCTTCTAATAAAGTTATCCCAACGAGGGAAAATCATTTGGATCTACAGTTATTAAACATTTCTCTTTAGCTAATATGTCTGGTTTTACTACATGGTTTGAATTTTGCTGAAGTCACTCTTGCTGCTATTACACTGTAAAAAAAAAAAAAACATTTTAAAACGATATAAATTGCTAGTTTTACTTTGAACTAATTTTATACTTTATCACTTAGCTAATTCTTACTTCAGAAGCTTGATTTTATGAGTTTATCTTATATATTTTTACCACTTAACTCTCCTTATTGAAAGTTGAGCTTCTGAATTGCCAAAAAGAATTTGATCCTAAACTGGTTCTCATGCCAAAAGTAAGCAACATTATGAAGCTGTACTTTTAAGTCCTGGCTTTACATGCATTCACCCTTAAACTCTGGTTATTAAAAAATGTAATGTGGTAGTAACTCATCCTTTGACATATAGTAAAATCCAAGTCCCAGATTCCCAATTAATACAGAAAGTGAAGGAGAAAAAGAATGAGAGAAATGGAAACAAAAGAGAACCTTCATTTCAAGCATTTGTGTAGCTATCATTGTGTGTGACTTTATGAAAAAAAAAAAAAACACGACTTGAACACATTGAATCATATAATCACATATACAGGAAGTTTATCCCTTAGCTTGCAGGCAATGACCTAATATTTATTAGACCAGGCTTTTGGTAAGACTTGGCAATTTGAGAATATAGAGATCATAGTGCAAATACTCAGAACAAGTCCACAGTTCCTCCTTGTGAATAAATTGTTTTTGCCTGGCATTCATAGTGCTGCAGGGATTACTTTGATTTTTAAGTTATCCTAATAGCATTTCTTTCACTTCCCCTTGAATATCTTCAGCTTACGTTCACATCAAACTTCCAAATCAAAGCCAACTTCATCTAGAAGACTCACAGCATTAGAGAAGATAATTATTGATTATATGCTTGCTCTCTTCCACTTTCCAACTTGAGGTTCCATTGTGCTGTATTTTCTACAGTTCCCTCTATCTTTCTTTGTAACTGCAGCAGGATATAAAAAAAGCTCCTTTTTTCAAATAGAGACAGCAAAATCACAGAATGACTTCCATTGGTCAGGTATCAGTCTCTGTCTCTATACTGTATCTCTATACTGTGGTGAGGGGACTATAGGATGCAGGTGGGTGACTCTAGGTCATGTGTCTAAATCTAGAAAATCCAAAATGCATGGAGTAGAATATGTTGTTATAAAAAACAAAAATCTGGGTGCTATTTGCAGAAGAGGAAATACATTGGTTCAGTAAACACAGTTTTTGTCTACCATAGCTTTTAAGCAAATTTGTTTATTCCAAGATGTCATTTAAATTACATGATTGAGGGAAACTACAATGAGATACCATCTTACAATTTGAGAATATAGAGATCATAGTGGAAATACTCAGAACAAGTCCACAATTCCTCCTCATGAATAAATTGCTAATGAGAATGGCACATATTAAAAAAACTAGCAACAACAAATGTTGGCGAGGATGTAGAGAAAAAGGAACTCTCCTGCACTGCCAGTGGGAGTGCAAACTGGTCCAACCACTATGGAAAGCTGTGTGGAGATTCCTCAACCTACTAAAGATATAGCTTCCATATGACCCAGCAATTCCACTCCTAGGTATTTACCCAAAGGACACAGAAACATTAATTCAAAAGGGCACCTGCACCTCTACGTTTATAGCAGCACTATTTACAATAGCTAAGCTATGGAAACAACCCAAATTCCCAAAAATAGATGACTGGATCAAGAAGATGTGGTACATATACACAATGGAATATTACTCAGCAATCAAAAAAGATAAACTCATGCAATTTGCAGCAACATGGATGGAGCTGGAAGGGGTCATGCTCAGTGAAGTAAGCCAGAAAGAAAAAGAAAAATATCAGATGATCTCACTCATAGCAGGAATTTAGAAAACCTATAAAAGGGACCAGGAAAAAGACTAATTATAATAAAGAAAAAATCAAAATCAACAAGCAACCATAAACCAGAGACACACCAACGGGGAGGGGGGGGGAGCATGAGAGGTGGGATTAGGGCCAAAATAAGGGGGGTGGGTATTGTATGGGGAATATAACCAAAATGAAAATGCATACATTGTGCAAAATGAAAAATGATGTATTATATAAAATATAAAATAATAATAATAAATTACATTATTGACTGTGTCTCTTCCAACTTAATATTTATTTTTAAAAGGTCAAATAAATAAGAAAAAGATAAATGACCTACTAGAAAATTGGGGAATGTATACAAAGGTGGAAATAACAGTTAAAAAAGGCAAATACCCACTAAATACAGGAAAAGCTATGCAACCTCACATACAATAAGAACAAAAAACAAATAATGGTCTTTACTTATCAAAAATATAAATCACAAGATGTTATTTTTAATCTGGAAAGTGTTTGCAGTTGGAGGATACCTACTACTTTCAAGGGCATAGGAAATGACCGTAATAGAATTAATTAGATCCATGTAAATTAGTAGAAAAAGATCTATCCAATAAGTATCAAAACTAAAATGTAGGATTCAATAATCCCATGGCTTAAAATACCTTATTGATCTGCTTATAGAAATTCTCTAAGACATATGTACAAGAATATTCACTGAAGTGTAATTAAATTTCACTCAAACTACAGTAATCCCTCCTTATCCAGAATTTGATTTCTGTAGTTGCAGATACCCAAGGTTAACTTAATCTAAAAATTTTATTGTATAATAAGATACTTTGAAAGACCACATTCACACAAATTTTAATTTAACATATTGTTATAATTGTTCTATTTTATGATTGTGGTTATTAATCTCTTAGTGTGCCTTATTTATAAATTAAACTTTATCATAGGCATGTACATGTACAGGAAAACATAGCTTATACGGGGTTCGGTATTCTCCATGATTTCAGGCATCCACAGGGGATCATGGAACATATTTGCCATGGAAAATGAGGCACAACCATAAATAAAACTGAAAACAACCCAGTGTCCATGAATAGATAAAGGATACACAAATTATGATAAATTTATGTGATGGAAATCTAGGAGGGATTAAAGAGAACTAAATAGATCTACATGTGGAAAAGCTCCCAGAAGCGGAAGAAGTACCTAGTAGTGTGCTGTGTATGAATCTTATGAATGAGAAGGTTGATGTATATATGTGGGAATGCACATATTTTCTGGAAAAATCATATAGTAAGGATATCTTTTAAAATGGGAAAAAGTTTTCCATTTTCCGTATTATACACTTCTCTACTAGTTTATATTTCTAACCTTATAAATCTGCTATTTTTTTAATGTCGATATGAGTGGAAAGAATACAAATCATTATTATATTTTCTTCTTGGTACTTTTCTGATTTGTAAAAGATTAAAGTGTGCTTTATAGCGACCTCCCTGGTGGTGCAAGGGGTTAAGACGCAGCCTGTGAAGCTGTCTGCAGCCTCTGCAGCACGAGTTCAAGCCCCACCTGGCCAAGGAGCAACCCACATGGCACAGCAGACCTCTCCTAACTCGCCCACTCTCCCCTCAGCTGTGTATTTCAGTCTGCCTGTTCTGTTCCCCACTCTGTCTCTGGTGAATCCTCTCACCCCCTGTACCTCTAGCCTGTACCTCAGTTCTTGCATGCATAAATAAATAAATCTTTTTTAAAAAGTGTGCTTTATATATTAAAGTATATAGTTAAAAGAAAAATAACTTGAAGGCACATAAGAAAATAGAATTCACTTAAATGGCATAATAATTGGGAGTTTACTATATGATAGGCAATATAGTAAGCACTTTACGTATTATTTCATTTAATCTTCAAAACAACATCATAAGGTGAGTACTTATATCCCCATTTTATAAGTGAGAAGAATGATGTTTAGAGAAGCTAAGTAACTTGCTTATGTATTCTCATTTAATGATAAAGCCAAGATGTAAACCCAGCCACTCTCATTCAATATCTAGTGTCCTACCAAAATGCAATTTATAACAAAAACATAAATATTCCATAGAAACAGTCTTTTCTATTGGGATAGATTGTGGAAAATTATGCACTGTCTTATATGTAACTTAGTCTTTATATTAACTCTTTAATGCCTTTTAAATTCCCTGCCCTGAACTGAATTAATAGATTTGAGGTGATAATAAATCCTGACTTCCCCAGGATAGAGAAAATCAATGAGAAAATTAAATATAGAATATTCCTTAAAAATTCTATATATATAAGTTAATTTTTAGTATATAATAAACCTTGCAGAGACTGCAGGCTGACAAGAATTAGTAATTATGCATTTCTGCACTGAGGGAGGGCCTCAGTTCCACACTGAGAACAAGCCTGGTTTTACCTGGGGATCACATTGGGTTTCAGCTTCTTATTGAGTCTTGAGCCCAGACTATGAGGTAATAGTCTGATCCTCATTTTGAAGCACATAAAACCCAAGGAGGCTCACTAATTTCCCTATGGTCACACAGAAGTCACTGATGAAGTTGAAATTGAAACAGAAGTTTCTTAATTCCCAGCCACTTCAGTGCTCCCAAGACAAAGCTCTTGTTGAATAAATTAAACACTGATATAAGAGCATTTCACAATTGCAAGGAGAAGAGTCCCCAAAAGCAAAATGTTTCATTTCAAATTCAAAAATCTCAGACTTCCAAAAGAGCGATGTCTTTTCCAGCTGGCAAATTATGCATTTTAAAAGATCTCTCAGGAAAGTTTCTGAAGTATTCTATAGAGCACTTCTTGACCTCTAGCAACTTACTCAAAAGGCTAGAAAAGAACAGGCAGTGCTGTTGTCTGGCTTGCAAATGTGTAAGGATTTGTGTACAAGAAAGTTTCTCCCTAAAAGCAGTGATTTGGTATGTGAGTATAAATGGCAGCAATACATCTGTGTAGAACTGTAAGAGGAGCCCCTTCAGGCTCACTCAATCAAAATGAACTTGAGGGAAAGACTAGAGAGCTCAAGGGAAAGCAGAGGCTCATGGTTAGCAGTTCTTCCCATGGGTCACTAACTTCAGATCCCTAATAATGACACCACTTTACAAATCATTAAAAATATCTTTTTTTTTAATAGAGGCATGTTTTTTATTTATTTGTTTGTTTTTTGTTTATACAAGCACTGGGTACATAAAAATATCTTTTGATGGAAATTAATGCAAAGGAGGACACTGAGTTTAGCACAAGTCCACCTTGGAAAATCTACATTGAGCAAAGATAATGCTAGCCAAAAAACAAACAAAACAAACAAACAAAAGACCTCCCCAGGGTAACCATTTACAAACCTTCAGGTGAAGCAGCAAGTAAAAAACCTAGCACACATCTAGGGGTTACTGAGGGAAGAAAGTAGGCAGGGAAACTCCATCTCCTTTCTATTCTTAAATTCAGCCCATTGAAAAATCAAAGAGAGAACTACAAGGTGTCTCTTCCTCTGGTATAAACAGCAGGTCCAGGTTATACATGGTCAAGGGTCACTAACTCAGATCCCTGACATGGAAGTGAGTTTCAAGGGTTCTAGGTTGTTCAAATGTAGTCTCAACATGGCCAGGCAGCCTCTGCTGTTCTCACCCAGCACTGTGTTTGCAGAAGAAAAAATACATGCCTCACTCCAAAAGCACAGAAAGTTCTGTGAATTTTTCCCAAAGTTTTGGAGAAGCAAAATAGCTGAATATTAAAGTACTTAGTACTTTAAATAGCTATTTTTTCACCTAAAATTCCACTTTCTACAACAGTTGTTAAACTCTTCCTCTGATAAAATCTCCTCAGTCAAGCTCTCCTTCATTCTACTGGGCTCCTCAGTTTTCTTGATTCTTTTCATTTGTATTCCCATCCTCCTGCCTTACAGAACTTTCCCATATCTCTTTGATTCTGTGAGTTAGCCAGTGAAGAGAGCAGACAGAGCCAGAGGTCAAGGCAGGTAGTGCCAAAGTAAGGATAGGGGACCAGGATCCAAATCAGTGAGAAAGACAGACCCACATGGACTGAAAGGACCTGACACTGAGACAGGGTTCACCTGGTAACCCATCAGGCAGGAAATCTACACATAGAGCTAGTAAATATGCCTCCTGCCTCCAGTTTCCTGGAATGAAAATAGTAACAGTATAAATGAAATCAGTTGCTATGAGTAAAGCTAGATGCACCAAGTCTAGCATTTAATGAGTAAATGCCTGTTGTTATCAATATTCTCCTATACCTCCAGGGCCCTCCTCCAACCTGTATCAAAGTCCATTGTAGTTAAAGGAAGGAAAATATTTAGAAGCATCGGGTTGCTGCAGTGATCTTACATATTGGCCAAGAACCAATTTTATTTTCATTTACTATTCTGTCCTGGATCTGCTGCATGTGACATGAACACAACTCATGACACATATAACTTGTTATGTGCATTTGATGAATAGTAAGTGAACAAGTTAAACCATGTTTATTGAGATGAGTTCATCAGTTAGACGCCTGGAAGTTACAGCAATGTCATATCACTAAAAATGTCTACAAACACTTGTTTTCAAGGTCTTTTGTGGGCCAGAAACAAAAAAGTTTCTTTTGTACTGAGTAGCAGTGGCTAGTGGTTGACCACAGGTGTTGAGCAGAATGCCACCAGTCTGGATTATTCTGAGTTCCAGCAGTAGTTGAAAATGTGCGTAGCCTCAGAGACAACTAATACACCTTCATCGGTGTCTTCAAGGAACCAGATGTATACTTACTGAACAAAATTCCATCACCCTGGATCTTATGCAGGGTGAAGTAGTCAAAGTTCCCTTGGGTTCCAAGCTTCTTTAGGCATCTATTCCTTCTATCTCCCCACTTTTTATCATCACTCCAACCTGGCACAGAGATGTACTAAAATAAAGATAAACACACTTTCTCAAGAAAGCCATCTGGTAGATTAATACCTGCTATCCTATCATGCTAGGAACTCCTTAGAAAGGGAAAGAGAGGGGGTAAGAAGAGTTGAAATTTCAAAATAGTAACAAAGGAGGAATAATGTCTAATAGAAAAGGAATATTAATGATTCAATTTCATGCTTCAGTTAGGAAACAGGTTTGGGAGAATCATAACTATATGTCCAATAGAATCACATGCAAGGTAATCCTTTTATAAAATATACATAAATAAAAATTAAAAACCCCAAAGACAAAAAGACTGGAGTAGCTTCCATAGAATGTGGAGTGTGGCCCTTGCTTTGTTGTGCTGAAGACTTTCTTTTTTTTTTTTTTTTTTTTTGCTCAAACCAACTCTTTTATTTAAGTTGCTTTCCTTTTTTAAAATTTTATAATAGAAGAGGGTGATCCCAAAACATAGAGGGTCACATGCTGCATACACACAGCCCTAATCTATCTACAGGTGCTGACCTGTGTTAGCATGAAAATCTAGCTCTTAAAAATGTTGAAGACACATTGTTTTTGTGTCCTTTTCCCTTCTGGGGGTTGCTAATGAGTTATAGGCCACAGGGATGGGGTGCTGGGGAATCCTACAAGGAGAAAAAAAATCCATGATGCTCCAGAAAACTCTGTCTTGGAACCAGGGTAGGGCCACCCATGTATTTCTTTCACAGTCAGCTTGCGCCAACAGTAGGGTTTATCTTTCTAGATCCACTTAACCTGCCAAGCAAGAGACTTGGAGTGTTCATTTGGGATCATTGTTGGATTGACCTTTTAAGTATCTGGGGCGGCAAAGAGGGGTTTTGCTGCAGGTTTGTGTTTGCTTGCTTTTTCATAGCCCTTGTCTCTCTTCCAAAACTCACTTCTCTCATCTTGTATGAATATAGTGTCCTCAAACAAATGACAAACTTCAGGTACACATAACTGCTTTGCTATTTACAGAGCATTTGCAATGTAAATACAATGAGCTCCAGAGTATTCTTGTGTAAAGTGCTAACAAATATTTGTTTTGCAGAGGAGAGTCCCAGCCCTCTCAGCCTGGGATGGCCAAGAACAGCCTGGTTGAGGGACTCAGGCTCTAGTTCTGTGTGTCCCTTACACTTTGGCAGCCACAGCAGCTGCCCTCCTAACTCAGTGAAATAAAAAAAAAACAAAAAAACAAAAACCACTTAGACACAAATGGATATTTAAACAGCTTCATTTCTTTGGCTTATCTCAAAGTCTGTGTTCCTAAAACAGAACTTAGTTTAGGAATGTAATTGTGCTTTCCTTCACGTGCTTGTTGAGGCAGAGGGACCCACACCTAAAGAGTCTTAGGGTAGTGGTAACTAATGTTTGCTGAGCCCTCTAGACTCTCTCCCATGAGCTGACACAGCTAAAGGCATCCTAGAATATAGGTCCCCTAAAAACCATAATGAAACCTCATGAGGAAAAAAAATGACAGGTGATTTCCTGAATGACACCAGTCTGCACATGGAAAAAGAGAGAAGAGGTGGGAACATGGTAGGAACTGAAATGAGGAGAAGAGCTCTTCACAGGGAAATAACAAAGTATCCCAACCTCTCATTGTTCTCAAGACAAAGGCAAAGTTCACAGTTTGTGTTAAGGATGTGTGAACCTGTCTTCCAGATCACTTCACCTTGTTCACTCCTCCCGGGCTCTCTGTGATCTAGCTGCAATCACCACATTCCCTCCCAGAACTAGAATTTTGCTATTTTCCATTTGCATCTTGTTTTCCCTTCCCCCTTTTTCTAGGTAATGCCAAATCATCCTTCTGATGTCAGCTCAGGATTCAATTGAATGAATGAATGAATGAATGAATGAATGAATGAATGAATGAGGCAAGCTAGGACTCAACTCAAGTCTATTCTCTCCAAAGCATGTTTTCTTAACTGAACATTTTACGCTAAAGTAAAGATCAGGTCATATAAGAAGTTAGGGAAAGAACACTAGAGGTGTAGGGATTACCAGCCTCAAAGTTCCCATGTGTTTGAGAAAAAGAAAGGGAGTTAGTGACAGGAGACCATAGAGTTTGTAGGTTCTATTTACTTACTAGCTATGTGATCTTACTGTCTCAAAACCTCCTCTGAAAATGAGGATAAAAGCTACTTTACATCTCATATGTTGAATGCAGAGAAACTAAAGAACAGAAAAGTTCAACCAAAACAAATTCCAAAAATCTGAATATATAAAGTGAAGCTACTAGGAGGATATAAGGGAAATGAAAGCAACAGGAGAAGAAGACCCAATGCAATATGGTGGAGGATTATAGGTACTTTGGGAGTGGACTTGGTAATATAATATACATCTGAAGAGGCATAAACTCCTAAAGTATATACAATGTTGTAAATCATCATTACTGCTATAAAAATAATACAATAGAAAACATTTCCAATATTCCATTAAAAATTTGAAAATTAAATTAAATAATCCATGAAAGTACTCAGCCTAGAATATAATAAAAAGTTACTAAAACGAATGTCTTGTAATACCTGAGCATCCGAACTATACATACAGAACTTTGTCTAAGAGATATTCTCTCTCTCTCATCTCATCACCTCCCAAACCACTGCAGTATATTTGCAAATATATTCCAATTTAGTTGTATATATAGAGTATATAATCTAGTATGCTCTAGTATGTGTTTGTGACCTTGTCACTGACCCTCTCCCACTCTACCACGGGGCACGTGTGCACACTACACACACACACTCTGTGGCAATGTAATCCTAATAAATAGCAGTTTCCTGTGCTATTTATCTGGTCATTGCTTTCAAATAAATCTGAAACACAGAAAGAAATACACTATATTTGTATTTAACTTTACAAGGGTTAAAAAAGAATTTTTTAAGTCTTATCTTCAAATATCTAAGACTCCAAAGTTTCTCAGTACACACAGTTAAGAGGAAGGGGAAAAAAAGCAAACCAACAGAGAAAGCATCAATAAGAAAAACAAAGTTTATTTGGCAAAATATGCTGCCTGAGGCTTCAGGAAAATACATTAAAAAGAAATCTTAGAACAATCATCAACTACCAGGTAAGAGGGTATAAGAATTCCTCCTGTTTTTTCAAATTTATAAATATTCAGAGAAACTAATTTTTTATATATAATTGAAAAAAGGATTTTTAACTAAAACATGATGAAGGCATCCCAGTCTATACATGTTTGGGGGCCATGCTAGCAAAATACTTCAATCCTAAGGATGGACTATCAATATTCCAAATCAGTTGTCTTAATTTAAATAGTTAGTGGCAGCAGAAAACTTTAGTTTAAAGTGCAGGGATTTTCCTATTTGCTGCTTTAAGTGCCCATAAACATATGTATCTTTGGAAAACTATCATGTGTTTTCAACTTCCTGAAGAATTCTTGTAAAATATAACTAAACCACATTACCCTTTGTCCTGAGCTTTTATTCCACTAATGGACAAATTGGGAGGAGGCTGAGAACAAATGTGCTATTAATTACCCAGATGGCTTTTTAATAGAACCTTGGATTATTCTTCAGCCACTAAACATTGTCCAGAAATTTCTTAATAATGCTAGTGTGCAAGGCATTCCTTCAAGGAGAATAAAGATCTCATTGACCAGCCGGCTCAGTTATGTCAGGTTAGTTTAGGAGACCGGTAGACAAAGAGTGGGTATTGTATAGACTGGGGAGAATGACATACCATATCTGAGCTGCCCAGTCTCTCCAGCAATGACAGATTTTCTAATTCACTGCAGATTCTCACAAAACTGGGTGGTCAGCTTTGGAGGGAACCAACAGTGGGTCTATTGATTCTGGGTGGGAGCAACATAATTCTGAATTAACCTGAATTGATTCAATACAACAGAGAGTCTTGATATCGGATTAAAATTAGGATTAATACATTAAATGTTAGGTCAGAAAGTTAAGTCCCAGTGCTGAAAGACCTACATGAAGTAAGTCAAAGCTGATGCAGGCAAGTATTTTAGCCAGAAGATAATTTGTATTTTTAGACTCTATAAATACATCACTCAAAATTCACTGCCACAGATGAAGTCTTTTATGATACTATGCGTTTTGTTATGGTTTTTGCTGCTTAGGTCATAAACAGTTACTTTGAATGTGTGCCTCTTAAGTTCATCATACATAGAAAGAGAAAGAGAAGCTTTCATCTGACACAGTAATGGCTGAGAGACAGCCTGGCTCATTATTTGTTCCTGCTTTTGTAAAATTATCTTGCCAGGGGCAAAATCTGCTGCTTCAAGCTTTCCAAGTAGACAGCAATTAACTTTCACTGTGCTCTTTAGCAGACACATGCTCCTCTTAAATCATGAAGGATGCAAACTACCATTTTTTGGTTTTGAATATGTTTTCCCAACTGTTAGATGAATATATTTATATTTAGGGAAATAAGAAGAAAACTGAATACCTTTTAGTTTTCTGGAGTAATTATTCTAACACAAAAATTTTAAACCCTCTTCATTTCCAAACCATATAAAAAATATCCAAATAGCCATGTCTATAGAAAAGAATACAAGCATTTCTGGCAAAATAGTCCTGCTACAACCAATCAAAATAGTTTGCAAATTAACTGAAGTAAAAATAAAATATTTGGAAGCAGTCAAACTGAATAGGATTTTTTAAAAAGAATATTTTCTTAAATATTTAACATCATTTGTGCATTTTGGTCTGTCTTCAAATTTTGCCTAACCTAAAAGAATGAAGTGATAAGTGTGTGAAATAGCCTTTAACAGTTATTTAACACATTAGAGTTAGAGTACTCTTTATTTAAAAGAGTGAAATACTTATACTTAAATCTTGATATTTTATATGATACACCTCTCAGTCTTGATCGTTCTTTTGACATTTCTCGATCCTTCCTGTTATATATTCACCTTAAAATGTAATCAATAAGGGAATTTTTAATATATTGGAGAAGACCATTATCAGTATATTTCTGTGTGCTGTAACTTCATCACATTGTTACTCAAAAAGCATTACTTATAATCATATCGATAGGTATATTTTGCCTACAACTAGGCAAAATAGACAGAACTAAGTAACTTTTGATTTATAATTTCACTTTGGGGGTTAACCTGCCAGGGGGCTCTTTGCCAAGTCTTACTAACTGAAATAGTTTCCATTTCCATTTTGCTTCTTGATCCAAGTTTGTTTTCCCAAAGCTACCTCGTGCCTCGATTTCTAGCACCTGCACACTGACCCCTGGTGGCCAAAAGTAGGCACCGCAGAGCCTCATGAATTTAAATTCTACCCTCTTTTAGGGTTCTCTTCTAAACCATACCATATTAAAACCCATGGGTCCTGTATTCCATTCTCAGAGTCCTACTGGGTAATTCAGTTAACTAATGTAAAATAAGTTGTGAATTTCAATCCTTTGCCCCTTGTTGCAATGTTTTACATCAAAGGACTTTTTCATACCTAATCATGTCACAAAAATCTTCTATTCAACATACTCTCAAGATTGACCTGAACGAGTGACACTTTCTTGAGTCATATAATAAAGATAGGGACTTTGCAATCAGGCCTCATTTTAATTCTGATTTCTTGGTTTACTAGCTGTGTGGTCTTACACAACCTACTTACCATCCTGAGTTCTCAGTTTTCCTATTTGTAAAATAAAAAGTGATATTTCACTCTGAAGGATTTTTGTAGAAAATATATTTTCAAAGTGCCTAAAACATAACTTCTCAAGTAAATGTATGACATTATTTCCAGTGGAAAGATGAGCACTTATATTTGTGATAATCATATTTTTAGTTTCAAAAATTATGTATTCAGGACATGACAAGTATAAATGACATAGGTGACAAAAGTAATTGAGGTCAAGTTGTCTCCAAGAACTCTGGGTCCTAAAGGCAACATGTCTTTAGTGTCTACTCCACACGTAGGAGAGTACTACTTGGAGTGAGAGGCTATTTCAAATAAACTAGAACTAGAGCATTAAATATAATGTAGAATGTCTGTTTTTCCGTTGTCTTTAATCCATGGACAGTTGGGTGTAACTTCCAAAAGAATGCTAGTTAACACCAAATCAGATTTCTAAATAAGCTCAGAAAACAGGCAGCTCTGTCGAATGCACAAGTGTTCAGGAGATGTTTGTTTACACAGACATCTTCTTACACTGTAAATAAGATAATAAGAAAGCACACTCCTTTGTAGCAGTCATAAAAGCTAGAATGGAGTTAGGTAGTGTCTAGACTCCTTTGATCAAAAAACAGGGATTAGTGGTTGCTGAATTTACTAACACAATTTTCTTCCCTTTTCTCCAATTATTTCTATTTTCAGCCTTCACTTTTAGGATTTAGTTACAGCATCTTGCACTGCTTAGTCAGCAGACATGTGCCATTTAGGGGATGCCATGATCCCCTTTTTCAAAATTAAATTTTGAAGCCAAAAGTGTCAAGTTTCATTTCTCATTTAATGTAATTCTATGAGACTTTACCCAGCATTATAAGACCAAGTCATACCCATGTTTTGATCATCCTATGTTTTCAGGATTTAAGCATTCACTGACTCATATTCAAGGCCTTGTTATTAATTATTTCCCCAAGCACTATCTAATATGAACCCTTATCACTATCTAATATGATCCTTAAGAAAACGCTCGTAATAAAAACATGGAGAGATTCATGCTAAGTTCCATAGTGAACATATAGTTTAGTTAGAAAGATTCAATAGACATGATTTAACAATGATAACGTATCACAATATAAATTTTACCAATACATTACGATAACAATTTTTAATCATTAAGAGTTTCTTAAGAAAATAATCTATACCCAATACCATGCTGACAGGTGTTTTCTCTTAAGGCATTGTTAATATTATCTAATGTTATATTCCCTACAAGTTGGGATTTAATAACAGCCCTCCATCTTAGGAGGCCCCATCTTTGCTATTTTCTTCAGGATCAGAGAACCTCTTTTATTAAAATAGACTCAATTGCAAGACAGCCTGAAAACCTGGGTTCGAGAGGGGCAATTTTATGGAAACATTTCAGTGCATGTGCATATTTTTTCAGAGTGATGGGATATAAAGGGACAACCTAATCCCTTTCTTTTGAAACTTGGTAAGTGACCATTTTGGTTGTGTCTTCTCAAACTCTTCCTTATTCCAATAGCAAACTGGTCATCCTCTCACAAAGAGGTGGCTCTAGGCAGAAAGAAAGGAACTGCTAAGAGAAAGGAAATTCCTCATATAACCCTGGCTGCTATAGGATGTAAACTGAGACTCTTGGAGTACAGAGATCATAAAAAAGATGAGGAGTGGTATTTGTAGAGATGGTCTACAGTTGTGAATTTTCCCTGGCTGGAGTAAGAACTGGGAACTCAAATATGACTCCATACTCTCATTTATCTTACTTTCTGGATAGTTTTCATCTCATAACTATATATCCTCAAGTTTCTAAATAATTATATTTACTCCTTTTAGATTCACAGAGTTTCCCCATGCATGGCAAAATTCTTTCGTCTCTAGAACAACTCAGTTGTTATTCTCTTGGCTAGGCGAATGTTCTTACACTATAAACTGGGATATCATTAGCTTATAAAAAGGAATATATTCTCTTTTTCATACTTCTATAACTACTCTGTTCTAAGATGAGAATCTGGCTTGGGTAGTTTTCTAAAAGGAAATATAACCTCTCAGGTGTAAATAATTTTCTTAATCTCTGAGAACTACAAGTTTATCTATACATGGAAGAAGAAAGTGAATATCCTCACAAGAAAAAAATTCAAAGAAGCATGTTAATTTTATGAATTATTTGGACTTTAAACAGTTATGAAGCAATTTTGTTTATACTTTCAAGAAGAAAGCTTAGATATACAAGCCTGAATTCTTAAAAGTACTGATTGTGCTATTTAATGGGCTATTTAACCAGAACATAGCTTTACTAAAAATGAATTTTCCTATTCTAGGGAAAAAATTAAAATCTGAAGGTCGCATTCACTATAGAAACAAAATTATCAAATTTTAAAACTATATTTTAAAAGACATTCCTGTAATTTCTGATATCTGAAAATTTTAAGTCTTTATCTGGAAACATGCTACCCAAACCTCCAAACTTTAAAGCCAGGATTTCTTTACCCAAGATCTTTTAATCATAGGGTAAAGAGAAGAAAGCAGTTTCTGATAAAAAAACAGAAACAACAAACAAAAAAACCTATTACCTCTCACCACCATGTAAAAGGGAAAAATAATCTTTTGGCAGTTGGCAATGGTGTTAATGGTGTTTAAAACTCAAATACTTAAGTTTGGTATTACTTTGTATTTAGTCAAATATTTACCTTCTAAAAAAAGCTAACTTCAAAAAAATTCTCCCAGTTATCCCTTAATTTTTCAATCAATATATTTCAAGGAAAATGAAATCCATATGCTATTAGTTTATTGCTCTTAATTCTCCAACATTTTGTTTTAGAAGATCATCTGGCAGCTAAAACGCCTTAATACATTTCCAGATTTTGTCATCTAATTATTAAATTGCATTTGACCAACAATTGTTAAATAATGAGTTTGGAAAATTGAGTATATATGACAATTCTGAACCCTTTGGAACTTAAAGAAATGGATGGATGGATGGATGGATGGATGGATGGATGGATGGATGGATAATGGGTGACAGGCAAGTATGGGACACGTCAAAGCCATTCAAATAATATTTAAATAGGTTTTTAAACTCTACCAGTAAGTAATGATTGCAAATTTTATCCCAGCTCCAGGGAAGCCTTTCCTTCCTTCAAGTATTAATTTGGCTAATAAAAATATAATTTTCATACATTTTCCAGCCTATATTATAAATTCTCTGATGTGCAGTATAAACCATTTTTAAAGTATAAATCTATCCAGACTTAGACATAATGCAGATGTTTACTCAAAGTATAGAAAAGATTAGTACAAGGAAACCTTACATTTAAAATGGGAATATAACAATTCCCATCTATTAAAATCTTATTATGCGCCAGGCAATATACTCTATGCACCATATACATTACTTCTTTTAATCTTTATGAAAAACTTAAGAGGTCAGTAATACTTTTGTCCCCATTTTGCAGATCTGAAAACTGAAGCTTAGAAAGATTGACTAAGTGATCCTAGGTTACATAGTTGGTGAGATGAGCCCTGGTTTAAACTTCAGGGCTATGTGTGCCCAAAGTTGGCACCATTAAGCACTCCTAATTGAAATTGCAATGGGAAAGATTTTTTTAAAATTATGGAATGCAGCTGTGACTTACAATGACCAGCCATTTCCCCCTAATGGGATTTTCCCAACCCACCCTGCCCTTGCACTATTGCTCCCTCCTTTCCCTGTGGATTGTTTTTATCTTACAGAGGCAGACCAATAAGAAATTATTGTCAAGTCTCCTGTAAAACATAATATAAGTGTACCTCTAATCTGAATCCAAATAATATCCATATAGATCATAGTAATAATTGTTCCTGGAAAACCACAAAAATAAAATGCAGTTATCAATTATGACCACCTTTTAACTAGCTGTAAGATGATGTGTTTCTAGGATAAAAGGAAGCATCCTGTGTCTGTTACACTAGGAATAGACTGCTCCCACTCTGATGAGCTTGCTTAAGAGATTTTCTTAACTTACACGAAGACTATGCAATGCCCCAAATGAAAATACAACTATTCAATAATCACATTACCCAAATGGAAAATATAAAACCATTTTCAATGACAGAAATCCTGGTCTGAGAGTACAAGGAGTATGGTTCCTTAGGTAGGTGGAGGTTAGAGAGAACATCACTCATTTCTCAACAGATTCATAATTTCCAGTTCACAACATGTATAATGTTATTTCTCCAGTTTTCCCCTCCAAGAAAAACAAAGTGAACACCTAATAATCATGAAGTGAAAGTAGCCAAATTATGAAACCAAAGTGTCTGCTGGTTTTGTGGTTCAACAACCTATCAAAGGGAGTGCAAACTCCTGAGTCCACAGAAATGGAGAACACTTAACTTTCAGCATGGAGAGTCTTTATAATTACTCCCACAACTTGTATAAGAATTTAGAAGTTTTAAAACCATTATCAAAGCCACTTCCACATCTAATTTTAAGATCTGAGACAGAATTTCCAAAGAAACTCAGTTCTTTCACCTGTCAATCTTTGACAGTACTCGTCCATATGTTTGAATTAACCCCAATTTCCACCCCAGATTTCACTACTTTGTTTTCTTTCACAAGGAAATTCATTCCCCCCTTTAGATGGGTTGTGTCCATTGACTTGTTCTGGAGTGATTGTATTTGGTTTTCAATTTTGTTCAAATGGTAAGTCAGCCTAGAACCAGACTTTCAATAACCAAACTCATTAGCCTAATTCAGACCTCATCTTACCTGGAGATGCCCTCATTTTTCTAGATAGCCCTCATCTTTCTAGATGCAAAGTTATCTTTTAAAAATAATTTAAATATCCCTTTGTCTTTTGAAGCTTTCCTCTGATAATCTCACAGAAAGTACTTGCATCTTATTATGACTCTCCCCCTCTTTAGCACTCAAGTAGCATAATCATACATTTCCTGGTACAGTTATTAATCTCTTTGGAGTCAAACATCATGATTCCACTTAAATGATTAGTTCCCCTAGTGAAGGAACTGACATACAACAAAATCAATCTAAATCCTACTCAAATTGCACCTGCTTCAGTCCACAACATGGTGCCGTCTGTGTGGTAGCTGTTCACTGAGTCAGAATCTGCATTTTTTTATACCTTGGGTAGTTCTTGCTGCTAGAGTTACTAGCCTTAGATTGATGCGCTTTAAAATGCAACCCCAAATCTCTGGATAAACAGTAAAATCTCAGGTACCCCAACTGCTCAGAGTTAACTCAGGGGCTTTAGGAGGATTCTGGGGAGCTGGGTTAAGATTGATTATTCCTGTGACCTCTCTGGTGGCACAAAAGTCTCAGCACTATAAGCAGCCACTGCAGCACCAGTTCAATGCCCCACCAGAGAGCTAACCCACATGGCGCGGCAGGGCTCTCCTGCCTCACCTTCTGCTCCCCTCAGCAGTGTATCTCAGTAGAGCCACCTGTTCTGCTCCCCACTCTGTTTCTGGTGAATCCTCTCACTCACCCCACCCCCACTCCCTGCAACTCTGGCCTATAGTCCAGCTCTTGTATGCATAAATAAATAAAAATTCTTTTAAAAAAAAGATTATTCCTTTACCCTCTATGGAATGTCTCATAGATTGTTGTGCTTTCTTTGTTTTTCACACATGCAAAATTATCTTTACAAAATAGATACCACCTTTGGTATCTTTTTTCCCTGAATTGAAATTTTAAGACCTGTTGGTTTTGGACTTGTTCTAAATAAAGTTAGCTCTAAATCCTGGGTTATCTTTAGGTTTGACTTGAGCAACATTTTGAAATTGGAAAGTAAAAACTAGTGATTGCTTAGAATTTAGACATAGAATTGCTATACAACTGAGTAATTCTACTCCTATGTAAATAGGAGATAACCAAAAGAATTCAAACAAGCACATTAATAAATTCATGCACATAAATGCTCATCGTTGCACTATTCATAGTAAGCAAAGGGCAGAAATGTCCATCAATGGTGAATGAATAACAAAAATGGGTTATATGCCTACAGTGGATATTCATCAGTCAAAGAAATAATTAAGTACTAATAGACACTACAGCTTCATAGGAACCTAAAAGTATTATGCTAAAAGAAAGACGCCAGACATAAACAGTCACTTGTTATATTATCCAATTTATAAAAAATATTCACATTAAGTAAAACTAAGGAAACGGGAAGTAGATTAGCAACTATCAGAGACAGCAGAATGAGGACTAACTGCATAACGGGTATGAAGTTTTACTTTGAGGTTATGAAAATGTTTTAGAAATAGATAGAGGTGGTATTGCACAACACTGTGAAAGTACTAAGTGCCACTGATTGGTATACTTTAAAATTGTTGATGCTATGTTACATAGCTATCATTTTAATAAAATTAATACTAATAAAGTTTTTCTACCACCTCTATCTTCTACGCTCAAGAAACTACAGAAACAGAGAGGAGGGAAGACCTACTCAGGTAGGGAAATTTTTTTGGAGAAGATGATATCTAAGCCAAGACAGAGAGACTAAAAGGATTTAAACCAAGTAGGGAAGGTAGAAGTGGGAAGGGGGAAAGAAAGGCAAAGAGAAAATATATTCCAGGAAGACATGTGCATGATGATTGACTAGTATAACACAGACATAATTTCTCCTCTCCCATAAAATCAAATTAACAAACATATGTTAATCATCAACTGTTTAGGAAACTATGCTAAGTGTTGGGGCAAATATAGACCAAAACAAAGGCATACTATTGACAGGAAGCTCTGTGCTCAAACCCAATTATCCTCTAGGTTGAAATCTAGGCACCACCACCAGGTAACATTCTTTTCTGGTAAACCCCGATATGAACTCATCAAAAATATGGCACTATTGTCAACAGAAGTCAATTCAAAGGACCCACCTGTAGAGAGACAAAGCTATTGGCATCATGGATGAAATCATCTATTACTACAAGGTCACTATCTTCTTCAAAAACGATGACATTAAGAAGGAATCCGATTAGTTCTTCATATATACAACTCTATACATTCCTGAATGTCTAAAAAAATTCCACAAGTGCAACTCCAAAAGCCAAGGGGAGAAAGAAATATATACTCTGGGAATCATGAATTTTCCCATTCCTGGAGAAATTATACTTAATATAATTTATATCACCTGCAAGCAAAGAGGAGCATGAAGTGATGAGGAACCATTTATCACAGCTAAGAAAAATGACCAAACTGAGACTCTTTAAAAATGTTTCTGACCCTCACAATTATAAACCCAAAAGTGGTAGACTTGTTTTGTGCAAAATCAATTCATGAACAAGAGTCTTTCAGGATGTAGATAGCAAAGGGAAGCTGGGCAGACAATATCTTCACAGCTGTGAAAAGCATCTTATAGCACGATGTAGACAAGTCTCTCACTGTATTTCATAAAGGTTTATACAGAGAGTGAAGTATACATGTCTTTTTTTTTTTTTTAGATCCAGAGCGGGGAGCAGAGCAGGGGAGCGAGGTACACTGCTGAGGGGAGCGAGGTACACTGCTGAGGGGAGCAGCGGGGGGCAGGAGACTGCTGAGGGGAGCAGCGGGGGGCAGGAGAGGTCTGCGCGCCATGCGGACCCTCCTCCTGTGGCTGGAGGTCCTCCTGTGGCTGGGGATTGAACCGCGGCTGGGGATTGAACCGCGGCTGGGGATTGAACCGCGGCTGGGGATTGAACCGCGGCTGGGGATTGAACCGCGGCTGGGGATTGAACCGGCGCTGCAGAGGCTGCGGGCAGTGCGCAACCCAGTGCTCAACCGCTGCACCACCGGGGAGGCCCCTACATGTCTTTACTTAAAAAAGGCTTATCAAGAACTTGGGATGGGGAAAGAATGGGACAGTTCTTAAAGGGTGTAATTTTCTTCATTATTAAACTGGTATTTAAATTTTCTAACATTCCAAAAAAGGTATAGTCTCATGAGACGAGTAAAATTTGCATTAAATGAGAATGTGGTGGATATTTTACTTAGACTACCTAATTTAGTTCCTAAAAACAGACCGAAGAGAGACCACAGACCAAAATTTCATAATCCTATGAAATTAAGTAACTTGCCCACTATTACATAGCTTGCAAGGGGAAGACATAAGTCATATCTAAGTGTGTCTGATTCCTAAAGTGTGTCTGATCCACCTTTTTACCACTATGGCAGGTTGCTAGTCACAAAGGATATAATTATAGCTGCTTGCAGTCAAACAGCTTGTTGGCACATTAGTGGAGAGTTGTCACAAGCAGAGCACAATGCTTCATCAATGGCAAAGGACATGGAAAGACCTGGGACCAGTTCTGGAGAGAAACAGATGTCCGTCCCACATCCCGGACCACAGATGTCCCACAGCCAAAGACTTAAATGTCTACAAAAAGTGCTCAGTAAATGTTTTTGTTGTGGATATTGTTGTATGACTATTTTCTTCACTAGGAATTTTCAGCTTCTTAAAAGCAAAGACGTGTCTTTTTTTTTTTAATCTCCAACCTCAAGCACAAAGGCTAGAACACAGTTGGCAAATAGAAAGTTATGAATGCACCTTACAAGGAGTTAATTCAAAATACCTAAAGAACTAATACAATTCAATGAGACCAAAAAAATCAAAAACTGTGCAAAAGGCCCAAGTAGACTCTTCACCAAAGAAAGCATTCAGATGGCCTATGGGCATGTGAAAAAAACCAAAAACATTCAACATCACTTATTATAAGGGAAATGCAAATCAAAACTGTGTGGAAGATCACCCAACCCCTGTGAAATGGTCTATATTTAAAAGACTGGGGAAAAAGTGTTAGTGAAGATGTGGAAAAGGAACACTTATCCACTGTTGGTGGGAATGTAATCTGCTGAAACCTCTATGGAGAACAATATAGAGAGTGCTTAAAAAATAAAAACGGAAATACCATATGATTCAACAATACACTCCTGCGCCTCCCTGGTGGCGCAAGGGGTTAAGATGCAATCTGTGAAGCTATCAGTAGCCACTGCAGCATGAGTTCGATCCCTGGCCAGGGAGCTACCCACATGGCGCAGCAGACCTCTCCTGTTGCGCCCACTGCTCCCCTAAGCAGTGTCTTTCAGTCAATATGCCTGTTCTGGTCCCCATTCTGTCTCTGCTGAATCCTCTCACACATACCCCACACCTCTGGCCTGTACCCCAATTCTTGTATGCATAAATAAATAAATCTTTAAAAAAATACACTCCTAAGAAGTTACCCTAAGAATATGAAAACACTAATAAGAAAAGATTTATAGATTCCTACAGTCATCAGAGCATTATTCACAATTGACAACCTATAGAACCAACCTAACTGCCCAACTACAGACAGTTAGATAAAGAAATTGTACAATATACTTAATGGAATATTACTCAGCTATTTGGGGACAAAATGGATAGATCTTGAGGTGGTTGTGCTAAGTGAAATAGGTCAGAAAATGAAAGACATTTGCCAGATGGTTGCACTCATTTGTGTAATATAAATAATCAAAGAAAACAAAGTGGCAAAGCACACTAAAAATAATTCTTAGATACAAGTATACTGGTTCCCAGAGGGAATAGGAGAGCGATCAGGATAGGGAAAGAGCCCTGGAGTTTTTGATGGAGGTTGAGTGAAGCATATGTACATATGGAGATGGGAGGTGTATTCCTAAAATTATGGTCACATAAATGACTGACGAATAAACCTTGAGAGAAAAACCTCATTTGACCCTAAAGTCCAGATAAAATAACTTGTTAATTAGCACAATGGATAGTAAATATGAACTCTATTGAAATTGGTGGTATTTAAGATATGTATATTGGTGAAAATATTCTAGAGAAACTCCCTCTCCCTAACACTTGTTTTAATATGGTATAAAAAACTAGCAAGTTCGAAACCTGCCATTGTGTCAAAGGTTTCCGGTTGACTAATATCCATCAACCAGGTTCTGTTTCTGAAATATTGAGGGGTATCTATATCATCTAAAACAAAGTGAGTTTGGACCTCACGAAACTTACTGAATGTAAGTTTCAAATAGTGTTTGAACTATTTGACCTAATTTACCGATAAATGTGTGTTTCAATTAAAAAAAAGTTTTGAGGTTAAGGTGGCAGTGAACCCAGCACTCTCTTGGTTAGCAGATTTTCAGGACTGAGACTATGACATCCCCTCAAATCTTACTCTTCTGTGGTAAACCCCTCAACAACTATAAAATAGAAATTGTTATTTCTCAAATATATATTGAAAACCTACTATCTGGAGACTCAGCAGTAGGAATACAGAGTTCTCTAAATTACCAGGACTAAATTTAGTCCAAATGGTTGATTTTTCATTAAGTTTAGAAAGGGAAATAAATAAGAATGCATATACTTGTTCAACCTCAAGAGAAATACTGTGCTGTGTCAAAGTTTTGGCTATCATTACAAAGAAAACATTGCTATCCATGTACAAAACAAACTATGATCCATTAACTCAGCACAGAAGTCCTTTTTGGCTCTAAAAATTGCTGGCACCCAAACAAGTTTTGTAGTCACATTGCCAAAAAAATACCTGGCTGATACATTTTAACATCCTTTCTTGGTTTTTTTTTTTTCCAGACATATTTCAGTAATTGCCTGTCTGCAGGTACAAGATGCTTACAGGAAGTGATTAATCTTTCATGAGACTATTCTACTATTCCTTAATGCAGTACAATAAAAGCTTGAAGGGACAGGCACCCTCATGTCAATGCATGCTTCAAGGAAAGGAAGTTTTAATGAGAGATAAATCTATTCACATGAGAGCAGCCGATGATGAAATCTCTTTTTTAAAAGAAAGTAACCCAATGGTACAAAACCACTCCCTGAAGGAGGAAAAAAAAAAAAAAGCCCACCTCTAAACCTAAAACCCTTTTTTTTCCTGATAGAAGGCCAGATGGGATCCTCAGACATCATGAAACACTACAGCTGGAAGCTGAGTGGTTCATCTATACCCCCAGCCCCCCACATATAGATACTGGAGATGAGAAAGGCTCTTGTTTGCTATCTGAAGCAGGTGTGGTTGAACTAAATGGGGAGAAGATGTCCAGCTGGAAGAACCCATCAACCAGATGCCCAGGGCAGTCTGCTTAGATAAATACCACCTGTTACTAAACAGCCAGAGAAAAATTAGTCATATTTCAGGAACCTGCTGATTCTCTGTCTATTGTGCTGAAGCTTTTGTGTCTTTCGACATCCCAAATCCCATGTGTGTCTCAGCATGATGGTCATATTCACAGGGCTTAATTTGATTCTGGACAATGACAGAGGCTTTGGGAGCATTAGGTTAAAGTATTTTCTGGGGGCTGGGAGCACATAATGAGAGAATAATGAGCAGCACATGGAAACTCCAAAGGCCACCTTGTAACTTGACAACCTCAGTATATTATGGAGTCTGGCCACCTTGAAGAATGGACCCCATCTTCTACACCTTGTTTCTTCTCTCTTTCTGCACCCCAAATGGGCCCATCTTGAGCACCAATGCACAAACACAAATACACACACAAGCATGCAAAAACCATATACACTCACTTCTTTGCACATATTGTTTCCATACCTTGGATGTCATCTCCTAAACTTTCCAAAAACCACTCTTTAGGACCCAAGTCAATTTTTGCCTCACTTGGAATTTTCACTAAGATAGTTATCCCAAAATAATTTCCCCTGAACTGCTACAGTGCTGAAAGTCTACACCGTACATTTTGTCACTTTAACCTGTTGCTTTCTACTCTTGTCTGATGTAAATATACTCTACCCAAGAAAACTCCTGGAGGGTAAAACTTCATCCCTCTGAGGCCTAACCTATCATTCAACACAAAGTTGGGTATATAGTAAATGGGTTCTAAACAGAAATAATGTTAACCTAAAAAGTTACTTTAGGGTGACAAGAAGACAAAATGCGAGATCTAAACTAAAGATCCTACTGGAAGATCTCTAGCTCTTTAGTGCTTTCTACACACATGGCCAGAAGACTTGGAACTGAATCCTGGTTTTCCTAGTTACTAATTTTATGTTATTAATTATTTTAACAGTATCAGTTTCTTTACCTACAAAATGGAACTCATAATGCCTAACTCAGGAGACTTTTGGAAAGCTCCAATGGGCAAACTACCATTGTGGTAGTTTGATTATCAAAAATCATGTGTTAATGGTTCTTTAGTAAATTGTGTAATTTCTCAAACTCAAACTGATTAGAATAAATGACTTATTTTCTAGCTGATTTTTTTTTTTCAGTTTCACAAACTTGACTATCAAAATCATCTAACACCTTGTTAGATTGCAGAATGCTGGATCCCAATTTTGGACTCTGATTTGGAAGGCCTTGAATAGGACTTAGTGAATCTAAAAACTAACCAACTACATGAAATAATTTTGTCCACCTTTTTTCGCTCAGTATCTGACTAATGAATAGTTATTGAGATTATGGGCTTTTTAAAAAATAGTTCTTAAATTGCAATGAACATACTGATAATGATGTATGGTACTATCCATCTTGAGAAATAGGATTTATCTCCTAAGTCTCATAATTAAAATTTATATAATCACATACACACATGAGAGAGGTCAATGTGGGGTGTGTGTGTGTGTGTGTGTGTGTGTGTGTGTGTGAATTTCCTGGAGGTATGTGCCATAATTACCTAGTATTCCGGAAACTCTCATGTATCAATTTATCTCTGTAATCTGATAATTTGCTGCAGTCCGGGTATGTCCCATTTCTATTCCTCCACAAACTTCACTGATGTTTATGAAATCATTACTCCTTCTAAGAAATGAGACAGTATACTTCATAAAGGAATAGAACTGACATACCAAGAAAAAAACAAAATCCTAAGGATGTGAAATTTACTTTTTAAAGAAGCAACTTTTGGCATTTTTCTAACATAAAATCTGCCTTGATCAAGCAGTTTTGAGCTGAGAATTCAGAAACTCCTAAGAAAGCCCTCAATCCAGGGCATTTTGTCCCTAAGCTGGGCAGGGGTCAAGGCAATCAACAGAAGTTTAGACTAAACAGGAAGAAAACCAGCTCAATTATTGTGACAGACACAGGCATGATCATCCCATTTAAGAAACAACAAAAGTTTTGAAAAAGAATTTAGTGCTGATAGTTGGCTAATACATACTGAAAAAAATAATTTTTAAGCTTTCATCCCTTTTAACTGTCTCTGATAAATTCACAAGATTTACAATCATGGTATTGTAGCTACATTCCCCAAAGAAAGTTCATGAAAATCAATCCAATCTCTTTTTAAAAACTATTCCAGATTTGACTTCTGGTACAGAGGAAACTAAGCATCCATTGCCTGCCCCCCCAACCCCCCCCCCCACCTCCCTATAAGGAGAACCACTAACTCTTTCACAGGAGCAGATTGTTTCAACTTAATTGAATGAAGTAAACTTGGGGAAATACCTGACATTGCCAACTTGACCTCTGCTAAGCCTTTTGAACTTCAATCACTGTCCTCCAACACAAAGCTTTCTATTAGGCTTTCAGCTATTTCCCCTGATTACACAGGTAGCTTATCTTAAGGATTCCATGGTTTCAGTTATCATTTCTGACCTGATTGTGAGACAAGTATTATTTCCGTGCTGGGTTTTATGACTAAGCCTACAGAGGTATTTGCTAGTTTGATTGAGTAAGGAGCATCTCATTTCAGTTTCTTGTCCACCAAGATCCGATAACTTATTTTAAAGAAAAAAAAGTTTAAATTTATGTGAATGCAAAGAAAAAGCTCAAATGAATTAGCCCTGTCAGAAACTGTCCAAGATCTTAATCTTAGTTTTACATATAAATTTCAAATTTTAAAATGTATTTTAATATGGTACAATAAAGATGAAGATTATTACCAAAAATAAAGTATTAGTGAATTACTTATTCCTCACTAATGTCCTTACAGAAGTGGCAAAAGTTGAAGTCAACATTGAAACATTTTGAATTAATTACCCATCCTTTAAAAAAATAAAAAAGTACTTGGAATCCGAAGTTAAACACATCAACAGTAGTTATTTTAAGTGATGCTTAGTTCCAATTAATATTTTTTTCTTAACTCTGTTATATGTACCTTTCAGAAATATACTAGAAAAATTTTAAATACATGAAAGTGTTTAAAATCACCCAGTTCTTTATTACAGAGTATAACAAAAAAATTTGCCTATTACAGCAGAGTGCCAGTGATTAAAGATTGCTAACAGCCAAGGCCAGCAAAGGCAGGGAAAATATACAAATGCAAATATGTAAGTACAAATATTTGGGGGAATTATACAAATTTTGTGGAAAGTAATTTGGTTGGCAACATCAATCAAAATTCAAAATGTGCATACCTTGCAAGGTATGAAAATTATTTACAGTAGGAAAAAGAAGGAAAAATTTAAATACTAGAGGAATGCTTTAATAGTAACAAGCTAAAGTTCTAGCTTTAATAGTAACAAGCTATATTCTAAGTTAGGGTATCAAATTAATATATACATATGAAGTATAAACCTAGAATAGAGGAAGGATACACATAGATACCAAATAGCTAGACAATAATTTTTAGCACTAGGGTTGAAAAAAATGTATAGATGAAAGATGTCTTCAGCTTCTTCTTTTATAAAATCCAAATATAAATAGAAGTGTGATAGGTGACTCCTATTTGTTTTTACTATACAGTATATTTCAAAATATTTTAACCTATAAAAACATTCAGAAACAGAAATCTATATTTAAATAAATATCAAAAGAAGCATTTAATAATCTGCAGAATGAAACAGCTATGAAATAATTGACCTTTTAATATATGGAGAACTTCATTTGTTTAAATGAAGTACATCAATTCTTTTCTTTGCCATTTTGTGATTGATATCCAGTAAGTCTAAATAATAAACATGGGTATTTTATTTCTTTTTGAATATTTGGAAAGCAAATTTATTGAAGGAATGCTCTGCTTGCTTTATTCTCTTCCCCTATTATAATAAACTGGCATGGTAATTTCAAGAGTTGCCTCAAGAAAACTTATTTTGTTTGTTCCATTGAATGGACATGATTTCCTTTTAAGTGAAACATAGAGGACTAAAGATGGGATATTACAATGTTCCAAATCCATGTATTAACTATGAATTATTTTAATTTTGCTTTACCAAAATATATAATATATATTAATCCATAGCCTGCCATAATGGATAATCACACAATAACTATTTGTTCATATTTTCCAAAGCTATATAATATACTTTATTGATGAGGCTGCCCAAATTTATCAAACCAAAAAAAACATATTAGTCAACCAAAAAAGTCCATAGCCTCGTAAGTGTCATAGAAGGATGTTAGTGCATGAAATATTTTCTTCTGCCACTAGTGCCTGGAATTTCCTGCATTCCACTTCATGAGAATATTAGTTTAATAGTATAGCTCAAGATCGCCCAAGCAGACAAGGGTCTTAAAAGAGTTAGTTTATTATACTATTGACATAATTAAGGACATATATAACTGTAATGTAGCTCTTATACAACAAAAATATTTCAAATTAATATGTTGATCAAATTTTCTTCTTCCTTTTCCCCCATCACTTTTTAAAGTAATACTACCTATTTGGCCTTGAGAAATTTAACTTTCTCAACATTGGTTTCTTATCAGCAATAAGGGAGTAATATTATCACTCCCATAAGTTTTACCCAGAATATTAGGTAAGTTGCTTAGAACAGTACATTAACTCATAATAACTGCTCCAAAAATGTTACTTTGTATTGTGATTAATAGAGATGAATGGTAGCAATACTAAAATTAACAGTAGTACTCTACTGTGTTGTGGGGATGGGGCAATTGTTCAGAACTAATCTCTAAAGAGTATAAAAAACAAACCTGAACTTTCAAAATGAAGGTTTCTGGGCCCCATCCACCAAAAATTCTGATTAATTTATATGAGATTAGGCATAGATTTTCATTTTTTCACAAGCAACCCCAAATGATTCTGATGAGAAGCAATGACACAGGAGGAGTAGGGGACCTTAAATGAAGAGAGAGTAGAATAAATACCCCTGCTCCCCAAAGGTCATTCTTTATTAACATTAACTACAGTCTCCTGACTCTGAGATCAAGAAATATTCTTAAATCTGTCCTATATTTATGTTGGGCCATAATTTTTTTTTTTTTAAAGAATCAAAAGTGGTTGTCCCACTTCATCTCCACCAACTCTGGCCACATTTTCTTCCAAATTTTACAACATATTTCTCTACTTTAAATGTTCTCAGTGCTGCATGTGTTGTATTCTTTTGGATCCCCATTAGTGTTGGTTCCTTTTGATACTAGTAGTGTAGGATGGTTGCTATAGAACTTTACATTTAATTCCTGTCTGCCTTTTCATCTAATTCCTCCCCCAGCCTAAAAACATTCATAGCTCCATCAGAATTTGAGATCATGCTTGCCAGTTGCTATCCTGCAATGCCTCTTAACGTTACCCATAAAAATTGAGGAAATCAAGGCCTGGCTCACAGATACATAAAAGGATGCCAAATCTGTTAAGATCAAGAAAATCAAGATAGGACCTCCCCAGTGGCGCAGCGGTTGAGCGCTGGGCTGTGAAGCTGCCGCAGCCTCTGCAGCTCCAGTTCGATCCCTGGCATGGTGCACAGATCTCTCCTGCCATGCTTGCTACTCCCCTCAGTAGTATACTTTGTCAGCCTGCCTGTTCTGCTCCCCACTCTGGCTCTGGCGAATTCTCTCACCCTCCTGCCCTTCTGACTGTACCCAGTGCTTGTATAAATAAATAAATAAATAAATAAATAAATAAATAAATAAATAAATAGATAGATAGATAAATAGATAAATAGATAAATAGATAAATATTTTTTTAAAAAAGAAAAGAAAATGAAGAAAACGTGAAGTTTAAATTCTGAAGCAGCAGATACTTATACCTTAGTATTCACAGACAAGGAGAAGGCAGAGAAACTGAAGTGTTCCCAACCCCAGGTTTGGTAGAAAAGAACTGAAATGAAACAGGTATACCCACTTGAACTGCATTAAAGTTTTTTGAATTAAAAATAATAAAGAACATGGTATTCATTTAAGTCTGTAGGTCCTTCAAGTCAGATAATATCTCACATTCCCACCTCCCCAGTAGAGCATACCTACTCAGGATTACCTCTCTTACTAAATAATCAGACTAATGAATATATTGTTTCCTGCAGAAGATGGGCCCAGTTTTTATGAGACCTGAACACTATCTGATTTGGGAGGCATTTAAAGGAAAAAAAAAAAAACACTTTTCACACACCCAAAAAAATTCATGTAAATTCAGGCCAGAACCAATCTCAAAAACTTAGAAGTTTTTATAAACTCTCTTGTATAACCCCTTCCCCTAAAATTCATATGGGAAACCCAAAGCACTAATATGAATGTATTTAGAGAGAGGGCCTTTAAGGGGGTAATTATGATTAAATGAGATTGTATGATCCAATATAATCGTTGACCTTATAAGAAGAAAGACACGATGCACATACATAAAGGTAAGGTGATGTGAGGACAGAGTGAGAAGATGGACCTACAATCCAATGAGAAGAACTATAGGATAAAACTGTCCTGTCAGAAACTTGATCTAGAATTTCCTACCTTCTGAACTGTAAGGAAATACATTTCTGCTGTTGAAGACACCAAACTGGTGGTATTTTGTTAGGCAACCCTATAAACTGTAACAGAAGTAGTCCATGCAACAAAGAGACTCTGAAGCTGAAATGTCATTAGCTTCTTCCTTTCTCCTCCCCTCCTACCAGGCAAGCTGAATTTCATATCACCATTAGAACAAGTCCAACTCTGACCCTAGATTAGCAGTCCTAAATATTTACTGACTATACTCAAGTTCAGTTCAAATCTTATACTCTATAAATACTTCTCTAATTTCCCCACATAAAATTAATTTTCCCACCAAAACAGTACGAAATAGCTAAATCAATCCTAAGAGAAAAGAAGAAAAATGGAGGTATCACAGTTCCTGACTTCAAACATAATCAAAACAGTGTGGTATTGGAACAAAAACAGAAACTCAGACAAGTGGAATAGAATAAAAAGCCCAGAGATAAACCCACACAACTAAGGACAGTTAATCTTTGAAAAGGGATCCAAGGCCATAAAATGGAAGAAAGAAAGCCTCTTTAACAAATGGTTTGGGAAAACATGGATAGCCACATGCAAAAAAATAATAATAATTAAAATAAAAATAAATATATGCATACTTAACTCCACACACAAAAGTTAATTCAAGGGCCTCCCCGGTGGTGCAGTGGGTTGAGCACCACACTGTGAAGCTGTCTGCAGCCTCTGCAGCATGGGTTTGATTCCTGGCCGGCCAGGGAGAAACCCACATGGCAGGGCAGACCTCTCCTGTCTCGCCTGCTGCTCCTCTCAGCAGTGTCTTCCAGCCGTCTGACTGTCTGCTCCCCGCTCTGTCTCTGGTGAATTCTCTCACCCTCCCACGCCTCTGACTGTACCCCAGTACTTGTATAAATAAAATTAAATCTTAAAAAAAAAGTTAATTCAAAATGGATTAAATATCTGAATATAAGAATCAAAACTCTAAAATAATTGAAAGAAAACATAGATGATATATTACAGGACATCTATTACAAAAAAATATATATTTGGTGACTCAACTTCAATGGCAGGGAAACCAAACCAAAGTCAAACAGACGGGACTAAAATGCTTTTGTACCTCAAAAGAAATCATCACAAAAACCAAAAAAAGCAACCTGCAGAATGTGAAAAAATATTTATACATCATATATATGACAAGGGGTTAATTTCCAAAATTTATGACGTGCTAATATAATCCCACAACAAAAATACAGACAATCCAATTTTTAAAAGCCCTAAATAGACACTTTTCTAATATCTTATTCAGATGGCTTATGGACATATGAAAAATTGTTCAACATCACTTACTATAAGGGAAATCAAATCAAAACCACAATGAGATATCACCTCACCCCTTTGAGAGTGACCCATATCAAAATACACATACACACACAGAGAGATGACCGATGTTGTCAAGGATGTGGTAAAAAAGGAACTATCATAGACAGTGGGAATATAAGTTGCTGCACCCTCTATGGAAAATGGTATGGAAATTTCTTAAGAAAATACAAATGGAAATTCTGTATGATCCAGGAATACCTCCATTAGTCATTTACCCTAAAAAATATGAAAGCTCTAATATGAAATGATTTGCATATGCCTATGTTCATAGCAACACTGTCTACAATGGCCAACACATGGGGCCAACCTATGTGCCCCCAAAGGATGAATGAAAAAAGTAATTGTGGAACATATACTTAATGTAATACTACACAGCTGTTAAAAAATTAAATAATGACTTGTGGGATAAAGTGGGTGGACACTGAAATGATTAAACTAAGTAAAGTAAGTCAGAAAGTTATAGATATCAGATAGTTTCACTCATCTGTGGACTATAAATAACAAAAATATACACAGACAAAATACAACAGGAATAAATCTTGGTCTTAGTGAAAGAATTTAACAATTATCAAAGGGGGCAGGGGGGAGAAGGAGACCTTTGGAAGTAGGCTGACAGAATATTGGCACAGTGGCTCAGTGGAACGTGAATGGATCATGTAGGCATATGAAGGAGCAAAAATACAACCCTAAAATTAGAAGTTAAAAAATGCACTAAAAATATAAAATTTTTGAAAACATAAAATTTTTTAAAAATTCAATTTTCCCTACTCCATATTCTAACCCATAAGTGTCAATAGTTCTATTGTTGCCTTTATTTAATTTTGTCTTATATTGTCATCATATTCATTATTCCCATTATAATATCTTCATGCTATCACTTATATTCATTAATATTTATTTAATCTCATGACAATATTCATTTTAGTCACTTAAATTCCCTGTGAGAAGAGACCATATCTACTTTCATGCCTAACACTATAATTTGCACACTGAAAGCACATAACAAATGCTTATTGAATTGACTGATATTTGTAAATAGTCTTGCTCTTCAGAAAACAGAACCAAGATACTTTACAATCTATCTACTTAGTTGCCTAGAAAGGATATATATATATAATCAATATATATAATCAAAAAAAATTATAGCTAGTAAGGTCTTAGAGAACATTTGTTACCAGTTTCTTACTCTATTTAGTAAGCATCACGCAGTGCATTAGTAACAGATTCAGGATGAATTCAGGATGAGAGGCCTGATGCATCCTAGGCCTCATACCACCAAGTAATGCAGGTGAACTAGCCAGTAATATAGACTTGATTAAAAACTGCAGCTGGACATATCCAGCTACTTTGGAATCATGTAAGAACGTGATTGACACCAGAACACGTTGAACACGTTGACACCAGAACAACCCCCTAAATATGCTATATCTTCCACTGAAGGTCAACTTATAGGTGAAGAATACACAGCTCTCGTCAAAAGGAGCATTGTAGTTTATAGTTTTATTTCCCATTATGATTAAATGAATTGGCATTCTAATATTTTTAACATAAACTTGAAACAGATTTCAAAATTCTTAGAAATAGCTCAACTACTGTGGACATTTATTTAAGCCTGAGAAAAGAATTTTGCACTCCTAATTCAAATATAGCAAAATTTAGTACCAGGATAATTAGCATAGTCCCAGTCAAACTTGGAACTAATTGGCTTAGATCAACATGAATACCTAAATTAGCCTCTATGTTGAAACCCTCTACTTCTTCATGGGAAAGGTGAAAAAGACTCTGATAGTGATGCTATTTGGAATATGAACTAAAACATTCTGAATCATATCCTGACAGCTCCTCCCAAGCTGGTCTCTGAATCAAAGCAGTGATGACAGCTGTTTAGATAGACACTGCTAAAAATGAAGTGCTGACGAGAAAGAGGATTTACATCCATTATCAATCCCCTGAGTCACGCCATGGACCTTTAACTAGATATTTTATCATGTTGGTTGCTTCTCTCCAAATTTTCTCTAATTTGTCTATTTTTCAACATGTGGTATCCTAAACTAAAAGCACTTGAAATATGTTCAGGCAAAACTAGTGCCAAGCTGCTGGAAATAATTTTTTTCTGGTTTAGAACATAATGCTTCCATTAACATAGACTGATGTCACTTTATAGGGATCTGAAAGATTTTTCTTTAACAAATCATACTGTATTGTTGACCTTACTAGACTTCAAAATATACTAAGACATGGATTTGCAACCTATGGTTCAAATGCCGACATGACAGATAACTTTGAAGGAGATAAATTAAGTTGTCCATTGCTAGCCACGAAATCCTGCTTCCAACCTCCTCAGACAACTCTCCATTCTCCTTTCCCACAATTCATGTCCATGTCGTTTGCTTAATCTTAACTAAAGTGTTAAAAATTAGTGTTAGTAGCTATAGGTTTACATTCTTCCACTCCACCAACATCCCCTACCTATTAATTACTAGATTACCACATTTTGACAGTGATTCTTAGCAACAGAAAATAATTCAAACTCTAAAGCAGTGAAGATACTCTACTACAATGAGATCACATTTTACTTGCCAATGGGATTATAAATTTAGTGTGAAATACAAAAATCAAATCTGGTCAGAATTACCATTGAAAATCTACAGGTGAGTGTGGTGAGTGGAATTCTAAAAAGTGGCCTCGTGAGATTCACATCCTAATCAAATACTAACATAAGTACCACTGTGAAAGGATTTTGAAGATTCAAGGTCACTGGTCAGTTGGCCTTAACATACAAAGATTACATGTGTGTGTTTTGTTTTGTTTTAAAGATTTATTCATTTGTGTATACAAGAACTGGGGCACAGGCCAGAGGTGTGGGGGAGTAAGAGGATTCACCAGAGACAGAGTAGGGAGCAGAACAGGCAGACTGACTGAAACACACTGCTGAGGGGAGCAGCAGGCAAGTCAGGAGAGGTCTGCTACACCATGTGGGCAGCATCCTGGCCTGGGATCAAACTCCTACATTATTGGCAGGAATGTAGCTTGGTCCTGACCCTATAGAAAACAGTATGGGGGTTTCTCAAAATATTAAAAACAGTTTCCATTGGATCCAGCAATGCAACTCCTAGATATCTACCCAAAGGAAAAAATATCACTAACTGGAAGGGATATATGCACTCCTATATTCTCTACAGCACCGTGTACAATACCCAAGCTATGGAAAAAACTGAATTACCCAAAAACAGATGAATGGATAAAGTGGATTAAGATATACAGTGTTGTAAATCAATAAAATTATTTAAAATTTTTAAACTATAATAATATAGCAAAGTAATATAAATGAAAAAAGATATTTTCCCTTGTTTGTAACTGCCAGGTCAATAATTTGAAGGAAGTGGAATTTTCAAAAATAAAAAAAAAGGAAACTAAATTCTACCAACAATTTAAATAAACCTAGGTAAATAAAAGCAGAAGCTGACTCTTCCTGAATCTCCAGATAAAAGCCCCACCTCTCCAACACCTTGATTTCAATATTTTCAGGCTCTAAGGAGAACTCAAGTCAAAGTTGCCCAGGCTTCTGACCTAAAGAACTGTGAGCTAATAAATGGGTGTAGTAAGCTACTTAGTCTGTAGCAATATGCTATACAGAAATAGAAAATTAATAGAATGCTACACTGGAAATCCACCAGGTCTATACTATTTACTATAATAGCATGAGGCTATTTTGTTTACATTAATTTCTATTGGCTATTTAAATCCCTGTCACACTAGCCATATCTCAAATAGTAGATTGCCATGTGTGACTCTTGGCCACATTGAACACTACAGACTCTTGGATTTTTCCATCATCACAAAAAGTTCCTTTAGACAAAATTGTTCTGGAAGATTCAGAAGAATTAACTTTCCTGAGGCATTGACCCAGATGATTAATTCTTTGATATAGTCAGAATCCTGTATATCTGATATCATCAGAATGTACTTATGGGCCATGTGATAGATGTGTATGTCTAATATTATAATCACACTGAGTCATGTGAGATGCTCAAACCATGGAGAAAAAAAAAGGAACTAATGGCCTCCCCGGTAGTGCAGAGGGTTAAGCGCAGCACTGTGAAGCTGTCCCCAGCCTCTGCAATGCGGGTTCGATTCCCAGCCAGCCAGGGAGATTCCCACATGGCGAGGCAGACCTCTCCTGCCTCACCTGGTGCTCCCCTCAGCAGTGTCTTTGGTCCATCTGCCTGTTCTGTTCCCCGCTCTGTCTCTGGTGAATCCTCTCACCCTCCTGCACTGACTGGCCTGTACACCAGCTCTTGTATAAGAAAAATAAATAAATCTTAAAAAAAAAAAAAAGGAACTAAGACTGATCGAGGGAAGTGAATTTCTGCCTTCCATTTCCTGCTCACTATTAGATGCATAAACAATTTGTGAAATGGTGGGTAGAATCTATGATATTTTTTCCTATCCTCTCTCTCAGAATACCTATACTAATTCTTGTTTTAGTTAAATATGCGTATGATATGATTTCACTCTACCCTACCTCCCTTTGGGAAAAGACCAAATCAGGATTAAATTTCTAGTATGACCTGATTGACAAGAAGGAAGATTTAGCCATTCAAGACCAGGATCAAGAAAATATGACTCTGGATAATAGTGGGGGAATAATGAGGACACACAAACAAGGAAAATCACCTACAAAATCACTAGCATTTAAGGTGGCAGGGATTCTTGAAATCAATGATAGTATAGGTGGTAGGACATGGAATTACATAATGAAAAGATAAAATTTTGGCCAAGATTCCAGACATTTTTGTTATTTACACATTTTTTGTGAAGCAAAAAGATAATGTTTTAATCATTTTTAAATTTCTCAACAAATAATTTCATCCCATGGCCTGCACTTCGGAATGCCATTAACGCTGTGGATAGATGACACAATCAAATGCTGAAATGTCCTAATAAAAACCAGAAAATCAGATTTTGTCCTAAGTCCGGGGGGGGGGGGAGAAACTATAGGAATTAGAAGAAAAGCTACCTATTGATTCAAGTCATTCCAGGAAAATGGATGAAGAACTCAGATGCCAGGATCCAGGAAAAATAGAGAAGCCAGGCACAACAGACCAGTTAGAGATCCAATACCTACACACAATGTTGAGCAGGTCACAAACATGTATTAATAGATTTCTACAGTTCAAGGCTCCTCTTGGAGCTCAGGTCAGTCTTACTGAAATAAGTGATATTAGCAGAGCATTTCTAAACATGTAAAAAGTCTACTTATGTACAACCAGATCCTGCACACATGACCTAAATCAGGATATACAGACATTATCACCAGCAGCCAACATAGTGACAAACACAGGGAGGGTACATGTGTGGGTAGGGCCATCAGAGGAGATGCCACTCATGACCTCACTCAAGTGCTTTGTTGCCCAGCACACAAAAAGATTTCTCACCCAGCAAAAATTGGTCAATATTACCCTCTTCTCTCCTCTGTTAGCTCCGGCTTCCATTTTGTAGCACTCTTAGCTGTTTTCTGCTTCTCATCCCTGGACTAGACATTTCTTCGATGTCACATTTTTTTCTTCAATCAAATAATCCTAGGTCAGGAAATTATATCTCTTTTAAACCCAGTCCCTTGCACATGTGTATGCAATATATAGACATCAAAGTTAAGTCCTGAAAGTTCACACAACTTTTATAAACCCACACACTAAATGGCAAGAATAGTTGTAAAATCCACGTAGCCCAGGTATCCTGACTCTCATTCAGGAGTTCTCATGATACTGCCTTCCAACAGCTGTTCTAAACTTTTTCAATGCATTTTATTATTTTTTTATTCACATAGCATTAATTTACAGCACCATACATGATTTAGAGGTCTAGGTTCACATGTCTACAGATATAGGTTACCAGACTATACCCACAACTAGTGCCCCCATGATTCTCTACCACAGTCCATTAAATCCCTACCCCCTTTGCACAAAGTCCCCATACTTCCCCTGGTAATATCAGCTCTACAATCAGATTTCTAATGTTTGCTTGGTTTAGTTTTTGCCTATTCCTTTGTTTTCCTTTATTTTCCACATCAGTGAAATCATCTGATATTTGTCTTTCTACTTCTGATTTATTTTATACTGCATATTCCCTTCCAGTTCTATCCGCTCTACAAATGTCATTTTTCTTATAGTTGGGTAATATCCCACTGTGTATATCTTAATCCACTCATCTGTTGTTGGCATTTCAGTTGTTTCTATCTCTCAGCAACAGTAATGAGTGTTCCTTTTACTCCACATCATTGCCAATACTAGTTGTTTCTGGTCTTTTTGATATGGGTCATTCCTACAGATGGGAGATGGTGTCTCATTGAGGTTTTGATTTGCATTGCCCTTATGATAAGTGTTAATGAGCATTTCTTTCTCATGTGCCTGTTGGCCATCTGTATGTCTTTTTTGCAAATGTGTCTATTTAGCTCTTCTGCCCATTTCTTGATTGTGTTCTTTGTTGCTGTTGTTAAATTGTCTGAGTTCTTTATTGACCTTGGATATTAACCCTTGTCAGATGTGTAATATGCAAATTTTTCTCATCTTCAGTAGGGTATCTTTTCACTTTAATAGTTTCTTTAAGTGTGCAGACAGAAACTTTTTAGCTTAATGTAGTTCAATTTATTTATTGTTGTTAATGTTTCACTTGCACTGAAATGACCATTCTCATTTCCCTGATAAATGGTGTTGAACATTTTTCCATGTGTCTGTTGGTCATATGCATGTCTTCTTTGGAGAAGTGTACATTTTGCTCTTTTGTCCATTTTTCCTTTGAGTTTCTTTTTTCCTTTTTTGATGAGCTGTATGAGTTATTTGTTGATCTTGGATATCAACTCCTTGACAGAAGTATGAGATGCAATTTTTTTCCCTATTCAGGAGTATTTTAATTTTACTGATAATTTCCTTTGTTATAGAGAATCTTTTTAGCTTGATGTAGTCTCATTTGCTTATTTTTGCTTTTGTTTTCCTTTCCACTGGAGTTGAAAAACCACATGTTCCTGAAGCCAGTGTCTCTGAGTGTTTTACCTATGGTTTCTTCCTTGTATTTTATGGTTACTGGTCTACCTACAAGTTTTAATTCATTTTCAGTTAATTTTTGTGTATGATGTCAAAGAGTGGTCCAGTTTCATTTTTGTGCATGAGGCTGTCTAGTTTTCCCAACACCATTTGTTGAAAACACTTTCCTTTATCATTGCATACTATTGCCTCTTTTTATTGTACATTACCTATTGACATAAATGGACATTAATTTCTGGACTCTCAATTCTGTTCCATTGGTCTGTGTGTCTGTTTTTATTCCCATACCATACTGTCTTGCTTGCTAGTCTCTTGTATAGTTTGAAGTCTAGGAGTGTGGTATTTTCATTCCTCTTCTTTTTTGTCAAAATTACTTTGACTATTTGGGGTATTTTGTGGTTCCTTATCATTTTCAGTAATGTTTATTCCATTTCTTGGAAAAATTCTGTTGAAATGTTGATAAGGAATGCATTGAATCTATATATTGTTATGGGTAAGATGGACATGTTAACAATGTTAACTCTTCTAATCAATGAGTAAGAAATAGCTTCCCATTTGTGTTCTTCCATTTCTTTCAACAATATCATGGTTTTCATTGTACAGGTTGGTCCTTCACCTCTTGTTACATTTATTGTAGGTATTTAATTCTGTTTGTTTCAATTGTAAATGACATTGTTTTCTTGATTTCTTTCTCATAGTTTATTGCTTGCACATAGGAACTCAACTGATTTTTGTAAATTTATTTTGTAACTTGTTACTTTAATGTGCAGATTTATTGCTTCTAATAGCTTCTAGTAGAGTTGTTAGGGCTTTCTATGTGTATTATTATCATGTCATCTGTGAATAGGGAAAATTTTACTAGTTCTTTTCAACTTATTCATTTCATAACTTCATACTCATTTGCTCTAGTTAGGACTTTCAATTCTATGCTGAATAATAACGCTGTAAGTGGACATCCTTATTTGTACCTGATCTTAGAGGAAAATCTTTCAGGTTTGTGCTGCTGTTTATGATGTTAGCAGTCAGTTTCTCATATATGCCTTTTATTATGTTGAAGTATATGCATTCTATTCTCCCTTTTTTGAGGGATTTTATCATAAATGAATTGTATATCTTATCAAATGCTTTCTTTACATCTTCTGATATGATCATATGATTTTTATTTTTCCCTTTTTTGATGTGGTGAATTATATTGATTGAGGATACTGAACCCTCCTTGCATTCCTGGAATTAATACCACATGGTCATCTCATATGATTCTTTTAATGTATTATTGACTTCAGTTTGCTAAGATTTATTGAGAATTTGCATCTGTTCATTGGGGATACTTTTCTGTGCTTGCTTTTTTGTGATATTTTTGTCTATTTTTGGTAGCAAATAATGTTGAGCTCATAAAGCACCCCTTCTTCTTCAATTTTTTGAAGAGTTTGAGAAGCATAGGAAATAGTTTATCTTTGAAGTTTTGGTAGCACTCATTAGTGAATCATATTGTCATGGGCTTTTGTTTTGGGGATCCTTTTGATTACTTTTTCAGTATCCTTGCTTGTAATTTTTCAGCTGAAGTTCTTATTTCTTCATGATTAAATCTCAGAATTTTGTACACTTCTGCAAAATTGTGCTTCTTCTAAGTTATCTTGTATATAGGCATGTAATACCAATGGTAGTCTTTTATTGTCCCCCTCAGTTCTGTGATTCTGTTCTAATGCTTTCTCATTCTGTTAGGGGGAAAGGATGTCCTAAAGCTAATTCCATACAGGCTTTGTGGACTCCACCCCCACCCCAGGCCAAAGTCAAAGACACTGGGAACTCCAAATCCCATCACCACCAAAGGGAAGGTGGCTGGGACCTGAGGGTGGGGTTAAGCAGCCACGTTGGTATAAAGCCAGACATGTGGGCTTTGGAGGGGTCCCCCATTTTGGCTCTCCACCAGCTTGCAGCATCCGGCCAGCTCGGAGAGTGCTTTTTGGGTTTCCAGGTCGGCGGATCGGATAGGACGCATTAAAGACTTTATTTCCCTATTTTCTCCCTGAGCTGTACATTTTCCTTATTTCCTTTTCCCTTGTAAATAAACCTTTTATTAACCTTTTGTGTGTTCCTGTAGTGGAGTATTTATAAGTCCCTTGTAAGCGCGCAGGTGAGGACCCACAGCCAGGCAACCCGTTCAATATCGGGGCTGCCCTATAACAATTCTTTACTATAATTTTCTCATTTTTTCTTAGTGTCTCTAGCTAGAAGTTTGTAAGTTTTTTGTTTTTGTTTGTGTTTGTGTTTTTTACTTCTTAAAGAACCAGCTTTTGACTTTATCAACCTCTTGGACTGTCTACAATAATATTTCCTCTATAATTTTATTATACTTTCTACTGGCTTTTTGGGTTTGCTTGTTCTTTTTCTAGTTCCTCAATATATATTATTTATTTGATATCTTTACTGTTTCTTTATAGTGATCCTGTATTGCTACACTCTTTCCTCTTTGTCCTGTTTTAGCTGCATCCCATAGATTCCAGTGGCTCATGTCATCATTTTTTCTTTGTTTCCAGGTACTTTTTAAATTCTCTTTTGATGTCATTAGCTTAATTGCCATTCAGTAGCCTATTGTTTACTCTTCACATGTAAGAGGTTTATTCCAGTTTCTTTCAGTGGTTGATTTCTTGTTTAACACCATTGTGATCAGAGAAGATATTTCATATAACTCCAATCTTATGAATTTATTGCTACTTGTTTTGTGACCCAACATATGTTTTATCCTATGGAATGTTCAATGTCCACTTGAGAAGAACTGTAGTCAGCTCTTGGGGTACAATGCCAAAAAAATTCTATTAATCCCTTTTAGTCTATATCCTCATTTAAAATTATTATTCCTTTTGTTTTCCTTATAGTTGATCCACCTATTGATGAAAGGAGTTAGCTACAACTATTGTGTTGCTGTTAGTGTCTGTTTTCATATTTGTCAATAGTTGCCTTATATATTTTGATGCTTTTTTCATTTGGTACATATATAATGACAAGATTTATGTCTTCTTGATGAATTGTTCCCTAAATCATTATGTAATGCCCACCCTGCTTGATCAGACACACAGAAAACTTGGGGAAATATAATTCCTTATATGAAGATATTTTATTTTGTATAAATCTTTTTGTCCAGATTGTGCAAGTGAACTTTTGTGAAATCAGTGAGTCACCACAGAAGACATCTTTGAGTTGGTATCAATATAGATAAACTTCTACACAGTCAAAAATAGACCACTGTATAGACATGTACATTGGAGTTTTCCAAATGAAAAAAGGAATGAATACAAGCAGTGATATACCATGAACAAAATCACAGAAATGTGATGATTCCAGCATGTTTGGGAGGTGTTTAGTTCATGCAGGAAGCCATAGTGCTTTGGAGGGAGATAAGGCCATATAATATATAAGATTCAGAATAACAAGGAGCTTGTAAACATGCTCAAGAATTTGCATTTCCCCCCAATGGATGACAGGAAATGCAGAGGAGGATTAAAGGAAGAGGTTCCCAGGGTCAAAATTGCATTATAAAAAGTAAATCTGGTGGTATTTTCAAAGATGAACTGGACTGAGAACACAGAGAAGTAGCTGAAGACAGGATGAGAAGTTGTTACAATGATCTTAAAAGGATGAGGTTGAAGAAAGATAAAAGTCTGAGCTAAGATCACTGAAAATGAAGACAGTGAAATGTTAATTCATAGAACTGTTTCTGAGGGGAAGCTAGTGTCATACTGAAGCCATATTACACCAGCTTGCAAGGGTCAATTTTGTGAGCTGGTTGTTAAACCACTGGTAACTTGAAAGAAGCAATGGATATCAGACGCAAAAATTAGCACTCACTTATTTTTAGTTTATTCAGTTTATCAGCATACAAGTAGACTTGACAGGGATTGGTGGCTAGTAAGGAATAAGTGGATATATCAGATTTTGCAGGGTCTCATGCTTTTAAAATGTGAGGAAGCATCCTTAAGAATGGCAAGCAGACCTCTCCTGCCGCTTGCTGCTCCCCTCAGTAGTGTGCTTCGGTCCTTCTGCCTGCTCTGCTCCCTGCTCTGGCTCTGGTGAATTCTCTCACCCTCCCGTGCTTCTGACTGTACCCAGTGCTTGTATGGATGGATAAATAAATCTTAAAAAAAAAAAGAAAGAAAAGAAAAATAACATGGAACTATGAATTCAAAATGAGGTATAAATTATGGACTATAGTAGTGTCCCTAGAAGCCAGCAATAATTTAAATATACAAGGAAGTGACTGCAAACCACATAAAAATATCCCTCTAAACCCAAACTAATTGTGTCCTAAATTCAACTTCCCTTTAGCCAGATACTAAAAAGTAGCCACACCATTCCAACACATTCCAATACCATGTCACATGATGGGATGCCAGAAGAGAAGCCAATGTGAAAAGAAACAATAGTATGAAGCCACTGTGTTGAAAATGTCATACTTTTACACATTTTACAAAATATATAACCATGTAAGCCTTTTGCTAGGGCAACTCTCAGAACCCAGGAAAGGGCTCAAGAAATTGCAAGGATTTGAAGGTTGAACTTCATCAGCTTCATGGCACACCTTCCTTTGAGAGTAAGAGAGGCATCCAGGGTAACAAGAGGCTGAGGAGACTGGTGGAATGGCACATTGCTCTACTCATTTATAGGCCTATCTAGTTCCCCAACAGATTCAACATACCTGGGTGAATTGCTGCTCTTCTGATGAGGAAGTGAGGGATGGGTAGCACTGTGAGCACTCTTCTTTACTCTCTCTCCTATTCATGGAGGAAGCCAGCACTCTTCACATAGCACTGCTAATTATCACTAAGAGCCAGTATTAACTGATAATCTTGTGAGTCCTGACAACCCAAAGCCATTTTAAAGCCATGGACTTCTTCCTTCTGTGGGCCTTCTTGAGAGCTTCCTGGCCTCTGACAGTGATGCTCCTGGAAGAAGTCACAGTGAGGAAAGGTGAAATGTGTCTAGCGCAAGCCAGAATAATCCATTCCAGACACATGTGCAGTGCAGGGAAAACAGGTGCAAACAATTGAACCAGCTGTCAGCAAGCTACAGGGATCGCTTTTGATATCTTAATAGTTAGTTGATCCATGAGCCACGTTGGCAGCATCACTGTCATAGCTGACTGCACATCTGTAAACCTTTTCCAGTCTCTTGTGATGTCCGTGTGAGTCCGTGAAAAGCCTGACATCATGAGAGACTTAAATTGAGCATGATTGCTGCTGTTTCCGTTTTCCTGCCACAGAACATAGAGTTGACAAATGCCAATAATTGCTAATTTTTCACTACTGTTTGTCATGTGCCACACAAGGCAAGAGGGGAGACAGAGAGTGAGATCCTGCTGTCCCTGAGAGCATCTGCCATTGTTGTTTTGAGGTACCGTATTTCCTTTCTCTGTCAGATGAAAAACCTATTTTCCCAGTAGAGAAGTTTTTTTATGTGTTTATCCCAGACCCTTCATCTCATCAACAATAATAATATCCCATAATCAGCATGGAGAAGACTTTAACTGGAGGAATATTTACATTGATAAAAATGCCTTCCATCTCCTTTCCATCCAAGAAAAGTGTCACCACTATACTTAAATCAATGGGTAATTATCCCCAATAAAGGAATAGGAAATCAGTGACATTATCTGTAGCCACCCATTATCAAAGAGATTTCTTAATAGATTTGCATTAAAATCCCCTCCTAAAGCTATTATTACTAATAGAAAACATTTAAAAATAACTTCATTGTTTTAATGGATTATTTGATTTCTGCTTAGCATTTAAAATTGTATTTAACATATTTAAACTTTTAGAATTTTAATTTAGATGAAAAAACATTTTAATTTAAAACATTTAATATCAATGAAAATTCAAGCTATTCCAACTCAATTTGCAACCTTGGGCAAGCATCAGTTTCTGCATATACAAAATAGGAATAATAATTGCTGTAACTCTCATGAAGATACTAAACTGCATATTTAAAAGACTATGCCAGTGTATGATGCATAATAGAGAGCCAATAAATAGTAGCTAAGGAAAGCAAGTAGAAAATGCTTATTTCACTTGTTCTAGTGAAATGAAAATATTTCTTCTTGGTTACTATATTTCCAAGTAATGGAAATAATTATTTTAAGATGTTAGGACAAGTATGTATATCCTAACAACTGACATAAGATGAGTGCAAAAATTTCCTGTAAGTGCCTACTTTTATGCATTCTTTACCCTGAACTGTTTTCATATGAAAACTGGTAAACCTAGTTAATTATACTTTTTTGGTGTTTTACCAAAAAAAATCCACTTTCCAAGAAAAATCTCCAGCTATTTAAGTTTAACAAACTTCATTTTTTTGCTAATACATAGGCATTATACGGACTACTGCTAATACCAACAGAGATTTTATAAGTAATCATGTCAAAATCTTCCAGAAAGGAAACTATGCCATGATATAGATAATGAAAAGCATTTATAAATCTCCAAGATCACTTAAATGAATCTTATTACTATCCATGCAGCAATTTACCAATTCTGAAAGCCCTAGGAAAAACTATAAAGGAAGGAAAGTTTGTTTTAAATGATCCCAACACTTTTGATATTTTAATATTCCCCCCCTAATCCTGATGTCCTCTTCCCATAGCGAGGTAATGTTGTAGTTATTTTGCATACTGTGGGCAATTTAGATCCAGGCAGCCCAGTTAGGAAGATTACTAATAAGCAAGTAATTGCAAGAACAAGGTACACTCTATAGTCACTGTGATTAGGGCAGGAAAACAAGAAAAGAGAATACTTTCTTGTAGAAGTGAGAGGAAAGATGAGAAGGAGTTGTCTAGGGCATGTGTAAGCCACTTGTTTCAGTTGCTAGAGCACTGGAAACCCTAAAGTATGTAAGTGAAACTCCATTAGATATTTCACCCAGGTGTGGCAGCCAAGAGAGTTTCTTTCTTCCTCTTTCCACCTTCCCTTAATCAAACCATCATTGCCATAACATTTTGTCCTTGGCAAAGAACTGTTGTTACTAGAGAAAATGTGAAAACATTCACCCTAACATATGAATGATGAATAAACAGGGAAAGTATCTTTTATTGAGTTTCTATGTATGTCGAGAAACTGCTGAAAGCATTCACATACTAATTCACTTAATTTTTCAAAACAACTTCTATGAAAATCTATATATTATTTTCTTTTTCACAGACAACTGAGGCTCAGACAGAGGGTTTAAGTAACCACCCAGTAAGACAGGTTGTAACAAAAGAGCTGAAATGTTCATACCCGACTCTAGCCCAAGGCCTTGTTACAGTACAAAACATACTTCTAATGGAAAGATCCCATGATCTATTTGGATGCCAGCTCTTAAATACCTCTATTTTTATTATAACTCAATGAATAAACCTGAGACCAATAGTGTTCCCTTTATAGGAGTTCTATAAGACTCCTTGACTCAGCCTGAGTTGCTTTCTAGTTTTAACTATCTTTAGTATAGTCCAAGAAATAGATGTTATCTGTGCCTTGACCTCTGACTTGCTTTCCAGAGCTAATTCTTTCATATCTGAGGGCTTTATTTCTTCCAAATCTTTCTAACTCTCTTTCTTATGTTCAGTTTTTCATCTATTTTCTCATTGAGAATTTCCCTAATGCAATCTATATGCTGCAACCATCTTTTTTGGCTTCATTCTGTATAGGTCTTCCCCAATCTCTGGGCACTCCATCTTCCAACCTTGATTATATTAAACCAATGGGCATAGATATTTGATAAGGACAACTCATGACTAGATTCAAAGAAAAAGATACACATAGATAAAATCTCAATCAACTCAGTAACATGTAGGCGACTTGAAAGCAAGAGAACTTTTCCATTGCCCCTCAGAACTTACCATATAGATGACTGTTGATTCTACCTACATTTAAAGTAAGAGCTCCACATGATTCCCTATACAATAACTAATATATATGGAAAGTTACTATGTAAAAGGCTTTGTTCTAATTATGCTGCATGGATTACCTTATATAATCTTCAACATAACCATTGAGGTAGTTATTAACTAGAGTGATTCCCATGGGCAAGAAGGAAGGTGAAGAAAGACTTTCAGAGATATGTAACATGCTCAAAGTCATACCATTTTGTGATTTGAAAATTTGATATTTAAATCCAATCGATCTAGCTTAAAAGTCCACATATTTAACTACTATACTGGTTTTAATCTGAGATATAATTAACATAAAACAGCATATTCAGGTATACAAGATAATGATCCAATATTTCAATATTTTGTGAAATGATGACCACTATAAATCTAGTTAACATCTATCACCACATATATGCACAAATTTTTAACTGCTATACTTCTAAAGAGTATTATGATCTGTTTACAAGGTGTCAGCATTTGGAGAAAGTTGAATAAATACAACCATGGAATTTATTCATTCTTTACATGTTTATAAAGCAGGCATTATACTATTCTACAACTAGACACTGAGCAAGGTTGATACGGTCTCTGACCTCCTATAGCTTATATTCTATTGGAGTGAGATAAATAATAAGCAAATAACAAATATGATCATTTCAAATAATTGAAAGTGATATAAGAAGAACATGATGAAAAGAAGAAAGCTACTTTTGATAGGATGGTCAGAGAAAGTCTTTCAGGAAAGATGTTATTTAAACTCAAAGCTAAGACTGAACTATCCAAAGATCTGGTGAGGTATTCTAGTTAAAGAAACTGTGAGGGGAAAAAACCCAAGGCAGGAACGGGTGAAGTTGACACATGGGCAGTCATGAGTAAAGGGAAGAATAACAGAGGTTAATACCAGAAAAGTGAGTCCCAGACAGCTTATGCAAAACTTTGTTGGTCACATTAAGGAGATTGGACTTAACCCTAAATGCAATTGGAAGCCTTTGAAGGTTTTCTATATAGGATATAATCTGATTTATATTTTTAAGAAGAGCATTCTGGTTTCTGTGGGAAACAAATGGATTGTTTAGGGGTAAAGAATGGAATTAGGAAGACAAGTCAGGAGTTCTCTGCAGCTGTGTAGGCAAGTGATAATGATGTGGACCAGAACATGGAGATTAACATACATATGTAAAGAAATAGAAATGTATTTGAATTTCAAATGTATTTCAAATACATTTGAACAGATCAATTGGATGTGAGGAATAAGGAGAGGGATCATTAAGGATTAATTTGAGCCTCCTTATGCACATTGTTTAAACAAAAGAAATAAGTCAAAACCAACATCATAGCCTGTGAGTTATTTTGGTCTTGTAATGATCCATTTCTTTACACATAAAATAAAATATTGAAATTAGAACACAGTTGCATGTTGAAGTAATATATTATTTTCCAAACCATGTATGTGCAGATTATAGCTTGTAAGTTTCAAAGAAAAATTGTCATCTTTTAGTATAACTTAGTTAACTTAAATGGTAAACTAGGTAACTGGGTGGGATTAAGCTACATTCATTTCTTAATACAATTTAGGAAAAAACTACTGCTGACAGCGGTTAAGGACACTGAAAAAATATGGTTTCTCTGTGTTTACTCAAAATGAACTTTCACTATCATCCTGCTAATTAATAAATGTGTCAGGCCAATAATAAAGGGTGGTATCTTCTTTATAAAAAGGGAATGTGTGATTAAAGAATAGATACTATATGATGCCATTTACATATGGCTCCAAAAAGGCAAATTGAACGATGGCATAAGAAGTGAACACAACTAGCTTTGAGAGAGGAGGCTAAGGACTAGGGAGGTACCTATGTAGAACTGCACCAGGACTGTAAATATTCTCTTTCCTCACTAGAGTCATAGTGACACAGGGATACTAACTTTGTGACAATTCATCATATCTTTATAAAGATAAAACTAGATTACTGATCTTAATAATTCATTTTAAACATGATATTTCAATATCATGATACTTCTTTTACACAGGATAAACAGTTGGCTATGGAAATGCAAGGAGGCATCTAAACCAGGCATCTAACACAGATAATAAGACAGAGGAGGTAAAGTATTCTGCATCTTATAGAACACCTAGACATTTGCCAACAGAAAAGGGCTTTCCAGACTGGAGAACCAACGTGAGCCCAAGCATACAGAAAATAGCATAGTGTGAGCCCTAAGTAGCTCATTTTTGCAATGAACAATGGTGTAAGGAAACTATTTCATAGGCAAAGTATCAGATAATAAAAACCATTATGTTACTTGTTAGGAAGTATGAATTTTTTCTTGTAGGCAATGGAAGCCATGAAATACTTGAAGAAAGGTTTTTAAAATATGTGGCAGCGTTCAAGACTGATTAGTGAAATTCTTGGCTAGAAACATGGTAGAGGTTATCACCACAATGCAAGTATAAGTAAGAAAAAGACCAGAGGGGAAATTTGTGGTGAAAGTTTTTTGGGGAAAAAAAAAAACATTTAACTTCAGATTGCAGATTTTTTAGACCCTGCACAAAGAATTCCCTGGTGGGCCTCGCTGGTGGTGCAGGCAGTAGAGCACAGCGCTGTGAAGCAATCTGCAGCTTCTGCAGTGCTGGTTCGATCCCTGCCAGCCACGGAGAGAGCCACATGGCACAGCAGACCTCTCCTATCTCACCTGCTGCTCCCCTCAGCAGCATATTTCAGTCGGTCTGCCTGTTCTGTTCCCCTCTCTCGGGTGAATCCTCTCACCCTCCCGCACATCTGGCCTGTACCCCAGTTCTTGTATAAAAATAAATAAATCTTAAAAAAATAAAAAAGAATCCCCTGGTGCCATACAGACCTCCGGAATCAGAATCTCCAAGAACAACATGAGGCACTTTTTTAAAAATCATGGATGATTTAAAACCAAGATTATATCAGAATAGGTTCCTTGTGTGGCTCTGAAGAGAAAATTCTGAAAGCTAAATAAGACTAGCATCATATCCAAAGAGTTCCATCATAAAGAGCAAAGCTGAAATGCCTTTGGACATCAAAACCAGTATGAGTTGCATCAAAAGGGATACTGAGGAAATTCATGCTTCATTTAATAGGAGGTGTATGGGAAAAGCAAAAATAGACTAGTGGGTTCTACATCAAAGTGAAATTTTTCTGCCCAAAGGGGCATGGGGGGGAATACTATCATTTAAAAAAAGTCACCCTACTGAATGGGAAAAAATATTTGCACATAATACATCTGAAAAGGGGCTAATATGCAATAGCTACGAAACACTCATACAACAAAAACAAAGAATCCAATCAAAAAAATGGGAAGAAAGGATAGACACTTCTTTTTTTTTTAAATAATAAATTTTATTTTTATATTCCCCATACAATTGCAGCCCCCCCCATTCTGAACCCAATCCCTCCCCTTCAGCCCCCGCCCCCCTAAAAGTGTCTCTGGTTCATAGTTTTTTGTTGATTTTGATTTTCACTTTCTTATAGTTATTCATTTTCCTGGTCCCTTATTTAAGTTTTCTAGATTCCTGCTATGAGTGAGACCATCCGGTATTTTTCTTTTTCTTTCTGGCTTATTTCGCTGAGCATGATCCCTTCCAGCGCCATCCATGTTGCTGCAAATTGCATGTGTTTATCTTTTTTGAATGCTGAGTAATATTCCATGGTATATATGTACCACATCTTCTTGATCCAGTCATCTATTTTTGGGCATTTGGGTTGTTTCCAAAGCTTAGCTATTGTAAATAGTGCTGCTATAAACATAGGGGTGCAGGTGTTCTTTGGAATTGATGTTTCTGTGTCCTTTGGGTAAATACCTAGGAGTGGAATTGCTGGATCATATGGAAGCTCTATGTTTAGTAGGTCCAGAAATCTCCACACAGCTCTCCACAGTGGTTGGACCAGTTTGCACTCCCACCAACAGTGCAGAAGAGTTCCTTTTTCTCCACACCCTCGCCAACATTTGTTGTTAGTTTTTTTAATATGTGCCATTCTCACTGGTGTAAGATGGTATCTCATGGTAGTTTTGATTTGCATTTCCCTGATGACAAGTGATGTTGAACATTTTTTCATATGCCTGTTGGCCATTTGCATTTCCTCTTCAGAGAAGTTTCTTTTTAGCTCTTCTGCCCATTTTTTGACTGGATTATTTTCTTTGTTGTTGTTGAGTCTCATCAACTCTTTGTAGATTTTTGTGATCAGTCCTTTATCATTAGTGTTGGGTGCAAAAATGTTCTCCCAGTTGGTGGGGTTTCTCTTTGTTTTTGTTATTGTCTCTTTTGCTGTGCAGAAGCTCTTTAATTTGATGTAGTCCCAGCTGTTTATCTTTGCCTTCACTATCACTGCTTTGGGTGATGTGTCTGTAAAGATGTCTTTGATGTGCAAATCACGTAGTGTTTCGCCTATATTTCCTTCTATATATTTTATGGTTTCAGGTCTTATGTCTAGTTCTTTAATCCATTTTGAGTTGATTTTTGTGTATGGTGTGAGGTAGTGGTCAAGCTTCACTCTTTTGCATGTAGCAACCCAGTTTTCCCAGCACCATTTATTGAACAAACTTTCTTTGCTCCAATGCATAGTCTTTGATCCTTTGTCGAAGATTAGTTGACCATAAATCTGTGGGTTTATTTCTGGATTTTCTATTCGATTCCATTGGTCTGTATGTCTGTTCTTGTTCCAATACCATGCAGTTTTGATGATTATGGCTTTGTAGTAGAGTTTGAAGTCTGGGAGTGTGATGCCTCCATTCCCTTCTTTTTTTTTCAGGAGAGCTTTGGCTCTTTGAACGCAGCTTCATAAAGACATAAATTATGGAAGGGTAGTCAGCAAAATAATGAAAATTCATTAAATAATTCCTTATATATTCTTTTTTTTTTTTAGCTCAAGAATGAGTTTTATTTTTTTAAACAGTAGAAAAAATATGAGATTAGTAATATTCAGCTAGTGTGATACATATGTAATAAATATACCTATATATTAATTAATAGATTGCTTACCATTTAAGTAATTAATTCTTTTTTTTTATAGTTTTTTTTTTTATTATTTTTTTTTATAAATTTTATTGTTATATTCCCCATACAATTGCCGCCCCCCATTCTGACCCCAATCCCTCCCCTCCCGCCCCCGCCCCCCTAAAAGTGTCTCTGGTTCATAGTTTTTTGTTGATTTTGATTTTCACTTTCTTATAGTTATTCATTTTCCTGGTCCCTTATTTAAGTTTTCTAGATTCCTGCTATGAGTGAGACCATCCGGTATTTTTCTTTTTCTTTTTGGCTTATTTCGCTGAGCATGATCCCTTCCAGCGCCATCCATGTTGCAGCAAATTGCATGTGTTTATCTTTTTTGAATGCTGAGTAATATTCCATGGTATATATGTACCACATCTTCTTGATCCAGTCATCTATTTTTGGGCATTTGGGTTGTTTCCAAAGCTTAGCTATTGTAAACAGTGCTGCTATAAACATAGGGGTGCAGGTGTTCTTTGGAATTGATGTTTCTGTGTCCTTTGGGTAAATACCTAGGAGTGGAATTGCTGGATCATATGGAAGCTCTATGTTTAGTAGGTCCAGAAATCTCCACACAGCTTTCCACAGTGGTTGGACCAGTTTGCACTCCCACCAACAGTGCAGAAGAGTTCCTTTTTCTCCACACCCTCGCCAACATTTGTTGTTGCTAGTTTTTTTAATATGTGCCATTCTCACTGGTGTAAGATGGTATCTCATGGTAGTTTTGATTTGCATTTCCCTGATGACAAGTGATGTTGAACATTTTTTCATATGCCTGTTGGCCATTTGCATTTCCTCTTCAGAGAAGTTTCTTTTTAGCTATTCTGCCCATTTTTTGACTGGATTATTTTCTTTGTTGTTGTTGAGTCTCATCAGCTCTTTGCAGATTTTTGTGATCAGTCCTTTATCATTAGTGTTGGGTGCAAAAATGTTCTCCCAGTTGGTGGGGTTTCTCTTTGTTTTTGTTATTGTCTCTTTTGCTGTGCAAAAGCTCTTTAATTTGATGTAGTCCCAGCTGTTTATCTTTGCCTTCACTATCACTGCTTTGGGTGATGTGTCTGTAAAGATGTCTTTGATGTGCAAATCACGTAGTGTTTCGCCTATATTTCCTTCTATATATTTTATGGTTTCAGGTCTTATGTCTAGTTCTTTAATCCATTTTGAGTTGATTTTTGTGTATGGTGTGAGGTGGTAGTCAAGCTTCATTCTTTTGCATGTAGCGACCCAGTTTTCCCAGCACCATTTATTGAACAAACTTTCTTTGCTCCAATGCATATTCTTTGCTCCTTTGTCAAAGATTAGTTGACCATAAATCTGTGGGTTTATTTCTGGATTTTCTATTCGATTCCATTGGTCTGTATGTCTGTTCTTGTTCCAATACCATGCAGTTTTGATGATTAAGGCTTTGTAGTATAGTTTGAAGTCTGGGAGTGTGATGCCTCCATTCCCTTCTTTTTTTTTCAGGAGAGCTTTGGCTATTCGGGGTTTTTTGTGATTCCATATGAATTTCATCAATAATTGTTCTATTTCTTTGAAGAATGACATTGAAATTTTGATTGGAATAGCATTGAATCTGTATATTGCTTTTGGAAGGATGGCCATTTTAATAATGTTTATTCTTCCAATCCATGAGCAGGGGATGTCTCTCCATTTCTTTGTGTCTTCTTCTATTTCTTTTAACAGTGTTTTATAGTTTTCTTTGTATAGGTCCTTCACCTCTTTTGTTAGATTTATTCCCAAATATTTGATTTTTTTTGTTTCAATAACAAAAGGGATGGTCTTTTTGATTTCTTCTTCTTCAGATTTATTGTTTGTGTATATGAAGGCTACTGACTTTTGCGTGTTGATTTTGTATCCTGCCACTTTACTGAACTGATTGATGAGTTGAATTAGCTTTTCTGTGGAGTTTTTGGGGTTCTCTATGTATAATATCATATCGTCTGCAAATAGTGATAGTTTGACTTCTTCTTTTCCTATTTGGATTCCTTGGATGTCTTTCTCTTGTCTTATTGCCCTGGCTAGGACTTCCAGTATTATATTGAAAAGCAATGGTGAGAGTGGACATCCTTGTCTTGTTCCAGATCTTAATGGAATTGCTTTCAGCTTTTCACCATTGAGAATGATACTGGCTGTTGGCTTGTCATAGATGGCCTTTATGATGTTGAGGTATGTTCCTTGTATCCCAAGAACTTCAAGGGCTTTTATCATGAATGGGTGTTGCACTTTGTCGAAAGCTTTCTCAGCATCTATTGATATTATCATATGGTTTTTATATTTCTTTTTGTTGATGTGTTGGATAACGTTGATTGATTTTCGGATGTTAAACCATCCTTGTGCCCCTGGAATGAATCCAACTTGGTCGTGGTGAATTATCTTATGGATACATTGTTGGATTCTGATAGCTAAAATTTTATTGAGGATTTTTGCATCAGTGTTCATTAGGGAGATTGGCCTGTAGTTTTCCTTTTTTGTGTTGTCCTTGTTCGGTTTTGGTATTAGTGTAATGTTGGCTTCATAGAACGTGTTTGATATTGTCCCTTCCTTCTCAATTTTTTGGAAGAGTTTGTGAAGGATAGGCACTAATTCGTCTCTGAATGTTTGGTAGAATTCATTTGTAAATCCATCAGGTCCTGGGCTTTTGTTTTTGGGGAGGTTTTTGATTACCATTTCAATTTCGCTGCTTGTAATTGGTCTGTTTAGGTGTTCTATTTCTTCTTTATCTAGCTTTGGGTGATTGTAGAGTTGTAGGAATTTGTCCATCTCCTCTAGATTGTTGAACTTGTTTCTATATAACTGTTCATAGTAGTTACTGATTATTCTTTTGATTTCTGCTGTGTCCGTTGTGATTTCTCCTCTTTCATTTATGATCCTGTTTATTTGTGCTTTCTCCCTTTTTTCCTTTGTGAGCCTGGCTAGGGGTTTGTCTATTTTATTGATTTTTTCAAAGAACCAGCTCTTGGTTTCATTGATCTTTTGGATTGTTTTTTTAGTTTCAATTTCATTTATTTCTGCTTTGGTTTTTATTATTTCTTTTCTTCTACTGGTTTTGGGGTTTTTTTGTTGTTCTTTTTCTAGATCTTTGAGCTTCGAGATTAGGTTGTTTCTTTGCGTTCTTTCTTGTTTCTTGATGTGAGCTTCTATTGCTATATATTTTCCTCTTATTACTGCTTTTGCTGCATCCCATACATTTAGGATATTGGTGTCCTCCTTGTCATTCAATTCAAAAAATTTTTTAATTTCTTCTTTGATCTCCTCTTTAGTCCAATGGTCTTCCAGTAGTGTGGTTTTTAATCTCCATGAGGTAGGAAAGTTCCTTGCCTTCTTTTTATGGTTTATTTCTAGTTTGATGCCTTCATGGTCAGAAAAGATGGTTGATATGATTTCAATCTTGGTGTATCTGTTGATGTTTGTCTTGTGCCCCAGTATGTGATCGATCCTGGAGAATGATCCGTGTGCGCTTGAGAAAAATGTGTACTCCGTTTTTTTGGGGTTTAGTGTTCTATAGATGTCTGTTAAGCCCAATTGCTCTAGGTCTTTATTTAGAGCTTTGGTTTCTTTACTTATTTTTTGTCTTGTTGATCTATCCATTGTTGATAGTGGTGTGTTGAAGTCTCCCACTACGTATGTATTTTCTCTGATGTCTGTTTTCAGAGAGGACAACAGTTGTCTGATATATTTTGGTGCTCCTTCGTTTGGTGAGTATATGTTAATGAGTGTTATTTCTTCTTGAAGTATTGTCCCCTTGATCATAATGTAGTGACCATTGGGGTCTCTTTTTATCTTTTTGAGTTTGAAATCTGTTTTATCTGATATAAGTATAGCTGTTCCTGCTTTCTTTTTTGGTCCATTTGCTTGTAGGATTGTTTTCCATCCTTTATTTTTTTTTTTTATTTATTTATTTATTTTTTAATAGAGGCATGCTTTATTTATTTGTTTGCTGGTTTGTTTGTTTGTTTTGTTTATACATGCACTGGATACAGTCAGAAGCGCGGGAGGGTGAGAGAATTCACCAGAGCCAGAGCGAGGAGCAGAGCAGGCAGAAGGACTGAAGTACACTGCTGAGGGGAGCAGCGGGCGGCAGGAGCGGTCTGCACGCCATGTGGGACCCTCCTCCGTGGCCGGGGAGCAGCCGGGGATCGAACCGGCGCCGCAGAGGCCGCGGGCAGCTTCGCAACCCAGCGCTCAACCGCTGCGCCACCGGGGAGGCCCTGTTTTCCATCCTTTAACTTTGAGCCTATTTTTATCTTTTGTAGCTAAATGTGTTTCCTGGAGACAGCAAAAGGTTGGGTTTTGTTTCTTAATCCAGGCTGCAACTCTGTGTCTTTTTATTGAAGAGTTTAGTCCATTTACATTTAGAGTTAATATTGATATGTTAACATCTGTATTTGCCATTGTGTTTGTCTTTCCTTTGATTTTATTTATTTATTCTTTTAATAACTTTTTTTTTTTTTTGGCCTTCTTTCATTGTTATTCGTCCCTCTGAGGTTCTGGCTTTAGGACTCCTTGTAGTATTTTTTGGAGTGGGGGTTTAGTTGCAATGAAATTCCGGAGTTTCTGTTTGTCTGGGAAGGTCCATATTCTTTCTTCAAAGAGGAAGGAGAGCTTTGCGGGATAGAGTATTCTTGGTTGGCATCTGTTTTCTTGGAGTCTGTTGACTATGTCCCTCCACTCTCTCCTTGCCCGTAGTGTTTCTTCGGAGAAGTCTGATGTCAGCCTGATTGGTTTTCCTTTGAATGTTATCTGTTTCTTCCCTCTTGCCAGCTTCATTATTTTTTCCTTGTCCTGGATTCTTGGGAGCTTTACTATTATGTGTCTTGCTGTATTTTTCCTTTCGTCGTGGAAGTTTGGTGTTCTTCTTGCTTCTTGTATATCAATTTTCAGCTCCTTCTTCACATTTGGGAAGTTCTCTTCAATTATCTCTTTGAATATTTTCTCTGTTCCTACATCTCTCTCCTCTCCTTCTGGTATTCCTATAACTCTTATATTTCCTTTCCTCATGGAGTCAGATAGTTCCCGAAGTCTTTCTTCGTTCTTTTTCCTTCGTACTTCTCTTTCCTTTTCTGTTTTGGTTCTTTTTATTTCTGTGTCTTCAAGATTACTTATTCGTTCTTCCATTTCATCTATTCTGCTTTCATTGCTTTTCCCAGAATTCTTTAGTTCTTCCATTAATTCTTTGATCTCCTGCATTTCTTTTACTTCCCTCTTTAGGGACTCAATTTCTTTCTTCTGACCATTGTTTTCCCTCTCTAGGGATTCAATTGCATTCTTCTGATCGTTGATTATTTTTCCCTTATCATTGTTTTCCTTTATGACTTCTGTCAGTTTTTTAATCACGGCAATTTTAAATTCTCTTTCTGGAAGGCTCAGAAATTCTTCCAAGTTATTGTCGTTGCAATCTGGGGGCTGGCTTTCTTTTTGTGGTGTGCTTTTTCTCTGGAGAGTTGCTAGGTTGCGTGTGGTTCTTCTCCTCCCTACTGTCTGTTTTCTAATTTGCCGTATGCGTTGGGACACTGTGTTGTTGGGACTGGCCGGCATCTTGGGTGGGCTTCTCTGTTCCCCTCTGGTTCTTCCAGGAGTCATCTGTCAGTTTCAAGCAGTCTTTACTGGAGAAAGGTCCCTGTTCTAAAATGCCGATGTGGGGACACACTCCCCTGTGCGCCTGGTCTGCCCCGGCGGTGGGTTCCTGCTCCCCTCTGGGCTTGGACTGCAGGCCAGAGGGGGTCTGGCGTGGGCGAACTTCCCCCGCTCACCTCTGGCTCCTGAGGAAGCCTTCTGCAGGTAGTCTTTACTGAAGAAATGTCCCTGTTCTAAAATGGTGATGTGGGACACACTCCCTGCGCTTCTGGTCTCAGGCACACTCTTCTGCGCGCCTGGTTTGCCCCGGCTGTGGGTGCTCGCTCTCCCTGTGGGCTCAGACTACTTGTTCGGAAGGGGCCCGGTGTGGGCTAACTCCCCAGCTGGCCACTAGCTCCTTCAGTAGCCTGTGCTGGGGTCAAGTCGCTAGGTGGCGCCAGAGATCTCTCCTAGAGCCCTTGGGGAGCTGATTTTCCACCCCGTGGGACAGGGAGCAGAGCGGGGATGGTAGGGTACACCTCAACGGCTTTGGGGTGCTGTGTCTGCCTTGTGCCCCACCGTCGTGGGGAACCCACGCCCCTAATTTCGTGCCCCGGGTCTCAGTTCCAAAGCCCTCAGTTCCAGGACGCGGGCTGTAGCCCAGATCAGTGGCGCGGGAATGGCGCCTTTTGAATCCCGCTCCCCTGCCTGGGCACCTTGTTCCTGCTCACTCAGGGAGGGCCTCCGCCGTCTCCCCGCAAGCCTAGGTTGCAGGCGCGGGGACCTGGGCAGCTGCAATCCGAGCGCCGCTTTCGCGCAAGCTTACCGGGCGGCCGGGGCTGTGTGCTGGTGCTGGTCTCCTCCTGGGGGGCCGGGCTCTCTTTAATGGCGCCTGGAGCTCACCTCCGCGGCGGATCCTGCAGGGTTCGCCTCAGCTCCCGTTCACGGGGTGTGGTGGCTGAAATAGTTCCTTTCCACTCACAGTCCCATTTGCTGAGTCCGTTTTTCTTGTTGGGCGTTTTGGTTTGTTGTTTTCCTCCTCTCTGCTGGTTGGAGAGTGCCGCCTCTGTGGGCGGGGGAGGGGAGCAGGGTTCTGCGCTTCCCTCCCTTCTCGTCCTCTTTTATGGCAACTTTCTTCTTTGGGCAGTTTGCTGGAGTCGTCCGTTTATCTTCCGTGTCCCAGTTCTCACTGGGACCTGCCGCTTTTCCTCCCTATTAACTTTTTTTAATGGGAGATCTTACTCGCAGCGTCTCCTCGCCGCCATGTTGCTCCGCCCCCCCGTCCTTATATATTCTTAAATGCAGTCTATTGCTCTTGCATCTTCATGGAAAGTTATACTTAAAAATTTCATCCTGTTCTGATTGTTAGGATGTATAGATTCCCTTGTGAGTCCATATGAGTTCCCTTTGAACATTCAGAAATCCATTAGCTTAAGTATAACCATCCAGTTGAAAGCAAAGTTTAAATTTCAAATGAAAAATTATTTCTAATGTAATTTACCAACTTCACAATACTTTTTCTTTGAGGAGACACCAGTATTTGACTTCTATGGAGAGGCCACAAAATAGGTATGCTGCCCTATAAAGCTGATTTTTATAATTTCAAGGGATTTTGATGACATAAGAATATGTGTCTTCACACCAAATTGGGCCATATGGCGAAATAGCACAGAGCAATTTTTCTACTATAAATGGAAACATTCTCCACTTAAAAATTTCATAGTCCTGAAAATCCCTGGCTATAAACCATGGTCTCATAAAGAGACTAATGACCAAACCCAAATGTGTAAGATAGGGGAGAAAAATGTTCATCCAGGATGAGACAGAGGCAGGCAAGTGTAGAACCCTCAGTTATGCTATAAGGCAGAGGACAAATAGGACCTTTCTAGATACCAATATTGCTAAGAGTGGTATAATGACTGTCTGTATATATAGTTTCTCTGTCTAGTACCAGAAGTCTGATTATCCTCATTCTCAGTCCATGTGGTTTAGATGAGAATGACACTAACCTAGATTCAAGGGTGGGCATGTGACCCAAGGCAGACCAACCAGAGTTAATGAAACTAAATTCTTATATTTTGCTTGGAACTATTAGGTGGAAAGTCATGCTCTTTCACTTGAATTTATGGGAAAATAAAACATAAACCTAAAACTACTAATAGTCACTTTTTCACCCTGAGAAAAGAGACTAAAATAGAGCCAATACAAAGAAAAACAGAGCCAAAAGAGAAAGACCTAACCTTACTGACATTTGAGTCTCTGAATCCGACCCTATCTGAAGTCCTAGGCTTTTCAGATATGGAGTCATTATACTGTCTTTCTTTTCCCTTAAGTCAGTTATCAATTAATGAAAAGTCCTCACTAAGAAGAACTATCCTAAAAGATTAGTCTAAGATACATTCATGATCCAGTATGGTACCAGAATATAAACAGACACAAAGACCAATGGAATAGAATTAAGAGCCCAGAAATAAACCTGTATGTACATGAACAATTTATGGCAATAGATTGTGCACAAAGAAGCCAAAAATATACATCAGAGAAAGGAGAATCTCTTCAACAAATGATGTTGGAAAAAGTAGACAGCTATAGGTAAAAGAATGAAACTATATTACCATCTCACACATTACACAAAAGTTAACACAAGATTTAATGCATACATATGAGATCTGAAAACATAAAATACACTGAAGAAAACATAGGCAAAACATTCCATGACAATGCCTTCAGTGATGTGATTGTGAATGCATCTCCAACAGCAAGAGAAAAATACAAACAAACAAAAAAAAGATTATGAGCCATTGTAACTATTGCAAACTAAAAAGCTTCTGTACAGCAAAGGAAACTGTCAGTAAAACAAAAAAGACATCCAACTGAATGGAAGAAAATATTTGTATATCATACATCAGAAAAGCAGCTAATATGCAGGATCTATAAAGAACTCATACAACTCAGCAAAACAAAACAAGTACCCCAATCAATAAATGGACAGAAGAGCTAAACAGACACTTCTACAAAGAAGACAGATGGCCCACTATATATATATATGTGTATATATACATATATATATATTGTTTCTTTATTATCCATCTGAGATTTATGAGTGACTCTATCTGGTATTTGTCTTTTGATTTATTTTGCTTAACATAATCTCCAGTTCCATTCATTGTCATGAATGACAAAAAATCATCTTTTTTTATTTTAGTAGCTGAATAGTATTTCTTTGTGCACATATACCACTTCTTATTCCACTTATCTGTTGTGTTATATATATAATATATATAAGCAATAATGAGCAATAAAATAAGCAATAAAATATGTATTTTATTATATATGTATTTAAAAGCTCATTATTGCTTATCATCAGGGAAATGCAAATGAAAACTACAATGAGATACTACCTCACACCTGTGAAAACATCCCATATCAGAAAGATCAGAAGCAACAAGTGTTGGAAGTATACAGAGAAAAACAAAACCTTGTACATTGTTAATGGGAATGTAGATTGGTTCAGCCCTATCAAAAACAGTATGGGGGTTTCTTAAAATATTAAAAGTAGACCTATCATGTGATTCAGCAATTCCACTCATAGGTATCCACCCAAAGATTTAAAAAACAATAATTTGAAGGGATATATTCATTCCTATATTCACCGCAACATTGTTTATAATAGCCTAGTTATTGAAATAAGCCAGGTGCCCAACAACAGATAAGTGGAATAAGAAGTGGTATATGTGCACAAAGAAATACTATTCAGCTACTAAAATAAAAAAAGATGATTTTTTGTCATTCATGACAAGATGAATGGAACTAGAGATTATGTTAAGCAAAATAAGTCAAAAGACAAATACCAGATAGAGTCACTCATAAATCTCAGATGGACAATAAAGAAACAAAAGGTCAGCAAAACTATAAAACAAACCCTACAAATTTGACTTTAAAAACTGAGAATATCATAAGGGGAGAGAAAGTGGAATGCCAAGTATGGAGGGGCCCAATGGATTGCAGTGGAGGACTATGTGTGCCTTGGTGGAGAGTGTGGTATGGCAACATACATTTAAGGAGGTAAGAACTATACCTCTGGATCATATACAATTTTTCTACCAATAAAGAAAATTCATCTGTTTGCAATACAGGAAATTTCTAGGAAGCACCACATTTTTGTGTTAGTATCTTATTTCTTAACTTGGGTATATTTCTACTTATTGCAGATATAGATGCATATTCAAGGCTTATCCCATTCAACAGGCTCTCTGGTGGAGATTAAATCTATTCAGAAATTTAAAAATGGCACCTATTAACAGATAAATCAGGTTAGCCCATTATAACTCCTCAGAGCTAATTTCTGAAATAAAGTTTATAAATATTAGTAAGAATTAATGAATTGCAAAAGCATGAGACCAGTTATATTTTATCCTCATCACCCAGCTCAGAACCTGAAACTTAGTAATTCTGGCTGAATGAATAAATGTATGAATGGGTAAGAGATAAATGTATGAATTTAAAAAAATAGAAAATCATTACCCAAAATCTGACTCTTGGATTTTTCTCATAAAACATTATATTTTGGTTGATCAGTTTCTCGATAAATAAAGTAAAAGGAATAAATACAATGAAGAATCACTACATAATATTAGTACAAATGTGAGGTTTACATTAGCACTTTTACAAATAGCTCACTCTTGTGGTTGAAGAAAATAATATGCTTTCAGATTTTGCAATTCATTTGCAAAACATTTCTTATTGACAGAGAAAATCTCCTGTTTTCCTTTTCTTTTGTTAGTAAAACTTTTAGCAATGGAAAGCAAGTGATAAAATCACATGGTCCAAGTTTCACTTGGAACATTTTAGTAAATTTGAGCTTCTAATTTATGTTGCTCTTTCCAGGGGCTTGAGAAATATATAATAGCTACATTGTTGCCATGGAAACAGAACTTTCTCTCAGATTATTCTACATTTATTATGAATCTCCATAATAAATGGATGATGTAAATGCTGCTATTGGCTTTTTAAAAACAACTAAACTGATAATCATGACTGATGATTTATTCTCACACAACAAATTACCAGACCTGGAGCACAAAGCACCTGGCTTCCATATTTTATGAGGCCACACAATGGTGGCTGCCATTCCAAACCACAAAACAGAAGAAATGCAAAGTTCCCCCCAATAGTACAAACCTTTGCATAATTCTCTTCCTTTTGGCTATGTCTGAACATATATCAGGTTGATTATTTCCTGTTTCAAGATATACATGACCAGAATCTCTCAAACATTGGTATGCAGTCACTTTTTAACTTAGTCACTAATAATAGTACCATGAATTTATATTCAGATTATGAATCTCCAGGGAAGTTTCTATTTTCTCTATAGAATCTGACACATTCTTGGCATTTGATCAATGTAAAATTAAGAATAAAAATTACAATTATTTGACAGGACGTAGATGTGCCCTTGTTAAAAATCAGATTAGTTAACGCTCATGATAACCTTACAAAAGAGACAGGAATGATTTTCCTCATTAAAAGAAAACAGAATCCAAAGTTACTATGCCTGAGTCATAGAATTTAGAATAGAAAACTTTAAGATTTTATTTTTTTAGATTATTTATTTATTTATTTATTTATTATTTATTTATGCATACAAGAGCTGGGGTGCAGGCCAGAGATTGGGGAGGGGGAGGGGGAGAGGATTCACCAGAGACAGAGTGGGAAAAGAACAGGCAGATTGACTGAAATACACTGCTGAGGGGAGCAGTGGGTGAGACAGGAGAGGTCTGCCTCGCCATGTGGGTTGCTCCCTGACCAGCCAGGGATTGAACTCACGCTGCCAAGGCTGAGGATTGCTTCACAATGTGGTGCTTTAACTCCTTGTGCCACCAGGGAGGCCCAAAACTTTAAGATTTTAAACCATATTTCCTCATTTAATCATATATTATTTTTATCCCTACTATGTGCTAAGAACCGCACTAAGAGCTAAGGATAAATCAAGAGAGACATTAAAACTAGACGCAGCAAAATTTACTCAACTATTTGGAAACATGGTCCACCTCTCAGCCCAGTGAGCCTCTTTCCAGACCATACTAACCTACAGTTAATATAATGTCAGAAAAGACTGTGGGTGCCTCTATGTGAGGCCTACTCTATCCCAGGTAACATGAACCCTTACCATTACCTCTAATATGATATACAAACCTGATCATTCTTAAAATATAGATTGAAAGCTTTTATTCTCAGATCATATATTAATCTTCAATGGATAAAGGAAGGGTGTCAAATAATTTCCTCAGTGGAAACTACTAACAGTGAATTATCTGGAAAAGAAATTAAGAAAATGATCCAACATGTAATAGAATATAAAAACATTAAAATACTAAAGAATAACATTACCAAAGATATGAACAATCTTTATTCTGAAAATAAAATATTGATAAAAGAAACGGAAGATGACACAAATTAATGGAAAGGTATCCTATGCTCCTGGATTAGAAGAATAATATTGTTAATGTGTCAATATTAACAGAAGTCATTACAGAGTCAGGAAAAAGAAAATCATTCCATTAGGTCAAAAGACAACCTACAGAATGGGGAAAAATATATGTAAAACCATTATCTGATAAGGGATTGATAAAATATATAAAGACCTCTCACAACTCAATAGCAACAAATAACAATAATAATAATTCATTTTAAAAATGGACAAAAATTTGCATCAAAGTTGGCATCTGAGGTGGTACTTTTCTTTGTTCCTGGGAAAGCAATTTGAAAGTAAACTCACACTGGCACTTAACTAGGAGGGTTGTATGGCTGGAGCAAAACTGAAACATCTCTTGGACATTAGAGACCAGCACAACCACACCAGAAGGAAAACTAAATAAATTCATCTCCATTAAGCAAGAGGTAGATGGAGAAAAACAACAGTAAGTTGTGGTCCCAGGAGGGAAGCTTCCTTGCATACCATGATGCTACCAACTGGCCAGTGGCCCTGGATGTAGAGGGACACATCTTTGACTGAGACATATATGTGGAGGAACTAGAAGTCTCCCTGAAGGCCAGACCTCCAGTGAAGGGAAAGGGGACATTGCAGTGGGCTATGTTTCCTCCTTCCCCAGCCCTCAGGACTAGTGCTGACTTTATGCATCTTGGTGGCAGTGCAGTCAGCAGACGGACACTCTGGATGCCCAAAGAGGAGGAATATCCACAGTGCCCAAACACACACCCCCCATTCAACCAACATCTGGACCACTCCAGGCCCATCCTCCACCCCTGACATCAGTTATAAGAACAGAAACCAGACCTATGGAAGGCCAAAAGGGGCAAACATCTAAAATTATTTAAAGATGGGAAAAGCTAATAGAAGGGAAAAAGAAGAAAAGAAACTTAATTCCACCTGCTGGAAAAGTAGAACTGCAAATTATTACATTTCTGCTATAGTTACTCGTTAAAAATAGGGACATTGAGGGACCTCCCTGGAGACTCAAGGGTTAGGCTCAGGACTATCACCACCACAGCCTGAGTTCCAACCGCACCCAGGGAGCTAACCCACATAGCACAGCAGAACTCTTCTGTCTCGCCTGCTGCTCCCCTCAGCAGTGCATTCCAGTAGATCTGCCTATTCTGCTCCCTGCTCTGTCTCTGGTGAATCCGCTCCCCTCCCGCATCTCTGGCCTACACCCAGTTCTTGTATGCATAAATAAATAAAAATAAAATCTTAAAAATAAATAAGCAAATGTAACTTTTAAAAAATAGGGACATTGAAAATAACATGAATACAGTAAAATAAAATACATGGCACTTTACCAACTTATGGGAGTATGTCATCATAAGGAGAGAACAAACTAGAATCCAGCCACAAAGATATGGAAGATTTTATCCTCCAGAGTTCAAAATTATCATGATAAAGAAATTCAGAAAGCTGGGAGAACCTTAGAAAAACAAATGAATGACATGACAAATAAATTTAATGAACAGAAAATAGAATTGAACTTTACAATAACTAAGATTCAGGATATAAAAAGATCAATAAAGGAGACAAAAAAATACTGGTGAAAACTATGAAAGCAAAATAGATCAAATGGGAATTTTGAATGGATGACCTTCAAGATGATAACACAGAAAGGACCCAGATGGAAGAAGAGAAACACAAAGGGAAAAAAAAAATGAGGAAACACTTCAAGAATTATCCAATTCCATTAAGAAAGGGTAAATATGGATAATGGTGTTCCAGAAGAGGAAGAAAAGGGAACAGAGATTTTATTCAAAGAAATAATAGAGAAAAATTCCCCACACCTTGGAGGAACTGAATATATAAGTCCCATGAAACTAAAAGAAAACCTGGTCATCTAAATATAAAGAGACACCAAGACACAGTTAAGTACTCAGAGTTCGAAGAGCTCAAGACAAAGAAAAAATGATGAAGGTGGCTAGGGGAGAAAAGCAGATAACCTATAAAAGTATTCACATCAGGCTTATATAAGACTTCTCTGAAGCAACCATATAAAAAAGGAGAGGGGCCTCTCCTGGTGGCGCAGCGGATGAGCGCTGGGCCGCAAAGCTGCCCGCAGCCTCTGCATCACTGGTTCGATCCCGGGTTCAATCCCTGGCCGCCGGCATGGCGCTCAGACCTCTCCTGCAGTGCCCCGTGCTCCCCTCAGCAGTGGATTTCGTCAGTCTGCCTGTTCTGTTCCCTGCTCTGGCTCTGGTGAATTCTCTCACCTTCACATGCTTCTGACTGTACCCAGTGCTTGTATAAATGAATGAATGAATGAATGGATGAATAAATAAATGAATAGATAGATAAATAAATAGATAACTAAATAGATAAATAAATAAATAAAAATAAAAAAGCAGAGAATGGAATGATGTATTCAAAATGTCAAATCATTATGCTTTATATCTTAAACCTAAATAGTGATGTATGTCAATTTTATCTCGATTAAGTTGGAAAAGATACAGTGGAGGGCCTCCTTGGTGGCACAGGGGTTAAAAAGAGTGCTATCAAGCTACTGGCAGCCACTGAAGCACAAGTTCGATCCCCAGCTGGCCAAGGAACAACCCACATGGTGCAGTAGACCTCTGCTGTCTGGCCCACTGCTCCTCTCAGCAGTGTATTTCAGTAGATCTGCCTGTTCTGCTCCCCACTCTCTCTGGTGAATCCTCTCACCCCCCACACCTCTGGCCTGTACTCCAGTTCTTTAAACTAAATTAATTAATTAATTAATTTAAAAAAAAAAGATATAGTGCAAACAATGTAAACTAAAGATCAAGAGGTACCTTTTGTTACCCAAGGGAAACTGGCCAATACTAGGCTTCTTTATTTTTTAAATGCACAAAGGAAATTAAAATATTACTTATACTACAAAGGTGTTTTGAAGTTAAAACTAATGCATGAAAAGAGCTTTATATTTAAGAGGAGTCTAATAAATGGTAACTATTATTCCTACTATTTCTTTAACACTCCAGTTTTAGAAGGAAATTTTATTTTGAACTAGAGAATTTCTATTATTTCACTGCTCTGAGACAAGGAAATGATCCCAGGAGTCTTTAAATTAATCCTTTTAATAGACTGTGTTTTAAGGTCAGTGCCTCTAGCTAGCTAACTGCCTCATTCTCTAACAGATTAACCACAACTCTACACATTATAATCCAAATACACAACTCTCTGCTCAAAATGCCAATGCACCCACCATAACTTCTTTTCCCAATCCCCATATTCTGCTTTTCCTGTTAGCCTCTCAGGTTTTATCTTCAAGAAGATACAGCAGGTAGTGACTAAGCATTTGTGGGCAAGGCACTTAGTGCAAAGATTTTGGATTTCAGAGACAGATAAAGTTCCAGCTGCAGCTCTTCCCTTGTGGAATTTTAACCCAGATGGGTTAACTATGCAAATGCCTCAGTCTCTTGAATTTCAGTTTCTTCCTCTGTAAAATGGAGATGATAATATATACTTAAAAATGTTATGGGGATTAATAAGACTACATACATACAAAGCATATTATACAATAGAACTCTCAGAAAATAGGAATTATTTTTATTATGAAGGGTGTTTTACCTGTTCCTGCTAAGTTAAAACTGTTGTATCCTTTTATTTTGACCAATTCAAACTATATTATAGAGTATATCAGCTTTAGGACCTTATTTTTTTTAGCACAGACAACCTCTTTCCCTCACCCTGCATTAAAAAAAAAAAAAAAAAAACACGCTACCATCTCTGATGCCACAAAGCTTTCATTTTCTAATGTTCAATATCTTAAATGCCTATTTTTAGACTCATTTTTAAAACAAATTGTGTATCAGTAAAAGTTTATAGACATAGCACTTTCAGAAGTACAGGCTAGGTTCCAACATGAAGAATGCAAAAATCAGTTTTACTTCTATTCTCTGTTTTAACTAAGGCAATGAAGTAATATAACCATTACAGATATGATATTAATTTTATCAGTATCCCCTGCCCTAATCTACCACCTTTAAGTGATTCAAACTGTATGAAGTTTTTCCAGAAAATAATCACCTGGGATCACCGTCTTACACCATTACAAATGCTTATTTATCCTGTTCTTCTATTTTTCAGTTTTGAGGGAGTGAAATTCATAGTCATAAATTTAACTGAAAGCTCTGGTCTTGCAATACTAAGAAAGAATTATTATTAATATAAAATTAGATTTTAAAAGAGCAAGTTTTACTAGGATATGGGGAGACAGTCTTGCATGGGGAGAAATTTCAGTGTTGATACCACCTTTAGAAGGCATTTGACTTCCCTCTTCCTTCAGAATAAAGGAAAGTGCAAGAAGGACTTCTCATCAATACAAATTAAAGAATCTGTTGTCATTTCAAAAGACAAATTCTTCCTTGGGGAAAATTCCCTCCTTTAAGCAAACTCTTTGTACCAGCAAATAAACTAACAAAAGTATTCCTCCTCCCATTGCCAGGTAATTTTTTCAAACCTGAGTACAAGGAAAGAGGCATTTTGATACAAAACAATGGACCTGTGGAAAAAAGTTAACAGAAGATGTCAAGATGTTCCACATATCACTAGACTTATTCACAAAAGATACTGTTTTCTTGTGGAAAAGAAGGTCACTTCAGATCAAAAGTGTTGAAGTAGACAGGCTGAATAGTTTCCAATGAATTTCTGTTGAATATTTTTTATAAAACAAGGTGATGGGGTTAAAACTTCAAGATCTGGAAAGGTTATTGTAGAAATCATCCACCCTGGGTAGTATGGTATCTAGAGACCTGGTAAGGTTAATCCAAATTATCCAGGAGATTATCCCGAGACAGCAAACGGTTCCATAAACATCACCAATTGCTATCCCAAGCAGAGAAATGATATGTTTCACATTTGCTGGTATTTTCAAGGAGACTAAACCTGAAAATGTTGGTGAAATGAAGACTTGGGTTTATAGGCAAAGCTGTCACTGCACCTCTGAATTATGAGGCTAGACTTTCAGTAGCCGCCAAGATATAGGTCAAGCACTTCTAGGTCAACTTTCACCTCTTTTACAAAACCCATGATGAAATTTCAAAGACTTTTTGTGAAGCTGTATTAACATCAGTTACTTTTAAAGAAAAAGATAGACAAGGCAGAATGTGAAATTTCATTATCTTTGCCCGTTGTTTTCTGCCCTTTTTGCTGCAATGCTTATGGGATCATACACGGATAATCAATTATTCTGGGCATACAGTGGGAAAGCAGACTGAAACGGTTAATGGAATTCTCAAGGCACTTAGGGAATTTGCCACAATACTCAAAACTGAAAAACTTAACTTCATTTTCTTTTTACATTTTAATACTTTTAACCTCCAAGTTATTTAAAACCTATTTGAAATAGTTGCAATTTTTTTCAGGAGAATCATACATATTCTAAAATTATAGAAGAAGAAGTCTACAAATTTATAGGTCATAAACTAAAATCTGTTATTAGTCATATTATTGGTGTTCAATAAATGTTGGTAAATTCTGTACAATTTCTGCATTAAAAACAAAGGCAAAGTATGAGCATTAACATATGCAAATTGTGTTATTTCCATACCCAAGTCACTGTTTATACATGCAAACAATTGTTTAGAAATGAAAACTTTAAAATATATCCAGATATGTGAGTATATAAAAAGATAATATGTGGGGGGGAAAGGAATACTATACTGGTGTAATTAAGTGGTTTTTGTTTACCTTACAATTTACCTAATTCTGGCACCCATATGAGAACATCATTCTGTAAAGCCCAAAATTATATTTGTTCACTATATACCATCCTAAACGAAGACTAAAACAATCCATTTGTTTCTTTCCAACTCCACTGCAATAACCCTAATGCAGGCTTGTATCCTCTCCTGTCAGGACTACTGCAATAGTCTCCTAATTTTCACTGGCTCCTCTAAGACCTGATCAGTTTACACTGAGTACTTTCTTCCAACATACATGTCTGACTATATCACTTTCTCTTTCTTTCCAATCACAATTTCCATCACTTTCCCTTGTTTTCCTATCACTATTCCCTTGAATAGTCCCTATTCAAAGCCTGTCACAGCAATGTGTCCTCACATTCATGAAAGACTCCAAGTTTAAAGTTTGATTCTTGCTCCAGGTAAGTGACTGATGATAGATAGATGATTGATAGAGACAGACAGAGACATGGAGTCACAGAAAAAGTGCCAGATGGAGAAGATATTCTCATGACACAACTTTAAATTAGTATCCCGTCACCTACCCATACTACATGCTACTTATAAATTCTGTAACTGTCTTATAAATAGAAAACTTATACTGAATTATATTCTTATACATTGACTGTTAAAATTATATCCCTAAATATTAGCCAATCTTAAAGCATTTCTTTTTCTTCATTTTTCCCCATATACCAGAAGCCACAGACTAAGCTTTTCAATATCTGAGAATTCCATTCCCAAATAACTTGGGATAATACATTGTGAAGATGGCCCACAAAACCCTCATTGCTCTAGCTCCTACCTAACTCTATAGTCTCATTTTTCACTGCACTCCTAGTTTCTAAATTCTGGCAACTCAGACCTTTCAGCTCTTTATAAAGTGCATGCTCCCTCCTGCCACACACCTTTGCACGCACTGTGACCCTGCCTGGAATATTCCCCCTTCACTCCTGGACTCTTGAGCAATGTCATCTCCTTCTCATCCTTTAGGTCTTACTTCAAGTGCCACTGCCACCAGGAAGCCTTTCTTGGCCTCTCTGAGTAGACTGATTTCTCCTAATACGCATTCTCTAAGCACAACATTCCATCCAATTTATAATTATTTTTTTATTTACATGAATCTTGTATTAATATTTGTGTCCCCATCAGATGTAAGCTATGAAAGAAAAAATAACTTTTCATCTGAGGAGATGAAGAAATACAACATGTGTATGTCTGTGCACACATACTTACTCTTTATCTACTACTGCTAGTCAGAATTTACTAAGAGTTTAATAGATATTGCTTAATGAGAATGTTCTCTTTATTACACTATACTGACTCTAAGAAAAATTTGAAAAAATGTTAATTATAATCTGTTTTAAAGAATATTTATATCCAAAGCCTACTCTATACTGACCCAATATCTCTAAAAGAAACAAACCAAAACCATTTCAAAAAATAGGTATTATACCAAAATATTGTGATACCATTCAAAAAACATCTCTTTTGCTAGTGATATTAAGTCTAAGATACAAAAGTCTAACCTCAGTGCATGAATCAGTAAATGTTAGGGCAGGGGAAGCACCAGGGATTTAAGAGACTACGTGGGGTTTTATGCCACAAACAAAATGTACTGAGCCAAAATATACAGTTGACTCAGTTCTCCATGGCTCTTTAAGCATCTGTGTCACATGGAGGAAAGGAGAGGCATCCATCACTGCTTCCCAGCCATCAGTGAATCATATCCGGACGTGCTTTGGTTCCAGTCCTAGCTTACTTGTTCATATGGATAGAGTCTAAAGAGAAAAGGTCTCTCCAGTATTGTAAACAATCAATTATACTATGTCAGTAGAATGGATAAGTAAAAAAGATTAAATTGTGTACATAATATAATCGTAGCATGTGAATATGTGTGTGTGTTCAGACCACTAGTTCTACTTTCTACACAGAAGGAGAAAGAACATTTAAGCAACAGGAAATATCAGTTTGGTTGTGGTCACAGGAAAATCTCCCATGCTCATGGAAAGGCTATTACAGATTAGTACTTAAATAACTAACATGTTTACGGTGTTTATTAAATATTAGGCACCAGTCTAAGTAATTTACATATTTTAACTTACTCAGTTCTCACATCAGCATTATTAAATATTTTATTATCATCTGTATTTCACAGATGAGGAAACTAATGCACAGAAAGGTTAAGTATTAAGTAAATACTTATTAAATAGAAGAACTAGGATTTAAACCCAGGCAGTCTGCCTCCAGATTCCTTGCTCTTAAAAATACTGTGACTCTCAAAAGTTGTCAGTTCTAGCTCAAAATTCTAAATTTATCTTATCACCCAAAAATATCCAAAAGCTTCATTTTTGTCACAAACATTACTAACCAATAAATATTTGAAGCTGCATGTATTCATTTTTCGTAGCATTAGAACAATATTCAAGATATGAAGTTATCCAAGGAGAGAGAAGAGAGTCAAAGTAAAGAAGGCCAGAATCAATCCCTCCAATTTGGTAACATAATCATGTTCATGATATAGCTAACATCTTTTAAGCACTTTACTAAGTGCTTTACAAATTACCTGAGTTAAACCACGATAGCCCTATAAAGTAAAATTACTTAGTTCCATTTATAGTTGAAGAAGCTTAGAGCTCAGGGTAGTTGAGCATTTTTCATGACATCATACAGTCAAGTCCAGAACCCACAGCAAAAGAATTAATTGGGGGCTTCCCTGGTGGCGCAGGTGGTTGAGCACCGCACTGTGAAGCTGTCCGCAGCCTCTGCAGAGCGGGTTCTATCCCAGCAGCCGGCGAGAATCCCACATGGCACCACAGACCTCTCCTGTCTCACCTGCTGCTCCCCTCAGCAGTGTATTTCAGTCAGTCTGCCTGTTCTGTTCCCCACTCTGTCTCTGGTGAATCCTCTCACCCTCCTGCACATCTGGCCTGTACCCCGGTTCTTGTATAAATAAATAAATCTTTTAAAAAAAAATCCATTCATTAAAAGAAAAAAGAATTAATTGGTCTTCTGCAGTCCTAGATTCTGCAAAGCCCCCAAAATTCAGGGGAAAAAAAAAAACAGGAGGAAAATGGTGAAAACAGAGCCGAGCTACAGAAGTAAAGTGGCATGATTACATAAGTAATTGCCAAGAGGATGTCTATCTAGGAAGAGGAAAATCACTGATTCATATTGAAAAAGAAATATTGCAAATAAATTTAAAAATAGTTTGCTAAGGTGACTTTTAAAAAACTGAGAGGTAAGACTGTAAAAACTCAAATGACAAATATTTTTGCAAGAAAGGATATAGCAATACAAATAATAATAAAATAACAGTAACATGATTGCATTTACTAAATATCAGACATTAATTTTTTAAATATTTTTTCATTTTTTAAACAACCTTGTCATTTTTTCACAATATAGGATATGCCCCATAGGTATAGTCACCATAGTTTACCCACCACGAAAGTGCCCTAAGTCCTACACCACTTTCCACTGTCTTTTCCTCCCCACCGTGTTCGCTACTCTCCCCCTCTCTCTCCTACTCCCTTTCCCCCCCTGAGTCTCAGATCTAAGGTCTACTTTCAAGAGTCGGTCTGACAGTTTGTCTTTGTCAGACATGATTCCAAACATCTTACATTCATCAACTCATTTAGTCATCAAAATCATTTGGTTAAGTACTAAAGCAATATATTTACTTTGAAGATATGTATAGTGCGGGGCCTTCCCTAGTGGCACAAGGGGTTAAGTCTCAGCACTCTGAAGCTCTCAGCAGCCACTGCAGCACAAGTTTGATCCCTGGCCAGGAGTTGACCCACATAGCGTAGCAGACCTCTCCAGTCTTGCCACCTACTCCCTTCAGCAGTGTGTATCAGTAGAACTGCCTGTTCTGCTCCCCATTCTGTCTCTGGTGAATCCTCTCACCTCCTCCCCAACCCTGCACCTCTGTCCTACACCCCAGCTCTTGTATGCATAAATAAAACAGTAAATTATAATAAAAAATATGTATAGCGAGGGCCTCCCCAGTGGCGCAGTGGTTGAGCGCTGGGTTGCGAAGCTGCCCACGGCCTCTGCGGCACCAGTTTGATCCCTAGCTGCTCCCCGGCCACTGGAGGAGGGTCCCACATGGCGCGCAGACCTCTCCTGCCGCCCACTGCTCCCCTCAGCAGTGTGCTTCGGTCCTTCTGCCTGCTCTGCTCCCTGCTCTGGCTCTGGTGAATTCTCTCACCCTCCCGCGCTTCTGACTGTACCCAGTGCATGTATAAACAAACAAACAAACGAACAAATAAATAAAAAAATTAAAAAAAAACATGCCTCTATTAAAAAAAAATATGTATAGCGCAAGGCTGGTTTTATTTATTGTATTAGGTATATGTGTGACTTCATATGCCAAATCCAGGCTATATACAATCGTTTGCATGTTTCTTATAGTACTTGAAGTTTGCAGTTTCTCTTTTGAAGAAGGAATTATGCTAATTTTCTGCTAAAGTAGATTAAACATGAAGCAAAGAAAGTAGTGAAGAAAATATAGCAACCCATTGCATTCATTCTAACTTTAGTGATAATTAAAATCCCTGATATCTATGCTAATCCATCATTTCCTAGGTATCTATCCTTCTTCCTCCCTTCTCTCCTTCTTCAATCCAAGTCGCTAGGCAGATTCCATTAAGATGATAATAGTGGCCTACAGGAGAATAACATCTAAGGTGGGGAGAAAAGACAGCCTAAGCAGTTCTGCAATGTTGCCACCTGAAGATGATATTAGAACCGGGTCACAAAGGCAGCCTAGTTATAGCTGGGAAATGTAGTCCATGTGAAGATGTTGAGGAAGAAAAATAGGAACAGCTTGACAAGATCAGTAGTTGAGGAAAGGACTGTAGATAGATAGACAGATAGATAGATAGATAGATAGATAGATAGATAGATAGATATAGATAGATGATAATGAGCCAGGTTTCTCAATGAGTGAGCAGAAACCTATCGTAGTGGATAGGAATTGTAGCTAAAAATGTGAACTCAATGTTTCATAATAAATAAACATAGATATAAAGGAATATGTGTACTTGCATGTGTTTCTTAGGTCCCGCCTAGTTTCTTTTCTTTTTTTTTAAAGATTTTATTTATTTATACAAGAACTGGGGTACAGGTCAGAGGTGTGGGAGGGTAAGAGAATTCACCAGAGACAGAGCAGGGAGAAGAACAGACAGACAGACCGAAGACACTGCTGAGGGGAGTAGCGGGTGATGCAGGCGAGGTCTGCCATGCCATGTGGGTATCTCCCTGGCCGGCCAGGAATCAAACCCATGCTACAGAGGCTGCGGACAGCTTCACAACATGGCGCTCAACCCGCTGCACCACCGGGGAGGCCCCCGTCTAGTTTCTAAGTTGTATTCTACAATAAAAGGAACTAGTACTTCTTGGAGAAATGAATGAATACAGGGCTGGGCAAGGAAAGATGAGAATGGAACATCTTTTGGCACCAGGAGGTAAAGAAGTGCTACTGAAACCAACTTAAAGGTTATACCTTAAGTCAAACCCAGCATAATTTGAACATCAAAATGATAGTGAGAACAACAGATACAAACCATTGAATAAAATAGGAATCTATGAGTCTATAGTAATAAAAACAAGTGAATAAGTACAGCAAAAAAGAAGCTCTGCTCACATTATAATACCAAATAATAAATGTAGAAGGAATGATGAAATTAGAGAAATCACCTCTTAGAAACCATGGTAAGTACGCTACATCAATGGATGCTAAAATTAGTGAGTGACAGTGAGGTGAGGAATAAGTATTTATATAGTTGCAAAGTATTTCCACACATAACAATTACAAAGAAAAGCAGCAACATTACAATGACGACATCCAGGAGACACGACTTTTTTTTTTTTTTTATTGTTGGTTTTGGGGTTTATTTATTTATTTATTTATTTGTTTGTTTGTTTATTTATTTATTTATACAAGCACTGGGTACAGTCAGAAGCGCGGGAGAGTGAGAGAATTCACCAGAGCCAGAGCGGGGAACAGAACAGGCAGACTGACAAAATACACTGCTGAGGGGAGCAGCGGGCAGCAGGAGAGGTCTGTGCACCATTGGGACCCTTGCTGGCGGCCAGCGCTGCAGAGGCTGCGGGCAGACTTGCAGCCCAGAGCTCAACCACTGTGCCACCAGGGGAGGCCCTTCTTTTATATTTAAAGAGCAGGTTTATTAGGGAAAAGGACAGAAGAGTGGAAGACACTTGCACAGACACAAGCAGGCAGGAAGAGGTGACCAGAAAGGGACAGGTTTGCCGAGAGAGGCCTGCATGGTCACAGGCAGCCTTGAGGAGTGCTGCTTCCACTGAGGGAGATCAGTGAAGAGAAGTCCCAGCATGGTACAGGTCACAGGGTAGGCAGGAAGCTACTGCCCTGCAGAGGGGGTGAGTTGGTGAAAAGAACACCTGCACAGTAACAGGTGGGCAGAAGGACTACTGCCAGGAAACACTATATTAATCAAGAAATCAGTGCCTCAAGCAAGGAGGCAAACTAGCATCATGTACCACCCAACTGAAATAAAATGAGAGCAGACGATCACTTCTGTAATATTTTTGCTGAAAGTATCTTAACACATATACATCAGTGAAAAAGGCATAAGATGAAATTTTTCTACAAAAATAATAAATCTTAAAATATGCAGGAAAGCAAAGCATCAGCCATAGATTTCAAATTACTTAAGATTTTCCATACTTCCACCAGTTTCTGGAAGATACAGTATTTTTCAGGTAGATTTTATAAGCAAAAGAGTGTAGAGTTATTGTAAAAGCCTACCACCAGGCCCAGTTCCAGAGCATAGAAGGACAAGACAGCTAAACCAATCACACAAATTCTAACTACAGCTTTTTTGGCATGGAGAAAGTTCCAAATTTCTTTTTTAAGTAAAACATCAGCAACATAATCTGCCTCATATTTTACTCACAAATTCCTGTAACTCAGTGCTTAGCATCATAAAATAAGAATTAGCCAATCCAGGAGATTACAGAGGTGAGAAAACAAATACCCCATCAAGGTCTCTGTGGAGAGCAGTCAACATAGGTTACTGTTAAAAATGTCTGTTTCTAATACCACATCCATGAACTAGCTTCAAGGCTCCCAACCTAGTACCCACGCTTGACCTTTAGGATGGTATACACAAAATGCTGATTTGGAAAATAGTCAGATGGAATGGAGAGATGAGATAACAGCTAAAAGATAAGGTAAATGGGCTCTACCCAGCCAAAGCTATCAGGTTTCTCTGAAATGGCATGTGACTTCACTGGGGTATCAGTTTACTTTAGATACTTGCTTTTGTCTAGAAGGATATTCCACATAGGGCCATTGCCATCTGCTGGTGGCTCTCTTCTCAGGGACAGACAACCTGGAAAATTAGGAAGTGTACCTTACCTCAGAGCACGCACAACCATTTAGCAAATGGTAGTTTCTTTTTCATCGTTCAAATTAGATTGTCTTTTCTGTTAATTAGAAAGATATAAAATTCTCCTGAAGAAGCTAAATCAGTTATCTCTTTAAAAATATTGAAAAATAGATGACAAACACATTTTACAAGGTATCGGTTTTTTTCTGTGGTTCATTAAAATCCTGCATATAAAATTGTCTTCACATTTAAGCAAATATTAACAACTTTTTCCAAAAGGGATGGTAGCTCCTATTCTCACTCTTCTTCCTAGTCTTAAAAATTTCCGGAGAGTCTCTTAATCTCTTGGGAAAATATTTTCCATGTGATATATAAAAAAGAGAAGAAATGTACATTTTGTGCCTCCATGCTCAAAACTGCAGATTCATGTTCAAAAAAGGGGTTGAAATTCCTCTTTTTAAGTGAAATTGCATGAAACAACCAGATTTATATCATAGGTACGGTTTTTCAGGCAAACTAAAGCCTTTAAAACACAGAATATAGGACTTAGAATGTAAAATGTCCTGGGGCTTCCCTGGTGGCGCAAGGGGTTAAGCACTGCACTATGAGGCAATCCGAAACCTCTGCAGTAGGAGTTTGATCCCCAGCCTGCCAGGGAGCAACCCACATGGCGAAGCAGACCTCTCCTGTCTTGCCCGCTGCTCCCCTCAGCAGTGTATTTCAGTTAGTCTACCTGTTCTGCTCCCCATTCTGTCTCTGGGGAATCTTCTCACCCCCTGCGTCTCTGGCCTGTGCCCCAGCTCTTGTATGCATAAATAAATAAATTTTAATGTACTTTATAAAAACTGTAACAATGGGTACTTAAAATAACAGGAGGTCCTTAAACTAAAATTATAGTGCTTTAAAATGAAAGGAAATTCAGTCACATGCTACAACCTGGATGAATCTTGAGTACAATATGCTAAGTGAAATAAGCCAGTCACAAAGAGACAAATACTATTTTATTTATATGAAATATCTAAAGTGGGCCTCCCTGGGGGCACAGTGGGTTGATCACAGCGCTGTGGAGATGTCCACAACCTCTGCAGCACGGGCTCAATTCCTGGCCAGCCAGGGAGATACCCACATGGCGTGGCAGACCTCTTCTGTCTCGCCCACTGATCCCCTCAGCAGTGCTTTCATTCTGTCTGCCTGTCCTGCTCCCTGCTCTGTCTCTGGTGAATCTTCTCACCCTCCCACACTTCTGGCCTGTACCCCAGTTCTTGTATAAATAAATCTTAAAAAAAAAAAATCTCATAGTTTGGAAATACATATAAATACCACCATTATGAGCTAAGTGTTTAAAGGTAGCAAAGAAACATATTTTTGGTTCAATTTTCAACAATTAAGTTGTTAATAAGTGTTTTTAGACTATTAGAAATTAGAAATTTCTTTTCTCCTTTTTAGTCATTCTGTAAAGAATGTGACTACTCTTCACTCCCAGTTGTTTTATTTTTGTTAATGGAATGTATAAATTTGAACCAATTACTTAACATCCCTGAGCTTAATTTTCTCATACGTAATGTAGGGCTAATAGTACCTATTTGACAAGGTTGTTATGAGGCTATGAAATCAAACCAAAATGTCCGAGTGCACTTAACAGAATGTCTGACACATTACAGGTATTCAATAAGTCTCATTCCCACACTTTTGTAGTCTGTTTCCTTGTCTATACAATGCAGGGGAATCTCCCTAACAAAATAACTGAACACATTCAGAAAATACCTGATATATTCATATTCATTTTCTCTCACTCTCATATCTGCTTTCTTTGAGCCTCAGTTTCACCATAAAGTGCATCCATGAATACTGATTTCACAGAAGGGTTGTGAGAATAAAAAGAGATAATAAATACAAGACTGTTGTCCACTTGATATGGCACATAATAAGTATTCAACAAATCTATTATCAGTTTTATTATTACTTAGGGAATATATTCAACAATCATCTCTATAATCATTCCTGGTCCTAGATCAGTTGGTTTTTCCAATAGTCTAAATCCTGTCTAAAGAAGAAAAAAAAATTAATCACTAACAATAACACCAAACTACTGAACTATTGTCTCAGCAATGATATTCAAGAAGACTTCAAGCTCTAACTAGGAAAGTGATTTTCAGTAATAATGAAGCTTCATGAACATGTAAATAAGGAAAACTGGCTCAATACCTCAATACATTTCATTCAACATCAACATTGATTATTGTTTTCACCATCCTTACATTTTCTGCTTCCAATTGGGTTATTTTTGAAACAAATAAATGACAGAGGGAATATGCATCCTCCATGTTCTCAATAATGCTAAGAGAATACCCTGCCTCACTCAATATATTGGCTCTACTGAAACCAAAGGGTAAAAACAATTCAATAGGTGCTCCTGTTGCCTCCAAACCAGGGTTGAGGCCAGTGCAGCTAAGACTTGACTGCGAAGTTTGCATGATTTGGTTCTCTTGCTCCATTCCTCCCTTTTTAGCTTTTTATCCATCTTATACCTCCATACATCTTACCCTTTGAAATCTTTGCCTGAGCTCAGGCTAATTGTCTTGCCTCTTACCCTGTTCTACATCCTGTGTCCCAAAGATTTCCATGTCCTCTTTCCCAACTCTTCAGCTCACTGCTCTGTATACTAATAACATAACAAATAAATACACACTAATATGATAGTATTGTTTATAGGATTTCCTACTCCAAGTTTCTCAGTTATATTATTACAGAACCTTGTTTTGGGCTTAACCCCAAAAAGCTATAGTAAGTCATTTATTCACCAAACATTTATTAAGCACTTGCTATTTCCTATGTATTATGCTGAGTATCTATATTGCATACACAAGTTAGATGTGGGCTCTGATTCATAAAACACACAGTCTAGTGGAAGAAACAAATAAGTGTGCAAATATTTAATTGTGATACAATTAAATAAGTGGTTTTATAGGTATGTACAAGAAGTTATGATAGGAGGTAATTGAGGCACAGAGGAGTTAAATAACCTGTTCCAGGTCTCACCTCTATGAATTGCGATTTGAACCTAAGTATTCTGACTTTAGTCTGTGCTCTTAACCACTGTATAGTTGTGGGATAGTCTCTAGTGAGAATTATGATTTTGAAATAAAAATCAAAATATAGGGGCCTTCCTGGTGGCCCAAGAGGTTAAGCACCTCACTATGAAGCAATCTGCAGCCTCTGCAGCACAAGTTCAATCACTGGCCGGCCAGGAAGCAACCCACATGGCAAAGCAGACCTCTCCTGTCTCACCCACTGCTTCCCTCAGCAGTGTATTTCAGCCATCTGTGTGTTCTGCTCCCTGCTCTGTCTCTGGTGAATCCTTTCACCCTCCTGCGCCTCTGATCTGTACCCCAGCTTGTATGCATAAATAAATCTTTTTAAAAAAATCAAAATATAATTTAGGAAATATTCCTGATCAACTTCATAAAAGAAAACTGTAAAATAATACATTGAACCACCAGAGGAAAAAACATGACACATTAGGAAATCAATTAGTCTTCACAACTATACCCTTATTACCCAGCACAGTGTCTGACACATTATAGGCATCCAATAAATAGCTGATATTTTTAATGAAAGAATACTTTAAAAACTAAACGTAAATTTACTTATAACTAAGCTTAATGTATATTTACGTATAACCCACACCTAGGTATATACCCAAGAAATCCAAAATTATATGTCCACAAAAAGTACTGGTACAAAAGTGTTTATGTGAACATTTTTTGTAATAACTAGGAACTGGAAACAATCCAAATACCCATCAGTAGGTGAATAGATTTTTTTAGAAAAATCTGTATTATATTTTTACAGTATAATACTAGTATGAAATAAAAGAAACAAATTACAGATACAGGCAACAACACTGATGAATATCAAAAATAGTATGGTAGGGAAAGATGTTGGTTACAAAAAGCATATCGTATACTCATACCTATATATACAACAGGCATATTAATCTGATGTGAAAAAAAATAGAACAGTGGTTGACCTCTGAGAGGGGGATGGGATTGAGAAGAAACATGAGGGAAACTTTTAGAGTGACAGTAATACTTTATATTTTAGAGGAGTTTGGGTTACACATCTTATTTGTCAAAACTCAGCAAATGTTCACTTAAGATTTCTTCATTATTGTGTGAAAATTTTACCTAACAAAACAAATATTGAACTCTACTTATATATTATACATACCGATGCAGTTAAGGGGAAGACTAATGATGTCTACATTTTACTTTGAAATGCACAAAAAAATGGGATGGATAGAGAAATGGATATGGATATAAAAAAGTTAACTAGTTATTTGCCCCTTGTCAACTAAATTAACCTACTTAGCTCACGGGGTTTTGTAGTCATTCACTTATTCATTCTTTGTTCAATAAATGATTATTGAACTCCCACTATTTCTTAAAATCATAATATCTGAATGCCTGAAGGCAAAGAGATAAATCAGATGATGCTGAGTCCTGTTCACTCTAAGATCTACAGTTTTGGTTCTGCATGAAGAACTAAAGAATTAGTGAATGGGTTGATTTCATGTAGCCAACTAATTTTTTGTAAAGTCACATTTTTCTTTGTGGATGGGGTTTTAAATGATTCACATATATATTTAACTGTCTTATCTTTGAGAATAAAGACTATTTTGCATATTTAAAAATTTAAATATCATATTAAATGTGATTTTTGAGAAAGGTCATTTTCCAAGTTATGTCCTCTTTTCTAAAAGATCATCTTTGAGTTGCCACTCCCAATCAGAAATAATCCACTTCCTTATTAGGCCATAGCTCCTCCTTGTGGTTGACAGATGTCAAGTGGTTAAATTCCACCACAGAAACAAAATTAGTTTGATCATATAAACACACACATACACACACACATGAAGTACATATATTTATATATGGAGGAGAGATATTGTAGAAAACAGCTAAAAGATACATGAATCTGGAAGTCCTGGTAAAAAATTTTCAATATAGCTGTAACAAAAATTTTACAGCTGTGATCCTGTCTTGTGTCTACAGTCTTGGTTGCTTCTGTTTTAAGCAATTATGGGTTTCTATTTAAGTGATATGTCAATATAAATGTTTTCACATATGATAAAGATCTCATGCATTGCAGACAAAAAAATGTCGTGATCATATAAGGATTAACATGAGTATTATTTTTTCTGCACTCCCTTTTTCTAGATTGTCAATCATTTATTTACTCAATTATTCCAGCTCAATGAATGGCACTTTGAAGGGAATTCAGAGTACAATTTTCAGTCTCAGGATCTTTCTTAAATCTGGTGGTTAAAAGTAAAATATACATTTTAGGTACTCAAATCTAGCTATGAGAAATAAATTCACTGTTTTTGCTTTAACTTATGGTGAATCCAAACTATAGCATGCTATATTATAGTTTCTGGGTCATTGTGCAACAGGTTCCATTCTACACAAAATAATTCTTATCAATGACTTAAATAAACATTTGGAAGGACTTCTTATCAAATTTGTGAATTAAACTAAGATAAGGGTATTTACAATATCAGGTGAACATTTACAATCAAAAAAATTATTTTGAGAAGCTGGAAAACTGATGATACAAAATAGATTTTTAAGTGGAAACTCTACCTCAAAAACTTAAACATGAAATATAGTTGGGACAAAATATAAGGTCTTGCATTAAAACTTTTCAGAAAATCAACTGTATCAGGAAGGGAAAGTCATAGATTAATAGACAGATATAAAAATTTCATGTGAGTTGATTTTTCAAAAGCTAATATGAATTTGGACATTAAAATAAATGGAAACAAGAATGTCTATCAATAGAGAAACAATAGATATTGATAGAGTATTACAATAGAATACAATGAGTAATGAAAATGAATGAACTAAAACATTTTATATATTAACAATCAAATTCCATCAACATAGAAAGTTGCTGGAGAACATAAACATAGGAACATTTTCATAAAGGTTTAAAATTTTTAATGCACAATGATCCTATATTTTGAATAGGAATATATAAATATATAATAAAAAGAAAGAAATAGAAATGAGAGAGTAATCACCTTCATTTGGAGAAAGAACACAGAGAGTTTCAACTATAGATAGGTAATATGCTGGCACATTAATATGATTGTGAGTCAATGGATACCCACTGTATTACTCTTTATATCTTTCTGTATGTCTTATATTTTAGGTTGCATTTAGAGAAAGAAGGTTATTAAAAGACCTCTGTTTTACACTAATGAAGCCATTTGGAGCGACACCAAGTATTGGAAAAGATAGAGGGAGAAAGAGGAAGTACAGAAAATGAGGATTGAAACTGATGTCATAGTAAAAACTTTTTTTTATTTTTATATTCCCTATATAATTGCAATCCCCTTATTTTGACCCCAATCCCTCCCCTCCCCGCCCCCCACCCCCCATAATGTATCTCTGGTTCATTGTTGTTTGTTGATTTTGATTTTTTCTTTCTTATAGTTATTCTTTTTCCTGGTCCCTTATTTAGGTTTTCTAGATTCCTGTTATGAGTGAGACCATCTGGTATTCTTCTTTTTCTTTCTGGCTTATTTCGTTGAGCATGATCCCTTCCAGCTCCATCCATGTTGCTGCAAATTGCATGTGTTTATCTTTTTTGTTTTTTTTTTAATTTTATTTATTTTTTATAATAAATTTTATTTTTATATTCCCCATACAATTGCAACCCCCTTATTTTGACCCCAATCCCTCCCCTCCCGCCCCCTACCCCCATAGAGTGTCTCTGGTTCATAGTTTTTGTTGATTTTGATTTTCACTTTCTTATAGTCATTCATTTTCCTGGTCCCTTATTTAGGTTTTCTAAATTCTTGCTATGAGTGAGATCATCCGGTATTTTTCTTTTTCTTTCTGTCTTATTTCGCTAGCATGATCCCTTCCAGCTCCATCCATGTTGCTGCAAATTGCATGTGTTTATATTTTTGACTGCTGAGTAATATTCCATGGTATATATGTACCACATCTTCTTGATCCAGTCATCTATTTTTGGGCATTTGGATTGTTTCCAAAACTTAGCTATTGTAAATAGTGCTGCTATAAACATCGGGGTGCAGATGCTCTTTGGAATTGATGTTTCTGTGTCCTTTGGGTAAATACCTAGGAGTGGAATTGCTGGATCATATGGGAGCTCTATCTTTAGTAGGTTGAGAAATCTCCACACAGCTTTCCATAGAGGTTGGACTAGTTTGCACTCCCACCAGCAGTGCAGGAAGAGTTCCTTTTTCTCCACATCCTCGCCAATATTTGTTGTTGCTAGTTTTTTTAATATGTGCCATTCTCACTGGTGTAAGATGTTATCTCATTGTAGTTTTGATTTGCATTTCCCTGATTGCAAGTGATGTTGAACATTTTTTCATATGCCTGTTGGCCATTTGCATTTCCTCTTCAGAGAAGTTTCTTTTTAGCTCTTCTGCCCATTTTTTGACTGGATTATTTTCTTTGTTGTTGTTGAGTCTCATCAGCTCTTTGCAGATTTTTGTGATCAGTCCTTTATCATTAGTGTTGGGTGCAAAAATTTTCTCCCAGTCAGTGGGGTTTCTCTTCGTTTTGGTTATTGTCTCTTTTGCTGTGCAGAAGCTCTTTAATTTGATGTAGTCCCAGCTGTTTATCTTTGCCTTCACTATCACTGCTTTGGGTGATGTGTCTATAAAGATGTCTTTGAGGTGCATGTCATGTAGTGTTTTGCCTATATTTCCTTCCATATATTTTATGGTTTCAGGTCTTATGTCTAGTTCTTTAATCCATTTTGAGCTGGTTTTTGTGCATGGTGTGAGGTAGTAGTCAAGTTTCATTCTTTTGCATGTAGCAACCCATTTTTCCCAGCACCATTTATTGAACAAACTTTCTTTGCTCCAGTGCATATTCTTTGCTCCTTTGTCAAAGATTAGTTGACCATAAATCTGTGGATTTATTTCTGGGTTTTCTATTCAGTTCCATTGGTCCGTGTGTCTGTTCTGGTTCCAATACCATGCAGTTTTGATTATTATGGCTTTGTAGTATAGTTTGAAATCTGGGAGAGTGATGCCTCCATTCCCTTCTTTTTTTAGGAGGGTTTTGGCTATTCAGGGTTTTTTGTGGCTCCATATGAATTTCATCAATATTTTTTTCTATTTCTTTGAAGAATGACATTGAAATTTTAATGGGAATAGCATTGAATCTGAGATTGCTTTTGTAGGATGGCCATTTTGATAATGTTAATTCTTCCGATCCATGAGCAGGGGATATCTTTCCATTTCTTTGTATCTACTTCTATTTCTTTTAATGGTGTTTTATAGTTTTCTTTGTATAGGTCCTTTACTTCTTTTGTTAGGCTTATTCCCAAGTATTTGATTTTTTTGTTTCAATAATAAAAGGAATGGTTTTCTTGATTTCTTCTTCAGATTTATTGTTTGTGTAGAGGAAGGCTACTGATTTTTGCGTGTTGATTTTGTATCCTGCCACTTTACTAAACTGATTGATTAGTTTAATTAGTTAAAAACAACTTTTCAAAAAGCTTTTTTTTTAAAATATAGATGCCAGAGCCCAGCCCCAACTATAATGATGTAATTGGTCTGAGGTAGGTCTAGGACATTAGTATATTTTTAAAAAATTACCTGATATTTGTGAAGTATCTTGTAGAAGACATAACTCTCAATCTCTAGCCCAGTGTTCTCTACTCTGGTAAGTGTGTCTGTGTGTGTGTGGTGTGTGTGTGTGTCTATCTAACAAGTCTCAAACTGTTAGTAACATCTTACATATATTTTGCCTGTCATTACTAATGCATAATTTGTTTTTGGAAAACAATATACCCTAAATATTATTAAATTTAAAAGGTAGCAAGGATCTAACATAAATCTGAAAACTGATAAGTAGACAATAGAGGCTATGCAGGCAAGAACCATGTCTGTCTCAGTCATTAGTATGATTCTTTGTGACTTGTTCATTCAACTGATTTTCATGAAAATTTATAATGCAATATAATTCTGAGAAATACAACAGACTCATATTTGTTAAATTCTTTGTGTTCTCTTTAACCATATATAAAGGTAAGCTGATTATTCTGGGGTGGGGGGAATATTCTCTATTGATTAGCTAATTCTCTCCCCTAAATCTACAAAAGTTTCAGGGAAATTGTACACAAGTGCTTAAAGGAAGACACAAGTAATGAGAAAGACATAAAGGAACATTGCCAAAGGATTAATAATGTTGGGAGGTTTAACTAGATTTTATTCACTCATTCATTGATTCAATAAATAGCTATTGAGCAAATTCTAAGCATCAGGTCTTGAATTAGGATAGAGCAGTGAAAAAAGAAACTGGCATCCTCCGGTGGGGCATACATTCTGGTGGAGGAGATGAAAAGTTTAAAAAGTAAGTAATTACAGAGCATGGTAAGTGCTATTAAGAGCTAAGTAACAGTTTCACTATTCTCAGTTGTATGACCTTACGCAAGTTACTGACCTCTCTAAATATCTTTTATAAAACAGGAATAAAAGTGTGCCATAGTCACAGGTTTGTTTTGAGGATTAAATGAGTTAACTGTCTACACACAGTAACAATATAAATTAGCTAGTAATATTAACATGAATATTCCAGTGATTACAGAGCTTTCCATTGTTGATTCTGGCACACATGTTAAAAACTTTGCTACATCTAAACCTCCTTTCAGCTCATTCTCTCCTCAGAAGAATTCATTTTTTATCTCAATTCTGTAAGTAAAGACATTCCCCCTAAACCTTACCCCTGAATCATCTTTGGTCAATGTTGTGGGAATGCAGTTCCTTTCATCTTTTTTCTACAAATCTTTTCTCCCACTCCAGGAGCTATTTATGTCTATCTTTGCTAAGTATTTTCCATTTCCTTTTCTTTTAATTTTCTCAAAAAAAAAAAAGAAAAAAATTTAAAGTGCAGATCCCATGAATGCCCAGTCCCAATTGTTTGCAGAAATTTGAAGACCAAGAGAGCTTGAGAACTGTAGGTCAGTCTGCCCTCATCTAGTCTGGAACAATAATGCAAATGTGATACTCTAAAAGAATGAGCTCACAGAAGAGTGGGGCAATGTATTCATTTATAGAAAGGAAATTGCACTCAGGATACCTGCTTTCTAGATCAGTGAATAGATGGCTATCAAGCTAAAGTAAACCTCTTAAAAGTTAATTTTTATGTGTAAGTCAAGCTGTGCAGAATGACCCTGAGATGGAATTAGGTTTATGGGAGGAGAACCAAGAAGTGCATTTATAGCTGCTCAGACACATAAGAAAAACTGTTTCTAGGATCATAACAGGTGAAAAGAATTTCAGTCATCCAGGCTAGAAAGGCAGTAGGGTACAGCAGGAAAAAACTTGGGTTTCAAACATGGAGTCAATATTTAGTAGCCACGAGATGTTGAGCATGTTAGGGAACTTAAATTTGTTCATAACCAGTAAAATGGAAAAGAAAATAATATCTACCTCATGTACTACTTTGGGAATTAAAGGATATAATGATTATATAAAGCATCCTGGGTTTAAGCATTATGAGATCTAAACATAGGCTTCATCTTTGGAAAGAAAGGGAAAGAAGTGAGACTGATTTGGTAAAAATCAGCATAAATTGCTACAGAAGTAAAAACACAAAACCTTCCAAAAGATGACTTAAAAGAAAAAAATCAGAGCTATAATACTGAGACAAGATGAAAAAGGAGTCTTTACTAATAGGATAGTCTATAGTTCCTGCTAAAGGGAAACTTAAAAAGGGATTTAAGGGTACTTTAATCAATATTGAAGCTCAAATGTAAATATTTAAAATATAAATATTAGCTCAACAAATTTTAATTCCTTTCCTCTTTTCTAATAAGATGTCTAAGAATTTGCAATTTTAAAACCCAAAAAAGTGGTCCTTTAAAAAGTTACACACGTGTGTGTATACATGTGTGTGTGTGTATATATATATATATATACACATTTATAGATTTTTCCAAGAACATGAAGAAAAGTGAGAAAATTGTGAATTTAGGATTGTAGGATCTGCTTTATAGTATAGTCTGCACTCTGCCATTTACTGGATATAAAACCTTAGAAAAGACATATCCTTTCTGAGATTTGAATACATGACAGCCATCATATTATGCTTTACAAGGTAGTTATGAGGAATGAAATGAAATTATATAATGCAAGTTGAAAGTGTTCTGCAAACTATAATGTGCTTTATCAACTGATGCTGGCTACCTATTTATATAAATAAAAGTTTGTATTTAGTAGACAATTTTTGCTACGATTATTGGTACAACAATTTTTGCACTAATTTTGCTACAATTTCAGTAAGAAGAGTAACTTCTTAAGCCCACACAAATAAGTGACTCCAACTCCTTGAAACTGATGAGTAAACTATATGAATCAGTCTGACCCAGCACTAGGCTTCATAAATTTTAAGAATAGCTTTTCAGTGGAAGAAAACACAAAGGAAAAAGATCAACAGATTTCACTAAATAAGCACTTGAAGTTTCTGTACATAGGAAATACAAAATTAAAAGAAATATTTACAATAAATATTAAAAAGGACCAATATCTTTAATAAGCAGTTTTCACAAAAATAAATGAGCAAAACAGTAAGACCTCAAAAAAAAAAAAAAAATAGGACAAGGACCTTTTACACATAATTAAATGAACTCATTAAAAAATCAACCTCTTTAATCATAAAGAAAATGAAAATTAAAGTAATAAAGTGCTGTCTTATTGGAGCATTACTCTGTGGAATGAACTAAAAGTCTCTTTGATGGACTATTTATTCTATGATTTAAAACTGTATTGATAAAGGTGAAATCAGAACTTTCACAGATACTTTAGGAACATGGATTAGTAGATCCTTTTTTGAAAACCAAGTCAATAACATATTAAGAGGCTTAAAAAGTGTCAAAAATATTGGTCCAGAAATTCCACTTCTTAAACCAGAGTTAGGTCCTAAAGACCCCCAGAAGTAATACAACAACAATGAAAACTGTTCTAAGTGCCTTACTTGTAGTCTTCTGTTTAATGTAGACAGAAGCTCTATTATTTTCTTTATCCCCAGTAAAAAACTGAGGCAAAGAAAAATTAAGTGATTTACAAAAAGTCTCACATTTGGTAAGTAGAGGAGGTAGGATTTGAGTTCAGAAACTTGAACATTAAAGTTCACTCCTTTTATTTAAAAGATTAACTGAGAAACATGCATTTGTAACAAGTGCCAAGAAATATATGTGCCACTTATATTTGTTGATAAAAGTTGCTATAACTTTCAAAAGAATTTCCTTTCTTGGGTGAAAACAGGTTGAATTTCTTTGGCAGCAAAAGTACTTTAATTCTTCCAAAAGGTGACAATTGAAAATTGCGTGTAAATTGAAAATTGCATGTGACAATTGAAAAATACATGTAAAAATCTTAGAAAGTTGGACTTTATTCTGAAGACCCTTAATGACATAATGGATAACATAATTTCAGCTCAGTTATCTTTCATGGTAATTAGACACTATTCTCCTAAGTACTGTTCCTTATCACCAAGCCCTTTACACATACACACACACATGCACACACACATACTCTCACACACACTACCCCTCATCCATGAAATCAAGTGGTTAAATATTCTAACCACAACTGCAACCCAATACTTAGAAGCTCTTTCCATATAGCACTACCACTATTGGCTTCTTCCTGTATATATTCATAAGCCACAGAGGAAGACTAATCATGTTATTACTGTGAAATAAGGCATGGATGAACTGTTGAGTTCATAACTAAATTATGCATCTAAAAGCAATCATGTTTAGCTGGAATTTACATTTTTTAATCATATAATCATGTTAATATTTGAAAATTTATCATTAACCTTCACCTTTTTTGAAAATGGGAGATTTCCCCACAAAGCAAACAATGTGCTATTTGAAATTCTTAAGAGAGTACCAAACTTGGTCAATTTGTTCAAAACTTGCTGTGGAACTAAGGAAAAATGCCAACTAGTCAAGTTGAAACAAAATCCTAACTTTGTTCAGTCAGTTGTTTCCATATCATCTATTATAAAGTATCTTACATGATTTCTACATTTAAGATTTTTGGCATTTTGCAAAAACTCTAATTGACATTTTATTACATTGTTAATAATAAAATTCTTGTGCAGAAAGCATTGTAAAAACATAACAGTAATTTATTTATAAATAATTTGATAACTAGATTTATTAAAATGGGATCAGATAATTTGACATTTCAACAAATATTCACTGTCATAAAAATGGAAAGTTCATATTAAGAATGAATTAAGCAAATTTTATTTTACTTGCTTAAACCTTTCCTTTCTTGGTATATTTTCATACACATTAACAATTTGAAAATGATCTCCTTTTTCCCAATAAATACATTAATAAGCAGTGCTGCTGACATTTCTCTGTACTTAAACTGCCAAAGATTTTTGGCATTTTGCAAAAATTCTAATTGCAGTAAATGTGGATTGCTAAGGAATGAACTTTAAAAGAAGTATCTTTGAATGCTAAAGTAATACTTAGAAATATGCTAGAGCCTAGGTAGACGGCCTGAGGAATATTTCCAAAGTCTCAAAAAACAGCTCACAGATTTTTTTCAACATCACAAGCTTTCTAAACTTCCCTGTTACTCATCCAATTAAATGAAGTACCATGTGTAAAATGCCTACACACAATATTCTCTTAGTCAATTTTCTGTACATAAGTCTAGAGGAAAGGAGAAGGGTAAAAGTTAAAAAGACCACTAGATAGTCTTGGGTCTTAATTTTTGGTACCCACATTAACATCATTTTTGAGTGGCGTTGTTTGTGTGATACTGTTTTCCTTTCCAACTTATCATTTATCCAACAAATAAAATTTATAACTATCTATGAAAATAAATAATACAATTATGTGTATTATATATACCATTATATTATATATACCATTATATGTATGTATGTGTTTGTGTGTGTGTGTGTATATATATACCTATACACAGTTTTTAATCATAGAATAGTCCATCAAAGAGACTTTTATGCTCATTCCACAGAGGCAGTTCTCAAATGACTTTCATGGTATCATGTTAAAAACCAGAACACAGTCCTTTTTTACAGTAGATTTATTCAATCACAGTTACTAATTAGATTAGCACCGCTTTTATGTTCAACAAATTTTAAAAGTTGGGGAATCATTAGAGAAGCTACACATTATGAAACAGTAGCCTGTGTTTTACTTTTTGTGTTGACTTTTTCTTTAAAAAAAAAAAGATCTTCACAATATAACTTGGAAGAATCACCTTTCTTTATAAAGTACACTTTGGACATAAATACATCACTACAAATGAGTTTATTAATAATGTTATAATGTGAGCATTTTTATCTTAAAAGAAGTTAGTCCTTTACCTATGCCAACATATATTAAACAGTTAAGATCTATTTCTATATACAATATGAGAGTAGTACAGCAATGTTACCCAAAGTGTTTCTCAAATTAGCTATAACAAAAAATATTTATATATGGGCAATGGGAAGTCTGCAAAATCAACCAGCTCAAGCCACAAAAAGTATTTAAGGAAGTAATATAAAACAATATGATTCTTAAAGAATACAAGTTTCCATGCCTTTAAGTTTCTCATAATTGTAAGAACCATATAAGCCATTTTGTCTGACTTATGTTAGGCGAAACTGATGTGTTCCATCATAAAAATAAAGGCAAAATTTATATTATCCAATTATATTATTGGATGAAGGATGATTTTAAAAAGTTAGTAATCAAACCAAAAGAAGTCGATGTTTGAATTTTGCTAATAAAAGAAAGGCAAAAAGACCTTATCCAAGGCTTTTGACACATCACAAAATTGTTAGTTCAAATTTAACCTCCTGAATTCTACAGCCTTCACTTTGGAAAATATAGCAGACCCAGTCAAACTTGGGAAGTCAGAGTAAAAATTCAGTGTCTGAGAATTTACTGCATAAGTGCCTTGGCCCAATAAACGGATAATACGGTCTTCCCTCAGAAAGCAAAACACAAAGAAAAAAACCCCGTGAGAAACAGAACCTCACTTTTATCAATACCTATTTATCTACTATTCTATCTGATTCTAATTTTTCCTGATGAATTATTTCACTACATACTCTACTACATACCCTAATTTATATATATATGTATGTATGTACATGGAATTTTGTTATATATACTATATTAAATAATTTATATATGACATAATAAATAATATGTAATATAATTTATAAATTATATATATATATTTGTTCAAAAGAGCAAGCTGGACCTTTCCAAAGGAAACAGCACTCATTTTTAAATCTCTTTGCAGCAAATTTCATTTTCCAGCACGGTCATTGCAGGAGTAGAGGGGGTAGAGGAAAGAGGAAGGAAGTCGGATAGTTAATAGAGCGTGTCCATAAATCCCACAAATGAATGATCACTTTCAAAGGATTCTTAAGTTTCCAGGTGTCTTGTAGATTTCCCTATGGCTTATCTATTAAAATTCTAGATGACAGCAATGACATTCACAGACATGGCTGGGCAATTTGTTTGGAGATATAAAAGTGAACGGATCCTCATCAAAAGAAGCTCTACAAGGTGGTCCCATTAAAGAACTACAGGTACTTGTTGTTACAAGGAACTAAAGAGAGAACAACTAAACCAATCTTCAAGAAAATGTCCCTCTCAGTAAAAGATGAAGATAATCTTTCCAAGATGAGATATCTTGTCAGGATCTGCGATAACAATGTATGAGTTTAAAATATTTTATTATGTTAAGGAAAACTTTGAGGGAAGGTATAAAAGGAGAAAATAAACTTCCTAGAAATGAAACTCAGAAAGGAATTTAGGCGGAGAAATTATCAAGGTTCTGAGCAGGTCACTCAATGAAGTAAAGATGAGAAGACTGACCAAGTCTAACCAAGAATCCAGCAGGAAAAAGCTTGAGAATATGATTTCTTCAGGAGTCAGGCAATAAGGGGGAGGGAAAGGCTACAAATTATAATTTATCATGCATCAAACAACTCAAACGAGGCAAGAAAATTTCTAAAGAAACTTCAAATATCAGAGAATCCACATTGAGAAAAAAAATAGCTTCATGGATAAATGTGGAACTGACTCAGCTCAATATAAAATACTCTTGCCAATGAAAGTATGCTGAACATTTTAACCTTTCTTTGATGATTGAGAAAGCACCAAAATCTTTTAGGGGTTCTGCTAGATTGTTGTTATTATTATTAACATCTCTATTAATACCAGTTAGATTTTACCTTAAATGCATCCTTGTGGGTGAGATACATCTCTCAAGAAATTCTTTCATTTAAATCAAGTCCATTAAAATCTGAAACCATATACACAATTGAAAAAAATTACAAAGAGCCGCCTTCATGTAATCATAGATATTTACCAGGCACTATTTTTTGCCCTTGCAAAATGTTCTAGGGTATAAATTTGTAGTCATGGCTCCTACATGGAAAAGAGAAAGAGAGAGAAAAAGAATTTAATGTTCATTTTCTTTTAGTTCCTCATAATACTGTTGGAAAGATGATACGATCTCCTTTACAGATTTTCAAATCTACCTAATCCTTGCTCTTTTGCATAAACCTATTTGATAGTCTGACTGAATTATTGAAGCAGTAAAAGGCATTTTGCTCAAGGTGATTGTATGGACTGAATTACATCTCTCCCAAAATTCAAATATTGAAGTCTTAACTCCTAGAATCTTGAACCATGTTTGAGATTGGGTCTTTATAGAGGTAGTCAAGATAAAATGAGGTCATATATGTTGGTCCTAATCCAACATAACTGTTAACCTTTTAGTAAGGGGAGATTAATGCACAGACAGCACATACAGACCAAGGAGAAACCATTTGCGGTCACAAAGAGAAGGTGGCCATCTACAAGGCAAGGAGACAGTCCTCAAAAGAAATCAAACATGCCAACACCTTGGTCATGAATTTCCAGACTCCAGAACCGTGAGAAAATAAATTTGTGTTTAAATCAACTAATTGGTGTTATTTTTAATTTGTGTTGTTTAAACCAATTAATCGGTGTTATTTTGTTAAAGCACCCCTAACAAGCCAACACAGTGATAATGAAAAACCTTAAGAATAAGATTATTAGGCTATGAAATAGAGAACTAAATATGTCAGCCCTGAATAAGGAAAAAAAACCATAAAAACTAATGAAAAGCAAACAAAGACCTTAGCTTATACTACAGAAAAATTCTAGATCCAAAACAATTATGTTCTATTTATATAAGTTATGCTAAAAGTAACACATAAGTTTGTGAACTTACTATGTGCAAGGCATCACATTAACATTTAAAATAGGTAAAATAGAAAACAAAATTAATAAAGTGTTCAGATATTCCTTTTCTAAAAAATACAATGGCCACAAATGTCATTTTTCTTAAATTGTTTTGTATTTCCTTGGTCATTATCTCAGATTTATAGTATATATAACTCATATTTTTCCAGTATTACCTGCATTTAAGCCTATCCACTCCTTAAAATGTTGTGATCTAACTTTTTTATTAAAAAATTCTCAAAAGACTACAAATTATTTTGATAATATAGTCCAGTGATTCACAATTCCATAAAAAAAGATTTTTTTCTAAGAAGTTAGATGTCAAGTTCTATGAAAATTGAGATTTTATTTCTACTTTAAACAAAATAGTAAAATGGACAGCTAATCCTCAGCATTACTAGTACTCTTCCTTCAGCACCTCTAACTCCTTTGTCTAAACCCCTGTGCACTGAATAAAGGACTGAGAAACTATTGTTTCCCTTTCTTCCCTAACTCCCACCCTTACCTATCCCCATCCAAAGCTTCTCTCAGAGGACATGTCATAAACTTACCTCAATGAGATATAAAAATATTTTAAAACAATAAAAATACCTTCACCTATGTACAAGAATCATTTTCCAACAGTTATTTTCTCTTACCAGAAATTCTAGTCTCTGGTATATTTTTCTAGCAACCATGAGAATTTGAGTTCCTGAATACATAAGTTATAAGTAATTCCTATTAGAGATAACCAGAAAAAGAAGAAACTAGTGATTAGAAAATGAAAACATAAAAGTAGATGACCAAGCAACAGTAGAAATTTTTGCAATGGCCCCTCTCCAGAGACAAAGCAAGGGAAAGCAAACTTAGGCATTGATACAGCAGTTCTACTTCTGTAAGGTGGGGGAAAGCTGAGTTACCATAGGAGCTGGAGGCAAGTTTTCATGCAAATTGCAGTGGTATCAGAGTCAAGTTTACAGAGTCTTAGGTTGAGGACATAATTTAGAAATGATTATTTAGTTGTCAAGTGTGTTTAATAACGATTACCCAAAGGTTTATATAGGTGCCTAAGCCATGCTGTATTTCTGGGACCACAGTGGAAGCTGGAGGTTGAAATCAATAATTCTGAATCAAAAAGTCAAAGGCATTCATTCAAGGCATTAGATACAAAAGAAATAACCCCTTACTACGAGTTATCTACCATAAGCAAGTTGAAAAATTTTTTTACTTCTCATTGAAACTTTAGCAGAGATCCTGAAAATATTCAAAGCAAGCAGTGATTGATGGAAATTATAAAGTACCCACTATTATTACTACCAAATGGTTAAATTATTACAATTTATTTAAAGTAATATGTACTTTATTTTATTTTCTTGACTTAAAGTTAGTTATAAATACTTTTATAAGATCCTAAAATCTTCAGCTTCTCTAACTCTATCTGATAATATTTATATTTTTTAACTATAAATTTTCCTACCAATGAGTTTTTCAGGAACCTGGTCTATTCTATGAGCAAGTACATGTGTGCCTGTGTGTGTTGGTGGGAGGGGTTCTACTCGTATTTTCAGGGAATAGAGAAGGAAGTGAATAAGTCTTGTTTGCTGTTAAAGCTTACCTTACTGCTCAGAACCAGCCTTCACTAAATACTGAAAGTGTTCATTCACTGTCCTGGGCAGTCATTAAAGTGAATATCTAACCTATATCCTGCTGTTAGAATTTGAATCACTCTTCATTTTTTAATATAAATGACTGTATTATTCATTATTATTAATTATTTTAAAAATATAACCTGCAAATTATATTTCTATGTTTTGAGGCAAATATAGTTATTGTAATAGTTTGGGGGAAATTAGCAGATTTAAATATAAAGAATACTTCATCTTCTACTTGCATTGTTCATGACCACAAATATTTCTGCTCTTCTCAAACTGTTAGGGGGAAAAGGATGTCCCAAAGCAAATTCCATATAGGCTTTGTGGACTCCATCCCCACCCCAGGTCAAAGCCAAAGACACTGGGAACTCCAAATCCCATCACCACCAAAGGGAAGGTGGCTGGGACCTGAGGGTGGGGTTAAGCAGCCAGGTGGATACAAAAGGCAGACTTGTGGGCTTTGGGGGCTCTCCATTTTTGGGCTCTCAGCCAGCTCGGAGCGTCTGGTCAGCTCTGAGAGTGACTTTGGGTTTCCAGGTCGTCGGATCAGGTAGGACGCATTAAAGACTTTATTTCCCTATTTTCTCCCTGAGTTGTACATTTTCCTTATTTCTTTTTCTCTTGTAAATAAACCTTTTATTAACCCTTTTGCATGTGTCTGTAGTAGAGTATTCATAAGTCCCTTTAAAGCGCGCGGGTGAGGACCCACAGCCAGGAACCCGTTTAATATCGGGGTTGCTCTATAACAAAACCATCTGAAATAATTTCAATAAAATCTCCTGCTATGACAATTATGTAAATTGACAAGACTTATAATTAAATCATTAAAGCTGTCCTGATGAAATTTAGAGGACGAAATAAGTTTCTAATCAAAATATTGTTGTTTTGGAAAACACACCAAAAAATGTTATGCAATACAATGAATTAAACTGATTTTTAATTCAGATTGATATATATGTGCAAAGGTGCTTCTGTTTTGCTTTACAGTCAATGGATTATTGCTATTAAATTAATGCATTTATAATTTCCCTTTCATAGGCACATACTAACATTATTCTTCCACTATGCTTCCTATCATAAGTTTCTACTTCCATGGGGGTCTTATAGAAGAGACATAGCAAGGAAAGTCTTTTATATGAGCCAGCCCACCTCTATTTGAAAACTGATGGGTTACTTAAAATATTCTAGGATTTCTTCTCCACTTTCCTCCAAATCTCTTCATTGTACCTAACACCTGTTCTCGCTGCAAAAAAAAAAAAAAAAAAAAAAAGTGTGGCCGTAGAGGAAATATTAGCTAATGGTTGGAGAATGTCAACATTTTCTTTAAAGAAAGAGGGGAAGGAAGGCTTGGCAAGGATGACAGTACATTTTGCAAAGAGCTTTACAGGACACAAAGTACCTTCACATCCATTATTTTATTTGATTCTTAAAACAACCCTATAATTTGGTAGAACAGCTGTTATTTCTATTTTACATAAGGAAATTGAGGTGCAGAGATGTTAAATGACCTAAAGTCCTTAAATTGTTAAATGACAGTAATTATTTGATCCCTTTTTTAAATTCCATGAACACCCTGTTCTTCATCATTCAGAAAAAAAAAAAAAAAAAACTGACTACCAGAACTGCAGTGGACAGCTTCTTGGAAACATGTTCTAGTCTCTCAAAGAACAAATGGCAACACTTCATATGTAAGTTAACATATAAAGTTTGCTATATTTTATATGTTCTAAAAGATATGATTATTTTTTTCAATTTTTCTAAACTATCACAAAACTTTTTTTTCAAGGAAGCAACAGAGAAACAGAAGTGTTACCTAGCTTTCAATATCAAGGATGAAAACTCAGACATCTGCAGGTATCTTATCAATAAGTCAGACACAGAGGGGAAGTTGGAAGTATAATAGACAAACCAGGAAATCTGTTTCCATGCAATGCTAAACAAACAGCTCGTGGGGGTGAGAGAACAGATCCAGGCTGCTGTTTGTTGGGCAGCCAGATCTCTTTCTTCACAGCTTCCTGGTGTATGCCTATGCCTGTAAGCAGTGTTATGAAACAGTGTGATTTTAATCAGCTTTGACTGTACCTTGCTCTAAAGGTTTACTCAGTTCAGTCCTTAGAGGCACATTACCATTCGGCCCCATTCCAAGGAAGAAGTCTGTTCTTCATCAGCTTTAGAAAGACAGGAGTGCTTTTGTCTCACCAATATAGAGCTAAAGAAGGACCTAAGACACAGATGGCCAGTCATGGACTTAGCCTTGCCAAACTGCAACCACATTGTAAATAGGCCAGTGTTTAACCTAACTCTCTAGCAATGACTTAACAGAGATGTGTCAAATGGCACAAACTCTTAGACCATTCAAATCCCCATTTACATTTCCTTTTAGCAATTTAGTGCAAACAAGTCTCAGCCTATCTAATGTTTTCTGTACAACCCAGCACAAATATCTAATGCTACCAATGGGTATAGGTATTTGTCCCCAGATTTCATAGATTTCTGAGGGTAATGTAGGTCTCATAGATACAAATAGTTTGAAAGCATTCCCTCGTCCTCATTTTTTTTTTTTTTTTAAGAGTTTGAGCAGGATAGGTATTAGTTCATCTTGAAGGTTTGGTAGAACTCATTCATTCATGAAGTTGTCTGGTCCTGGACATTTGTTTTGGGGAGACTTTTGATTACTGTTTCAATTTCCTTGCTTGTAAAATTGGTCAGTTGAGGTATTCTGTTTCTTCTCTATTCAGTCTTGGATTGTTGTATGTTCCTAAAAATTTGTCCATTTCTTCAAGGTTATTAAACTTACTATCATACAAATGTTCATAGTAATCTCTTATAATCCTCTCAATTTCTGTGAGTCTGTTGTAACTTTTCTTCTTTTGTGCCTCATCCTATTTGTTTACGTTTTCCCCCTTATTTCCTTTGTAAGTCTAACTAGAGGTTTGTCTATTTTGTTGTTGTGTTTTTTTCTTTTTTCAAAGAATCAGCATTTTATTTCATTAATACTTTGTTCTGTCTTTTTTATTTCTATTTCATTTATTTCTGCTCTATTTTTTAATTTCCTTCCTTCTACTGACTTAATTTTGTCTGTTCTTTTTTTACTTCCTTAATGTCAAATATAAGATTGTTTTTTAGAGCTCTTTTTTGTTTCTTTATATGGGTCTACAGTTTTATCTACCACATTAGCAACTAGACAAAGACAAAACAATGAAATTCTAGACCAATTTCACTGATGAACACAGATGCAAAAATCAACAAAATCTTAGCAAACTGAATTCAACAATACATTAAAAATATTATATACTAAGACAAACTGGGATTTTTCCAGGGATACAAAGGATGGCTCAACATCTGAAAGTCAGTCCGCATAATTCACCATATCAAAAAAAGGAAAGCTAAAACAATCATATATGAAAATATCAATGATATTTGACAGCATTTGATAAGATTCAATATCCATTTATGATGAAAATCCTCAAAACCCTGAGAACTAATGGGAAATACCTCAAAATAATGCAGGTCATATATGACAAACCCACAGCTAACATCATTCTCAATCATTAAAAACTGAAAACTTTTCAACTAAGATCTGGTACAAGACAAGGATGTCTGCTTTCACCAATAATATTCAACATAATATAGGAAATCTTAGCTAGAACAATTAGACAAGAGAAAGATATAAAAAGAAATCAAACTGAGAAAGAAGTAAAGTTACCATTATTTGCAGAGACATCTTAATATACATAGAGAACCCTAAAGACTCCATGAAAAAACTAATTGAAACAATAAATCACTTAAGCAAAGTAGCAGGATACATAATATACAAACATAAGTTGCCTTCTTATGTGCAAGCTATGAGCTAAAAGAGAAATCAGCAGGAGAAATGAAATATTTTAGGATAAATTTGATAAAATGTGTTCTAAAAATTATAAAATGTTAAGGAAAATTAAAGACCTATGTAGATATGGATATATTAGAGAATGCAATAGGGTTAAGATATAAATCCTCCCTCCCTAAATTGGTTCAAAGAATCAGTGAAATCCAAACCAAAGTCCCAGGAAGCTTCATTATAAATGCTGACAAGTTGATTGTATAGTTGCATATAAGTAAAAAAAAAAAAAAAAGGCCTAAAACAGAGGAAACTATTTTGAAAGAGAATAAGTCATAGGACTTATATTACTTATTTCAATACTTACAGCTACAGTAATCATTATACAATGGTCTAATGATAGACATATAGAGGAATCGAATTGGATAGCCAGCCCAATAATGGCTCCATTATATATATGGTCAATTTATTGTTTACAAAGGTGTTAAAGCTATTCAATGACGAGAGGACAGCCTTTTCAACATTGTTCTGGAACAACTGAAAATCCATATGGGAGAAAATGATATTCAATACTTATCTTAAACACACATACAAAAATCAACCAAAATGGCTTAGGCTAAAGTTAAAATTATAGTGCTCCTAGGATAAAACAGAAAAATCTCTGAAGAAGTGTAAAGCTATATACCTCTGAATCATCTACAATGTTGTAAACCAAAGTTACCTCAATTTTTTTTAAAAATCATGAATGAATAAAAGCCTTGAGAATTTATGCAAAAAAGAAATCTTTGAGAATTTGCAAATACATAACATAAGAGTTAAGCCTTTGTTATATTAACTTACTGAGATTTGGGCATTCTTTGCTACTGAAGCAATTCTAGCCCAATCAGTAATAAACATTAGTTTTGCAGTTCATGTGTTATTTCTTAGATATGTAAGATCTTATAAGCAATTTTATCTAGAAAGATAAAAAATCATCGGTTGAGAATTTCCATTATGCATGAAATTACAGGACAACCCTCAATAAAGAAATGTGCTATCAAAGGTGACTTGCATCTATGCTCTGGGAAATGCAAAGAAAAACTGATGTTTTATTAAAGAGTACCAATAATATGCTGCAAAATCATTTCTAGTGAGCAACTGCTCTAGATTTTAAATCTCAATATTTTTATTCTATGTAAAAATGACTGAATACTAACAGCCACACTCTGCCTTCTCACTAAACCTTACAAAGTAATTCATTGGCTTAATGACTAATTGAATATTGACTTCATGCTGGGATTCAATTCCAAATATTACAATGACACACTCAATTTTTCCATTCATTATCTTTATAGGTAGCAAAGAAATTACTGTTTTTGAACCTAAACACTTCCCCCTTTTTAAAATGATAAATGAGAGTTAGAAATGGTAGGCCAACATTTTACCATAAACTCTCAATTTCCTTCACATAGTCTGGTCAGACACATTCCAAAAGATTAATACACAAAATTAATCCAATTTCTCCCTTTTCCCAAAGTGCACAAGTTGAGGCTATTTTATAGGAACCAGGATCACCCAGTTTTGCATGTGGAGTTTGTTAAGTGCTAAGTTAAGAGAAGAGTAAGCCTGCTGGGAAAAAGAAAAAAAGGCTGTGGTGCTCTATGACTATGGCTAGTAAAGTATATTCAGTTGACGTCTTTCAGGAATAATCTATCATTGACAGTGTCAAGTTCTAATGTATGATCTCTGGCTGAAGTAGGCCATAGCTCTGCCACCCTGAATAACATATGTCCACAGACATGCCAAGTAATAATCCTTTTTTCAGTTGGGCAACCCAAACTAAAATTCCCTCAAAGACATTTGTAAACTGCTTACCTCACCATATCTATTGGTCATATCTGTTGATAACCACTGAAAGAACATTTTTGAGCACTTAGTAACAATAATATTGGGGTTTTATATCCAAGACATATGTTATAGTACAATGACTGTGAAATAGGTTTATATAAAACAACATTTCCCTTACATATACAGATAAACTTTTTACTTTTATATTCTTATGATCTATTAATTTCACACCAAGCCCATGGACAAAAGAATTCTCAAAACACCTATTCAACTGGAACCAACAATGCTTTATCCTTGCCTTTAAAATTCTTTTCACACCAAAATTCTCTCCTTTACCCAAAAAAATGCAAAAAATTGGAAGATTTTCAGGCCCTAAAAAGTGAAGACTTGCAACTTAAAAATTAGAAACCAAAGAACGGATTTTATGACTCATTTCACAACATTGATTTAAAAAAAAAAAACACTTAAGCAATTCAAAAAACTTGCCATCGCATTTCAATGTGATATAATGACCAGGAGATATTACAAGGGAGAGTCCTAAAATACATCGAGTAAAACCTAACACAGCAAACATCTTAAAACTTCTATCAGTGTCATAAATGACATAGGACTCCTACTTGTTAGCTTGTGGATATTGTGATATCCAAAGCATTTTATAGAGTTCTAAATTAGACTGAATTGTCCAGAGATTTATTTCTCCCCAACTTTCCTTATCTATTGTTAAATATGGCCATTCAAAATCATTTCAGGATCAACATAAAATTCAAATTATTTAGTTCCTTTGTCATGGAATACTATCCTAAGCATACATTTCTAAAAAGAGATGTACATCATTTCCTTTGTGTTATCTTTCACAAATCTTTGTTCAGAGTTCAGCAAAGATCTATATAAATAGTAAACGTGTGTTCCAGTTATCATGCTATACTCGGGGGTTACAAAAACTGAATAAGCAGTCCTGGTTTCAAGACATGAAAACTCACTTTAATTATACAAAGTTACAAATATACCAAAACACTTAAACTATTAAAGTATTCAACAGCACATTTTTTTTATTTTTTATATTTTGTCTTATGGATCAAAAACTCATTTTGAAAATTTTCTTGAGTGTTTTTCATAAACCACTTTTCATTTGTTTTTTAAAACTGGGTCTTGCAAACATTGGTCAATATGCAAAATTCTTTTTTATGAGGTCCTAAAAGATTCATGCTACATCATGATTGGGCCATCTGCTTTACCCAAATTGCAGGAAACAGGGTTTGACAAGTGAGAACAGGTTCTCTGAAATCGATACACAGATTATCATTAGTGGACACAATCAGGATCATTTCAGCTACTAGCACCATACATGTAATGGTATATACCACATTTTCTTCTTTCTATTCTATCTTCACTTATAGTCTAATGTCATATGCAACCCAAATTAGCTAAAACAATCAGAGATTCATAGAGAACACGCATAATATTTTTAAGTAAGTTAACAGTATTCCTTCTTGCATAACACACACACACACACACATACATACATGAGCAATACTTATCTCTTACTAGCCATTTTTATTTAAAAGAGGAGTAAGGAGATTAGGATTGTTGCAGCATTATAAAGAGAAATAAAAGGTCATAATCTCAATCTCTTGGACAATAAAATGGAATTTTCAAGTCAACAAAAGTAGAAAATATTCTTGAAAGTCAGGTTTTATGAGAGAAAAGAATATTCTAAATTCTTTTGTCGCCTTGTTTAATGAATAAAGTGGCATATTTGGCTGATGGGATGATAGAAGATCACTTCTTTTACATAAGCAGTCCAAATAAGACAACATGAAGTGTGAAAACCTTGTCCTTCCTTTGCAAGTGGATTTTAGAGAAGAAAAGCAAAGGGAAGGTGTTCTGCAGGCTAGATAGGTTCATCGTCCGTTCAGGCAGTTTGAAGGAGAACCTTGGAGCCCTTGGCATCATCTGCACAGATTAGGGGAAAGGAGCCAGCAGGGAGACAGCAACTTGGGCACCCCTGCAAATCCCTATATGCTTTTTCCTCTTAGCAATTCTCTGACACGGTCCACCACTCTCCACTGGACTCTGCTGCCCGTGCTCTACCGCCACACTGCATCTTCTGTGACACTGCCTTTATATACTCAGCCTCTCAGATTGGGTGTGTCCACACACACATGCCCACACCCTACTCCAGGTACCGGCCATCAGCCAAGTGCATAAGACCACAGGTGTCAATTATAGACACTAATGGAGGAACGGCAGAAAAAACCTGATAACTTCCATTTACCCTACAGAAGGGAAGAAGCAAAAGAAACAAGTATTTTCTGACCTACTCTCTCTAAAAACTTTTATGATGAGGAGCAATGAGACCTGCCGAAGAGATAATGGAAGGCAATCAGCATTATCTACAATACACAGCAGAGACTTAAGACAAATGCAGGAGTGCAGAAAGATGGCAGCAGGCCTCCTCCATACCCTCACAAGATTGCAGTAAAGCGGAGGCCAAAAAAAAACCTGAGGCAAAAACAAACTAACACACAACAGGAGCAATAGTCTGACAAAAGTGATAGGAAAACCTTTACGTGAACTCCTTTCATAGTGATACATGGACAGTACAACCCACAAGAGGGAGGGGAGGCTACTGTGTAGAGCACTTACAGTTGTTGACTCCGGCACATTTCAACGTCAGGGACTCCTGGGACTTGGCACTGCACTGGATATGCAAGCTGTCACCCAGGACACCCAGTACACTCTTGTAGAGCTGCAGGGATGGGCTGCAGAATGAGGATTACTGGCTCGAGCCTAAGAGTTTCAACAGAGAACATCTAGAATCTGAATTAGCAGGGTGAAACAGGTTGGAACACCTGTGTCTCCTCATAGACAACACTACTACTCAAAGCCAAGGCTTGACTATTCAAAACACCTGCTGCAACCCCCACATTAGGACTAAAACCAAAAGCAACAAAGGAAACTTGAACTAAAGCCCAAGCATCTGTCAATAACAGGAGCAAACACCCCAAAATCAGACTCTGTGTTGGAAAAGAAAAGGGAACAAATCCCAAACTGTAAGCCCATATCAACTACAATCTGTGTCCAGTGTTGCATCTAATGTTTACAAATAGCCTGGGATAGAAGTGGATATGATAATATAAGAAACATTAAGAACAAGCAATTGGCCTAGGAGAGGGAATCACTGTGGCTCTCCACCACGCAACTATCATACCCACAGCACAGTGAGGAAACTTGAATTCCTGCATTTACTGGAGGTAGCCCTTTGGTTCCCCGCTATCCGAGTTCTCTTTTATAACCCTTCCCAGTACCAATGCTCTGAATACTTCAATCGAAAGGTACGAAGAAAATAGTCTGAAACTCTATTGCTATTAATACCCTGTAGGGACAGGAAAGGACACAGTGCAGGTTTTCTATGATCCAGCAGATCGGGTAAAGGAGGAGTCAGAATCCTCAGTGGCTTTTGCAGGTCTTTTATTGGGATTTACTGGGTACACAGCAGGCAGGGGTGCTGGGGGGCCGGGAGGCTGGCAGGCCTCCCAGCCCCCAGCAAGTCTTCACTCTATCTGGGCTCTCCGGTGTTCTCTGCTTCTGCTGCTCCTTTCTTGGCTTCTCTTTCGGCTTCTGCTGGCGTCCCCGTGATGCCGCCCTTAAAAGCCCAGTCTGAACCCCATCTACCTATGCCCACACCCTATTCCAGGTGCCCGCCATCAGGACGCATTCAGGACCACAAGGATCCATCATCTATCCTGATGGCGGGAGGGCAGAAAAGCCTGACATTTTTCCTTACCCTACAAACCCATAAATATTAAAAGTAAGAAGACAGAAGAACACATCACAAAAGCCGGATCAAAAAAAGCCTTGAGTCTCAATCCAGCAGAACTGCAGAACATGACTGAAGAGGAGCCCAAGTTAGCAGTTCTAACAATGATTATGGGATTTTAAAAATCAATGAAAGATATAAAACAACAACATCATAAAGATAAAGAAAATATGCAGCAGCTACAACTAGAAATAATGGAGTTAAGAAACACTATAATTGAATTAAAATATATAATTGAGGGGCCTCAACAGCAGACAGAAGCAATGGATTTAATTAATGAGCTTGAAAATACAATGTTAGTGCCTGCCTCGTGGCGCAAGTGTTGAGCACAGTACTGGGGGAGCTGTCTGCAGCCTCTGCAGCATGAGTTAGAGCCCCAGCCAGCCAGGGAGCTACCCACATAGTACAGCAGACCTCTCCTGTCTCACCTGCTGCTCCCCTCAGCAGTGGATTTCAGTCAGTCTTCTTGTTCTATTCCCCACTCTGTCTCTGGTGAATCCTCTTACCCGCCCCCAAACTCTGGCCTGTACCCCAGTTCTTGCATACAGAAATAAATGAATCTTTAAAAAAATCCTAAAGAGGCCATCAAAAAGTTATCAGAAATAATGAATACAGAAAAGTGGTAGGTTACAAAATCAATATAAAAATAGCCTTATTATATACAATGGACAAAACGCAAAAGAAATTAAGAAAACAACTTCCTTTATAATTGTTTCAAAACAAATCAAATACCTCAGAATTAAACTAAGGAGTAAAATACCTATAAAATGAGAACCCTAAGATGTTATTAAAGGATTTAGTGACATAAGGAAATGGGATGATACCCCATGCTCATGGATGGAGAGAATTAATATAACCAAAATGACTATCCTTCCTAGAATCCTTCCTAGAATGTGATCTCCATCGCATTAAATTATGCCAGCAATATTTTTCAAATAAATTGAACAAAAAAATATTGAAATGCATATGGAAAAAAAAGTCTCAAATTGCAAAACAACCTGAGAAAAATGGAGGTAGCATGTTATCTGACTTTAAATTTTACTACAAAGCAATAGTCCTAAAACAATTATGTCACAAAAATAAATACATGAATCAATGGAATAAAATTGAAATTCCAAAAATAAAGCCACAGCTAATTTATGAAAAGCACCTAATTTATGATAAAGCATCTAGGATCATTAAATGGGGAAAATACAGACTCTAATAAATGATGCTAGGAAAACAGAAAAGCCACACCTAAAAGACTGAAGCTATATCACTTTCTAACTTTATGCACAAAGTAAACTCCAAATTGATTAAAGATTTATATATAAGGCCTGCAATAATAAAATACATATAAGAAAACATTGGCAATACATTCCATGACATCCACAATAAAGATATTTTTGGTGATTTGACCCCTATGGCAAGGGAAGAAAAAAATAGGATTACCATTTTGAGTTGATTTTTGTGTATGGTGTGAGGTAGTGGTCAAGCTTCACTCTTTTGCATGTAGCGACCCAGTTTTCCCAGCACCACTTATTAAACAAACTTTCTTTGCTCCAATGCATAGTCTTTGCTCCTTTGTCAAAGATTAGTTGACCATAAATCTGTGGGTTTATTTCTGGATTTTCTATTTGATTCCATTGGTCTGTGTGTCTGTTCTTGTTCCAATACCATGCAGTTTTGATGATTATGACTTTGTAGTAGAGTTTGAAGTCTGGGAGTGTGATGCCTCCATTCCCTTCTTTTTTTTTCAGGAGAGCTTTGGCTATTCGGGGTTTTTTGTGATTCCATATGAATTTCATCAATAATTGTTCTATTTCTTTGAAGAATGACATTGAAATTTTGATTGGAATAGCATTGAATCTGTATATTGCTTTTGGTAGGATGGCCATTTTAATAATGTTTATTCTTAAAATCCATGAGCAGGGGATGTCTTTCCATTTCTTTGTGTCTTCTTCTATTTCTTTTAACAGTGTTTTATAGTTTTCTTTGTATAGGTCCTTTACCTCTTTTGTTAGATTTATGCCCAAATATTTGATTTTTTTTGTTTCAATAATAAAATGGATGGTTTTTTTGATTTCTTCTTCTTCAGATTTATTGTTTGTGTATAGGAAGGCTACTGACTTTTGCGTGTTGATTTTGTATCCTGCCACTTTACTGAACTGATTGATGAGTTGAATTAGTTTTTCTATGGAGTTTTTGGGGTTCTCTATGTATATTATCTTATCATCTGCAAATAGTGATAGTTTGACTTCTTCTTTTCCTATTTGGATTCCTTGGATGTCTTTCTCTTGTCTTATTGCTCTGGCTAGGACTTCCAGTATTATATCGAAAAGCAGTGGTGAGAGTGGACATCCTTGTCTTGTTCCAGATCTTAATGGAATTGCTTTCAGCTTTTCACCATTGAGAATGATACTGGCTGTTGGCTTGTCATAGATGGCCTTTATGATGTTGAGGTATGTTCCTTGTATCCCAAGAATTTCAAGGGCTTTTATCATGAATGCATGTTGCACTTTGTCAAAAGCTTTCTCAGGGCCTCCCCGGTGGCGCAGTGGTTGAGCGCTGGGTTGCGAACCTGCCCGCAGCCTCTGCGGCGCCAGTTCGATCCCCGGCTGCTCCCCGGCCACCAGAGGAGGGTCCCACATGGCGCGCAGACCTCTCCTGCCGCCCGCTGCTCCCCTCAGCAGTGTACTTCGGTCCTTCTGCCTGCTTTGCTCCCTGCTCTGGCTCTGGTGAATTCTCTCACCCTCCCGCGCTTCTGACTGTACCCAGTGCATGTATAAACAAGCAAACAAAACAAACAAACAAATAAATAAATAAACATCCCTCTATAAAATAAAAATAAAAAAAAAAAGCTTTCTCAGCATCTATTGATATTATCATATGGTTTTTATATTTATTTTTGTTGATGTGTTGGATAACGTTGATTGATTTTCGGATGTTAAACCATCCTTGTGTCCCTGGAATGAATCCTACTTGGTCGTGGTGAATTATCTTATGAATACATTGTTGGATTCTGATAGCTAAAATTTTATTGAGGATTTTTGCATCAGTGTTCATTAGGGAGATTGGCCTGTAGTTTTCCTTTTTTGTGTTGTCCTTGTTTGGTTTTGGTATTAGTGTAATGTTGGCTTCATAGAACGTGTTTGGTATTGTCCCTTCCTTCTCAATTTTTTGAAAGAGTTTGTGAAGGATAGGCACTAATTCGTCTCTGAATGTTTGGTAGAATTCATTTGTAAATCCATAAGGTCCTGGGGTTTTGTTTTGGGGGAGGTTTTTGATTATCATTTCAATTTTGCTAATTGTAATTGGTCTGTTTAGGTGTTCTATTTCTTCTTTATCTAACTTTGGGTGATTGTAGAGTTGTAGGAATTTGTCCATCTCCTCTAGATTGTTGAACTTGTTTCCATATAACTGTTCATAGTAGTTACTGATTATTCTTTTGATTTCTGCTGTGTCCGTTGTGATTTCTCCTCTTTCATTTGTGATCCTGTTTATTTGTGCTTTCTCCCTTTTTTCCTTTGTGAGCCTGGCCAGGGGTTAAAGAACTAGACATAAGACCTGAAACCATAAAATATATAGAAGGAAATATAGGCGAAACACTACGTGATTTGCACATCAAAGACATCTTTACAGACACATCACCCAAAGCAGTGATAGTGAAGGCAAAGATAAACAGCTGGGATTACATCAAATTAAAGAGCTTCTGTACAGCAAAAGAGACAATAACAAAAACAAAGAGAAACCCCACCAACTGGGAGAACATTTTTGCACACAACACTAATGATAAAGGACTGATCACAAAAATCTGCAAAGAGCTGATGAGACTCAACAACAAAGAAAATAATCCCGTCAAAAAATGGGCAGAAGAGCTAAAAAGAAACTTCTCTGAAGAGGAAATGCAAATGGCCAACAGGCATATGAAAAAATGTTCAACATCACTTGTAATCAGGGAAATGCAAATCAAAACTACCATGAGACACCATCTTACACCAGTGAGAATGGCACATATTAAAAAAAACTAGCAACAACAAATGTTGGCGAGGGTGTGGAGAAAAAGGAACTCTTTTGCACTGTTGGTGGGAGTGCAAACTGGTCCAACCACTATGGAGAGCTGTGTGGAGATTTCTGGACCTACTAAACATAGAGCTTCCATATGATCCAGCAATTCCACTCCTAGGTATTTACCCAAAGGACACAGAAACATCAATTCCAAAGAACACCTGCACCCCTATGTTTATAGCAGCACTATTTACAATAGCTAAGCTTTGGAAACAGCCCAAATGCCCAAAAATAGATGACTGGATCAAGAAGATGTGGTACATATATACCATGGAATATTACTCAGCATTCAAAAAAGATAAACACATGTAATTGCAGCAACATGGATGGCACTGGAAGGGATCATGCTCAGCGAAATAAGCCAACAAGAAAAAGAAAAATACCGGATGGTCTCACTCATAACAGGAATCTAGAAAACTTAAATAAGGGACCAGAAAAATGAATAACTATAAGAAAGCGAAAATCAAAATCAACAAAAAACTATGAACCGAGACACTTTTTGAGGGGTGAGGGGCGGGAGGGGAGAGATTGGGGTCAGAATGGGGGGGTTGCAATTGTATGGGGAATATAAAAATAAAATTTATTATTTTAAAAAAAAAGGGAGAATGCAAAAAAATAAATAAATAAAATACAACATTGGAAAAAAAATAAAAGAAAATAAATAAATAAAAGAAAAAAAAAAAAGAACAAAGCTGAAATAGTAAATAGTAAGGGTGTTTTCAGGTAAACAGATACAGAGGGTTTATTTTCAGTGCTGCTCCACTAAAGAAACATCTGAAAGACCTTTAGAAAGGAAAAAAAAAAATAGGATTACCTAAAGTAAAAAAACTTCTATATGTTAAGATAAAATAAAAGACAATTAAAAAGACGCCCTATAGGGCCTCCCTGGTGGCACAAGGGGTTAAGCACAGCACTCTGAAGCTCTCCACAGCTTCTGCAGCACGAGTTCTTCCCTGGCAGGCCTCACTTCCCCTCTCCTGCCTTGCCTGCTGCTCCCCTCAGCAGTGTACTTTAGTCAATCTGCCTGTTCTGTTCCCCACTCTGTCGCTGATGAATCCTCTCACCCCCACACCTCTGTCCTTTACCCCAGCTCTTGCATGGATAAATAAAGAAATCTTGAAAAAAAAATAGTTGCCCTATAGATGGGGAGAATATATTTACACAATATATAGCTAATAAGGGATTAATATGCAAGATATGCAACTCACATAATTCAATGATAAAATATAAACAACCTTATTAAAGGGGCAGCAAATATGAAGAGGCAATTCACCAAAGAGGATGTCTAGAAGGCAAACATACGTATGAAAAATTGTTCATTGTTGCTTCCAATAAGAGAGATTTAAGTTAAAAGCACAATGAGGGCCTCCCTGGTGGCGCAGGCAGTTGAGCGCCGAACTGTGAGGCTGTCCGCAGTCTCTGCACTGCGGGTTCAATCCCTGCCAGCTGGCGAGAATCCCACATGGCGAAACAGACCTCTCCTGTGTCACCCACTGCTCCCCTCAGCAGTGTGTTTCTTCAGTTTCCTGTTCTGTTCCCCGCTCTGTGTCTGGTGAATCCTCTCACCCTCCCGCACATCTGGCCTGTACCCTGGCTCCTGTATAAAAATAAATAAATCTTTAAAAAATAAAAAAAAATAATAAAAGCACAATGAGTTACCATCTCACACCCATGAGGAAGGCAAGTATTAAATAAATAAAATTCATTTAGAACCAGTATTACTTCATGATTCCAGAACCTCAGGTTTATGTTGCTAAAAGTAAACCAATCAATCACATTTGGTTTTCTAAAAAATTATTCACCTAAATTAAAAAATCTTAAATTAAAAAAAAGACATCCAACAACAGGTATTAGAGAGGATGCAGAGACAAAAAGAAAACTATTACACTGTTGGTGGGAATGTAAACTGGTGCAGCCATTATGGAAAGCAATCTAGATTTGCCTTAACAAGCTAAAATTGAAAATATAATATGACCCAGGGGGGGCGGGGGCGGGAGGGGAGGGATTGGGGTCAGAATGGGGGGCTGCAATTGTATGGGGAATATAACAATAAAATTTATAAAAAAAAAATAAATAAAATGAAAAAAAATAAAATAAAATAAAATGAGGACGTAAAAAAAAAAAAAAAAAAAAAATATGTATGTCTGGGCCTCCCCTGGTGGCACAGCGCTTGAGCACTGGGCTGCGAGGCTGCCGGCGGCCTCTGCAGCACCCGTTCGTTCCCCGTTGGCCGACGAGGGTCCCACAAAAAAAAAAAAAAAAGTATAAAAAAAAATAAAAAAAAAAATAAAAAAAAAAAAAAGAAAATATAATATGACCCAGCAATCATACACTTGGACAGATATCCAAAGACTATGTATTCATCAACATAAAAACCAGTATGTTTCACTGTTCACAGCATCATTATTTACAACGGCAATACATTCCATTGTAAATGGACATAGAAACAGTCCAACCATCCAAGACAACTGGATCAAGATGATGTGGAATATACACACCATTTTCAATAAAATGGAACATACTTGGGAGAATTGTGTGCATTAAATTAAGTCAGAATGGTAAAAATAAATTCTGAAAAATATTTACAGAGCAGAAAATCTGATAAAATGAAACACTTTCAAAAACCAGTGGACATCAATAAGCACCATGAGGGTTCTAAGGTTAAGGGGGAAGGAGGAGAGAAAGGGACAAGGAAATATAAAAATAAGGAAAGATAAATGCAGCATCAGTGACAGCCACGGTAAAGCTATGCCATACACTCCAGACAACCAGATCCTGACAAAACTGAATTTTAAGTTACATCACAAGTTATGTAGGCTTCAAGAGAAGATGCTAGATATTATCTAGGGATAGAGTTTTACTAAATCTGCTCACCAGTTATCAGTCACTGTATACTCAAGCACTAACACAAGGCAAGGGTATAAGTCCACCTCCCAACACCCCTGAGCACTAATTTGAAGTGGAGTAAAACCAGTGTTTATATTTGTGGTTCAAAAAGGAGACAGATAGTTCACTAGTCTTATGTCTATTATAAGATGACGGGGGGAAATTTTTTTTTCTTCAAATATGAGTTCTAGATGTATTTTTTAATCTGAAATTTTCATTCAGGCTAAAAATTCAAACACATATAAATTGAACATATGCATTGTTTGAAAATGCTGTTAGTACTGAGAACTCCTGAGGCCCAGGGCAGTCAGCCACACATTCTCAAATTCTGTTTCGGATGACGCCTACAGAGGGATCTAAACTCATACCCAAATTTCTAGAAATGCTGAAAAGCAGAACATGAACTGACAGGACACCCATATTTTTTTTAAAGAACTTTATCTTGATGAGCTCTACAGTGGCCCAGGAGTTCCTATGAAAAAATGAACTATTTGAGTAAGACACGGCCTCAGGATATTTCTCAAAATTCATCACCATTCTTCTGAAGTAGTGATGAACTTTGTTCCACCCTACATGTATTAAGATTTCACTCAAAATTTAGGAAGAGAATATGCAGTGGAAAATCCTTAGTCCACATTACAGCCCACCATTTTCCCACTTGAAACTCTTTCTCAGAGACACAGGCTGATTCCTTCTTACTCATATCATGAAAGTTGTAAGAACTACTATACAATTTACAATACTTTTTACAGCCTTTTATCACAAAATTACTTAGGATCTGATCATAAGATTATTCAGGATCAATCTTTCTTTACCAAAAGTCTGCCACATATAATTTATAATTTCAAATGTCTCTATATTTTTTATTAAAAGAATAATAAAAGTATGAGAAACTTATTTCTGCTTCTTAATTCAAGTAAGTAAAGCTCACCAAGTTTTACAGAAGGCTTAAGGTTATTACTAGTGACTGAATTTTCCTAAAACTTAGGCACTGTAAGTTTCCCTTATGATAAAAAACCTTATTCTTTAGTGACTCTGTGACCTAACTCTTAATTTGGAACACGGTCTCTTAAAATATTTATTGATGTGAACAGTTAGATTTAACCTGTTTATATAATAACATTTTCCAAAAATACCATGATTTAGGATGACTCTAAATTTAGCAGAAAGAATAATACTGTAAATAAATCTTTGAAAGGAATAGTGAGGTTCCTCAAAAGGTTAAAAATAGAATTAATATATGATCCAAAGATTCCCCTCCAAAATAATTGAAAAAAGAGACTCAAACAGTTATTTGTGCATGAATGTTCATAGCAGCATTATTCACAAAATCCAAAAGGTGGAAACAGTACAAGAATCCATTGAAAGATGAATAGATAAAATGTGGTATATACATACAATGGGAAATTATTATCCATAAAAAGGAAAGAAATTCTGATACATGCTATAATATGGGTAAACCTTGAAAACACTACAAGTAAAATAAACCAGGCACAGAAGAACAATTACATGATTCCACTATATGAGAAACCTGAGGTAATCAAATTCACAAAGAAAGAAAAATACAGATTACCAGGACTGGGAGAGGGAGTAAGGTAGAGTTATTATTTAAAATACAGAGCGTTTCTGTTTGAGAAGATGAAAATGTTCTGAAAATGGATAGTGATGATGGTTGTACAACATTGTGAATGTATTTAATGTCACTGAATTGTATACCTAAAACTGGTTAAAATGGTAAAGTCTGTGTTATGCATGTTCTACCACAGTTAAAAAGAAGATAGTATTAAGTTAATTTAAATAATTAATTTATTAAAATAATGCTTCAGAAGGTGCTTTCTTTCTAACAAAGTACTCTGCAAGGTAAAGGTTGAGAGGCATCCATGCTGTATAAATTACTTATCTTATATATAAATGTGAGCTTACAATAGACACAAAGACTAGTCTGTTAATGATTAAACAGGCAAAACAGCTGAAATATATAAAAATAAAGACCAACAACAATTCTCTTATCAGAACCATTATCATTTGCAAACTAGTTTGAGGATCTTGTCCTTTTGGTTCTTAGAAGTAAACTAACTGAGAATGAATAAATACATGTTATCATAATGTAATTTGAAATAGCTATAGATTGTTACGTACTAAACATAGGCAGCTTCATAATTGAATAGTTTCAAATACTACAAGTCTTTAGATTCATTCTGTAACAAGTACCTTAGCAAGTGGGTATTAAATTACACATATTTGAAAGTTAAAATATGATAGAATATGGTGAAACCAAGCAAGTTAAAACACTAAATCCTCTAAAGAGTTAAAATAAGCTGTAGTCTTTGAGCAAGTTACCCTCACTGTGTCTTCATAAATTTGATTCATTTATAGAGTGTTTTTGATGATAGGCAATTCTTTGTTGAAAGTTAAGTGCTCTTTTATATGAATAAATAAAGAAAGCTTTGGTTTGAACGAATACATTATTTTGACAAATGTTTATTGGAAATCCAATTATGGGTTCATAAATCAGGGTTCATTGTGGTTCATCAGGTGAGCTCACCAATGCCACCAGATGTCACCATGTATAGTGATAGGATAATTAAAACTACTCTGTGGAATGCTGTCTCTCATAACAACAGTAGTCAAAACAGAGGAAGAAATAACATTATCTTTAATAGCTAAATACTAAAATCTTTTTGCCATGATCATACCTTTAAGAAAAAAACATTTGTTTTCTATTTACTGTTAGATTAAAATGGCAAGGTTAAGAATGATGCATGACCTGTCAGCTGGTTTTTAAACATTCCTGGTAACAAAAGGGGGAAGGAGAGATTCATCTGCATATATCTCATGACTAGCTATGACCTCAGAAGAGTTATTCTGTTTTTCCTTTTTTTCTTCCCATTCTTGCTCTCTTCACTTCTTTATAAATAGTTGTAACTTTCTGAAGAAGTCGAGCTGGTAATGCCTAGCATGCCTAGAACAATGCATATTCAGCCACATGAACCTGACTTGTACAAAAAATTCCATAATAAAGGCTTACTGCCTTACCAAAAAGAAAACAGTTGGCAAGACAATTTTGGCAAGACAACAAGCTTATATTCAACTGAAAATTGGAAAAACTTTTTATACTAAAGACTTTTGGAAATCCCTAGTCACTCAAATATACAACCATTAAATACCAACAGGGTATTTAATGAAAGCAGACATCTGTGGGCCTCCCCTGGTGGGGTAGCGGTTGGGCGCAGGGCTGTGAAGCTGCCTGCAGCCTCTACAACACCAGTTTGATCCTCCGCCGCTGCAGAGGGTACCACGTGGTGTGCAGACCTCTCCTACCACGCCTGCTGCTCCCCTCAGCAGTGTATTTTGTCAGTCTGCCTGTTCTGTCCCAGCTCTGGCTCTGGTGATTCTCTCACCCTCCCGCGCTTCTGACTATACCCAGTGCTTGTATAAATAAATAAATAAATCTTTAAAAAAGAAAGCAGACATTTGCTCATAGCCAGTGGGACATTTTCTTGACATTTGTCTATCTAAACCCAATGAAATATGTAGAAAAATCAAATCTGATTAGCAAGATACCTAAAATAAAACCTAACAATTCTGTCTCTTATCAATACCAAATGTGTTATGATTGTCTCTAAATATTTTAAATCTTCCCTTGTTAAATTCTTTAACATAAGCAGTTTGCTCTCTGTGTGAGCAAAATATCCCTTCCTTGATAGAATAATACATGATTTGAAATATTTGAGAACATCACTCTTTCATAAGAAACATTCAACAAACAAGGTATGGAAGAGAACTTCTTCAACCTAATAAACATTGAGAAAAAAACCCAAGCCAATATCATAATTAATGGTGAAAGACAACATTTTCTCCGTAAGATGAGGAACTATACAAGAATATCTGAACTCACCACTTCTATTCAATGTTGCATTGGAAGCTCCAGCCAGGAGAATTGAGCAAGAAATGATTGATAAATGATACATGTATACATATATACATACATTCATATATAATATCCAGATTGGGAGGTTGTAGGTAAATGGTTTTCAGGCTTTTCTGCCCTCCCACCATTAGGATTGCCCTGCCACAAGGGGCACCTGCAGTTGTTACATTGTAGTAAGCTGTGTTGTTTACTTGGGTTGGCCAGGGCTCAGTATTGATATATTCTTCCTTCTGAGAAGCAGAGGCAGAAGAAGGGGAGAAAGAAGGCCTGAGAAGCCCAGAGTGAATACATGCCTGGGTGGGGGTGGGGGATTTTGAGGCCTACTGGCCTCCTGCCCCCCTCCCCCCACACACACCCCTGCCTGCTGTGTAACTGGTTGCTGCAAAAGCTCAATAAAAGCGTGAGAACCCCACCAAGGGCTCCAGGACTCTCCTTTACCCCAGTCTGCAAGGGGTCATAGAAATCCTGCTCAGTGGCCCATCCTGCCCTGACAGGAGGGAAGGAGTAAAATTATCTTGTATTTAGAAAATCTTAACAGTACCAATAAAATGCTATTAAAACTAGTAAATGAGCACAAGATTTCAGAATACAAGATCAATATACAAAAATCAATCACATCTCTTACACTGACAATGAAAAATATGGAAATAAAAAATAATTTCACTCAAAATAGCATCAAAAATAATAAAATTTAACAAAAGTGCAAAATTTATACTCTGAAAACTATTTATACTCTTTATATTATTTATATTTTATATATAAATGTATTTATTTACTATATAAATTCTATATATACTATTTATATAATTTATACTATTTATACTCAAAACTATAAAACATTGTTGAAAGAAATTAAAGCTCTAAATAAAGGGAAAAACATTTCACATTCATGGATTGAAGACTCAACACTGTTAAGCTGGCAATACTCCCTAAACTAATACATAGCTTGAACATAGTCCCTATCAGATCCCCAACTGACTTTGTAGATTCTATAATTCATATGGAATTGCAAATCACATAAAATAGCCAAAACAATTCTGAAAAACAAGAGTAAACCTGGACTCACATTCCTCAATTTCAAAACTTACTGCAAAGCAACAGTAATCACAATAGTATGTTGCTGACAGAAGGATAGACACATAGACTGATAAGTTAGAATTGAAAGCCCAGAAATAATATTCATCTGAGGGAAAATGAACCTATTCCCCAAAATCATATGCAGTGCTATAAACCAAAGTTATATCAATAAGAGAAATAGAAAGAAGATGAAAAAAAAATAGAATCCAGAATAACCCTATATATCTGTGGTCAACTGATTTTCAACAAGGGGGCCAGACCAGTCAAAGAGAAAAAGTCTTTTCAACTAATGGTCCTGGGACAACTAGATAGTCACATGCAAAAGAATGAAATTGGAGTCTTACTTCACACCATATACAAAAATTTACCAAAATGTAAGAACAAAAGCTATGAAACTTAGGAAAAACATACGGAATTCTATAGTAAAGTCCTCTCAGGGACACAGAAATATGATCTATGTAAGTTATGATCAATTATCAAGACATACTACTTAACTCAAAACCAAAGCTATAGGTAAAAATATTTAATGTTAAAGCAACCATACCTAAAGATGGAGTTCTTTAATACATTAATATAATTACTGTATTTATACTAGTATAAATACAGAAATACTTATATTTAATGAATCTTATTTGTATAAATGCATGCATACACATACCACACCTACATTCATGCATACTTCCAAAGACCAAAAAATGATTTGCGATTTAAGTTTTAATTCTGATATTATTGCTAACTAGTTGTACTTAGCAGTCTGTAGATTATATCAGGAACAATACACACCACACAAGATTAAAATGCAAAACTAAGGTATTACATGCTAAAGTATTAGCTTCTTTGCCATATAATTCCCAATTATTTTAATGAGTATTTTTATTTATACATGTAGGTATAATGATATCAAGACTAAGTTCAAAATACACTGCATACTGGTGGAAGAATGTCAAAATGGACTATAGTGGAGGGTTATGGGTGCCTTGGTGGTGGGTGTGGTGTATCACATAACATCTGAAGAGGTAGTGTCCTATATTTCTTTTGCATTATAAACCAAGACTACGTTGGTAAGAGAAACTTAATAAAAAAGGAAAAGTTTCACAAACAGTTAGAATCACTATCACGTATAGTACCTCACTAATTTTTTCACAACAGCTCAGGGCAATTGTTGTTATGTAATTCTCACTCTACATATATAGAAACGAAGACAGATTAAATGACTCATCAAGGTCACCAGGTAATAAATTCAAAGGAACTGTTTTCAAATCAAAATTTCTACAATCCAATGAAAAGCAATTGCTGGTTCTAGCCAAGAATTAGGATTGCTCAGAAAGGAGTCGAAGACCCTACAGCTATTATGTAAAAGAAAAACTTTAATGTCTAATAACAGTAGCAGAAAAGAAAATTTTCAAATTTTGTACAAAGCAGGGCAAAAAGAAGCTATAACAGTCCCTCCAAATTATATTACATCTTTCTATTTTTCTCTAGTCCTCTCATACCATGAAAGCAATATACTTCGAGAAAGGAATTACAAAATCCCCACACCCTGTGGATCTTTAGGTTATGTAAATTGAAATTAGTATATACTAAGTTTAATATTTTTAAAAAATACTTCAGTCTCACTTTCACAAAATACATGGCACTTTGTCTAAGACAACAAATACTTTTATTTTTATTTTTATTTATTTTTTTATTTTTTGAATAATAAATTTTATTTTTATATTCCCCATACAATTGCAACCCCCCATTCTGACCCCAATCCCTCCCCTCCTGCCCCCCACCACCCAAAAAGTGTCTCTGGTTCATAGTTTTTTGTTGATTTTGATTTTCACTTTCTTATAGTTATTCATTTTCCTGGTCCCTTATTTAAGTTTTCTAGATTCCTGCTATGAGTGAGACCATCCGGTATTTTTCTTTTTCTTTCTGGCTTATTTCACAGCCCAAATGCCCAAAAATAGATGACTGGATCAAGAAGATGTGGTACATATATACCATGGAATATTACTCAGCATTCAAAAAAGATAAACACATGCAATTTGCAGCAACATGGATGGCGCTGGAAGGGATCATGCTCAACAAATACTTTTTAAAGTATGGAATTACCTCCATGATAAACTAAACCTTTTATCAATATGCAGTTTTCTTTGGGGAACCACAAAGGATTCATGTTGATCTCAAAGACTACTAGGTAGGTATATGTGAAAATGTCCATTTAGAGAAATCCAACTTTTAATTTATTGTGATCACAAAATGGGCATCTGCCAAAGCTGGAGTTATATTATACATCTCTGACATCCACCATCACAAGGAAAACTGTTTTATATTGCAATCGAGAGTATGCTTCAAGATATTCTATAAGAAACGAGGCTTTGGTATACTCATGGCTTACAGCAATATTTCAGTTGGTAGCATAAACCAGGAAACCTATTCACAGCACATGCAATTTTTTTAATTTGTTTTATTTTATATATTTTTACATCATTTTTCATTTTTGCACAATGTATGCATTTTCATCTTGGTTATAGACCCCATACAATTCCCATCCCCCTTGTTTTGATCCTACTCCCTTCACCCTCCTGCCCCACCTCCCATTGTGTGTCTCTGGTTTATAGTTGCTTGTTGATTTTGATTTTGATTTTATTATAATTAATCTTTTTCCTGGTCCCTTATTTAGGTTTTTTGTCTGTGGTTCCATTGCCCTCTAGTGGCTACTGTGAAACTAGTATTATTAACAATGACAGTAGCTTTCAAAAATCAGCAGTGATTCTCAAAGTAGATTGAGCAGAATGAAAACATGAAGGAAATTTCTAGACTTACATTTCAAGCCCTACCTGAGGTATATTGAAAAGTAAGTCTGTGGATGGTGTCCAGCAACTTATTTTAATAGACCCTCCAGGTGATTCTGAAATACACCAACATTTGAGAACCACTAGTCTAAGGGAAGTCTTGTATTCCTATTTGAAGTGAATGTGACAGAATATAAGTTCATGTGACAGTCAATTTATATGTCAACTTGACTGAGCTAAGGCATGCCCAAAATTAGTAAAATATTATTTCTGGATGTGTCTTCAAGGGTGTTTCTCAAAGACATTAGTATTTGAATTGAACAGAAAAAGCAGTTCACAGATTTGGGTGGGTGTCAACCAATTTGTTGAGGTCCTAAATAGAGCAAAAAAAGGTAGAGGGAGGGCAATTTTCTCTTTCGTTCCTTCAGTTGAAACATCTATCTTCTCCTACCATGAGACATTGGAACTCCTGGTTCTCAAGCTTTTAGATCCACTCCACGATTACACCTTTAGCCCCACAATTTTCAGGCCTTCAGACTTGGACTGACTTATATCACCATCTCCTGGAAGTTTCCAGCTTGCAGATATTAGACCATGTGGCTTCACAGGCTCCTTAATCACGAGCCAATGCCTAAAATAAATCTCCTCAGATAGATGATACATATCTCATACATACATACAAATATAGTTACATGGATTACTTAGATATATATAGATTAGATAGCTAGATGAAAGATGATAGAGATATAGATGAGAGAGAGGAAAGAGAGAAAAAGAGAGAGAGAGAGATCCTATTGCTTCTGTTTCTCTGGAGAACCATGACTACTACAGTGCATATGAGTGTTCTTTCATAACAATATTGCTCATAATTATTTCTATGCCTTTTCTAAATTTCAAAAGAATTTTTATAAGCACAAAATAATTGATCAAAAGCTTAAAATTCATTAGGGAGATTTCAAAGTGCTATAAATTCATAACAAAATGAAGTAGAAAACAGTAAGATAAAATGAATAAAAGTAAATTCATTAGCTATGTGACCTTTGGGTAGATTCCTAGGAGTGAAATTGCAGGGTAATATGGAAGCTCCATTTTTAGTAGTTTGAGGACCCTCCACATAGCTACATAAAGCAATTTAAAGATTCAATTTAAAGATGGCATACCTATCAAAATCCTAATCACTTTTTCAAGAAAATAGAACATTTACAAAATTTATATGGAACCACAAAAGATCCGAAATGGCTAAGGATATCCTGAGAGAAAAGAAGAAAAATGGAGGTATCACATTCTTTGACCTCAAACTATACTGCACAGAAACAATAATCAAAGCAGTATATGGCACTGGAACAAAATCAGAAACACAGAACAATGAAATAAAATAGAAAGCCCAGAAACAAACCCACACAATTACGGACAATTAATCTTTGACAACGGAAACCACAATAAAACAATAGAGAAAGGAGTATCTCTTCAACAAGGGACAGAACTCTCTTCTATACTTGTCTTGTGTTCACAACAGTACCTAGCAGAATACTAGACAAATAGAGCTAATGGTTAACATTTACTCATTTGTTGGGGGGGAGGCACTTGTAATAAATTTATTTTTAACTGAGATGCTATTAGGACAACCCCATAATGTATTATTACCATAGTGCACCCATTACCAACTCACCCATATTCTACCACCAGAGACCATTGTGCTTCCTTCCCTCTTTGCTCTTATTCCTCCCCCATCTCCCTCTTTCAGTGCTTCGGTTCTGCAGTCAGCTATGAAGGGATAGTTTTTCAGCTTGTCTTTCTGTGACTATTAATTTATGTTCTACATATTAGTGACACATATTAGTTAATTTTTGTTCTACATATTAGTGACACCACCCAGTATTTATCTTTTTCCTTCTGATTTCTTTCACTTAGAATTATCCTTTCCAGCTCCATTCATGTTGCCACAAATGACATGAGTTTATCTTTTTTGATCACTGAGTAGTATTCCATTTTGTATATATACATCTTCTTGATCCATTCCTCTGCCTGGCACTTAGATTGTTTCCATAATTTAGCTATAGTAAATAGTGCTGCAATAAACATGGGAGTGCAAGTTCCCTTTCTAATTTTTGTTTTTTCAGTTTTTTGGATAGATGCCTAGGATTGGAATTACTGGGTCAAACAGCAGATCCATGTTTAATGTTTTCAGGCACCTCCATACTGCTTTCCATAAAGGCTGGACAAATTTGCATTCCCACCAGCAGTGCAAGAGGCTTCCCTTTTCTCCACTCCTCACCAGCACTGTTGTTCCTGATCTTTCTAATATGGGTCAGTCTCAGAGTGTGAGATGATATCTCACTATGGTCTTGATTTGCATTTCTCAAATAAAAAGTGATTGTGAACATTTTTTCATGTTCCTGCTGGCATTTGAATGTCTTCTTTGGAGAAGTATCTGTTTGCTTCTTTTGCCCAGTTTTTGACTGGGTTGTTTTGCTTTGTAGAGTTTTATGAGTTCTTTGTATAGCCTTGATATCAGGCCTTTGTCAGCTACATGATGTGCAAATATTTTTCCATTCAATGTCTTTTCATTTTATTTATGATTTCTTTCACTCTACAGAAGATATTCCATTTGATATAGTCCCAGATGTTTATGTTCTTTTATTTTCCTCGCTGTTGGGGACAAATTGCTCAGGGAATCTAAGGTTTATGTCATGAAATGTTTTTCCTATGTTTTCTTCTACGTATATTTTATGGTTTCAGGTTTTACATCCATCTTTGATCCATTTTAAGATGATTTTGGTGTATGGTTTGAGATCATGGTCTAGTTTCATTCTTTATCATTCAGCTGTCTTGTTTTCCCAGCACCAGCTGTTGAAGAGGATATCGTTATTCCAGTGTATGTTTTTTTGGTTTCTTTGTCATAGATTCAGTGTTTATATATATATGGGTTTATTTCTGGTCTCTCAGTTCTATTCCATTGGTCTCTGTGTCTGTTTTTGTTCTAGTACCAGGCTGTTTTAATTATTGTAGCTTTATACTATAGCTTGACATCTGGCAATGTGGTACCTCCATTCTTTCTTCTTTGTCAAGATTACTTTTATGATTCCATATGAATTTCAGTAGCATTTGCTCCAGTTCTTTGAAATATACCATTGATATTTTTATTGAGATTGCATATGTTGAGGTGGCTAGGATGGCCATTTTGACAATGTTTTGATTCTTCCAATCCATGAGCAGGGAATATTTTTCAATTTCTTTGTGTCGCTCTTTCAACAATGTTTTGTAATTTTCTTTGTATAATTCTTTTACCTCTTTTGTTAGATTTACAACTAGATATCTATCTATCTATCTATCTATCTATCTATCTATCTATCTACACACATATTGGTGTAAGTGTAAATGGGATCCCTTTCTTAATTTCTTGCCATTCTATCTCATTGTTTGTGTATAGGACAGATACTGATTTATGTGGAGAATATTTTGGGTTTTTTTTTTTGCATAGAACTGGGGTGTAGGCCAGAGGCGTGGGGGCCACAGGGGTGTGAGAAGATTCACCAGAGACAGAATGGAGAGCAGAACACGTGCTTTGCTGAAATACACCTCTAAGGGGAGCAGCGGACAAGACAGGAGAGGTCTACTGCACCATATGTGTGTTAGCCCCCTGGCCAGGGATCGAACCCAGGTTGCAGCAGTGATAGCACTGAGACTTAACACCTAAGCCATACGGAGGCCCTGTGTGTTATTTATATTCTTCCACTTTGCTAAACTGTTTGTTTCCATTTTTTTCCATGGGATCTTGAGGGTTCTCGATGTATATTACCATGTCATCTGCAAATAATGATAGCTTTACTTCTTCTTTCACAATTTGGATTCCTATTATAGTTTTCTCTTGTCTAATTGCTCCAGCTAGAATTTCCAATACTATGTTGAATAGCAATGGTGAGAGTGGACATTCTTGCCTTGTACCAGATTTTAATGGAAAAGTTTTTTCACCATTGAGAATATTAGCTGTGGATTTGTTGTAAATGGCTTTTATCATATTAAGTATGTTCCATTTATCCCCATTTTTTCAAGGGTTTTTAATATAAATGTATATTTGGATCTTGTCAAATGCTTTCCTGGTATCTATTGATATAATTACATGGCTCTTATCTTTGTTTTTGTTGATGTCTATCTGCCTCCAACTCAAAATATATGTAACTGAATCAAGAAAATAGAGGAAATAAGAATGAGTGTTCTGCTCTTCTTTTCCCTATGTGTTTCTCCACAATAGTTTTAGTTTAAGAAAAATGAGGAAACAGGGCCTCCCCGGTGGCTCAGCGGTTGAGCGCTGGGCTGCAAAGCTGCCTGCAGCCTCTGCAGTGGTTCGATCCCCGACCGCCAGCAAGGGTCCCACATGGCGCACAGACCTCTCCTGCCACGCCCGCTGCTTCCCTCAGCAGTGTACTTCGTCAGTCTGCCTGTTCTTCTCCCCGCTCTGGCTCTGGTGAATTCTCTCACCCTCCCGTGCTTCTGACTGTACCCAGTGTTTATATAAATAAAAAAAAAAGAAAAATGAGGAAACAGATGGAGGGAAGCTCATTTCCAGCTTTCTAATTATGGGGACCAAACTATTTCTGACAAGTCAAAGTCAACATGGCAACTCTACCCAAGCAGTAGGCATAATTCCCAAGATCATCAAAATCCAGTGAGAAATTAATTTATTAAAAATATCATCATGCTATATTCATAATTAATATACCAGAACTGAGCTCAAATCTAAGAAGGCAGAAATAAGAAACAACATACATATGCACATTTTCTTTATTAAATATTAAACAAACAAAAAAAAATCTCATAAATCAATAGCTTATTCCATTAGGAAAAATTTCACTCTACAGTTTTTTGAACTGGGTTTCCATCAACTTCATCAAAATTTTTTTCTTCCCTGTTTGGGTGCAAAGCTCCATAATAAACAATAAGAAAAATGATTCCAAGGAGAAGACTAAGAACTATAGTTATACTGATAGCTATAAAATAATCTGAATAAAAAATAGAGAGTGGGAAAAACCAGAACACAATCAAGATCCCCACTGTGGCTAGCACCCTTACAATATAATAACAAGACATTGGACATTTGGTATTTTGTCCCTTAATATTAAAAAATGTAAAGATAAGAATGAATCCAGCAACAATTCTGTACAAGCATTCCATACTTTTGGAAGCACAAAACTTAGTTTGTATTTTACATGCCCACAGTATACCTAACAACCAAAGAAAAAACAACAGCGATAAAGCAATTTTAACATTTAAGAATAAAAGAAAAACAATACTCAGCATCCAAGATGATAATGTAAACAACTTGTAAAAGAGATATGAGAATATGGAATAGCATGCACTGAGGCGACTTTTATCAGGCAAGGATTTTCTCAAAGCTATTTGAAAATCAAGAGTTGACAAAGAAATAGCAAGGCAAGAAATCAGGATGGCTGCATCTACAAAACAAAAAATTGTAAAAAGTACATGTTATAGGAATAATAGCAACATTAAATTACTATATGTCATACATGTTTCATCTGTATATACACACAAATACAAGTCAGGTACTTTATATACTCATTGTATCTAGTCCTTTGAGATAGATAATAATGCTCCCATATTAAATATGAAGCAGCTGATGCTTAGCTTGACACAGTGAGCAAGTTGTAGAGAGTTGAACCTAAATCTCCCTAACTCCAAATATGGTGTACTTAACAATATATTGAACTGCTTTATAGAATTTTGCATCAATTCATTGAACAAATTTGTTGAGCAACTGGCATATAGAAACTGCATTCTCCAGAAGTTCTTTAGGAGACTAGGGGTAGAATCCAAGCTTTTCCAGTCTTTAGCTTTGCCCTTGGGCATGAATCTAAATCACAAAGAGAGCATGTGAAAGAGAAAGAGAAAGGTGGGAAAGAAGGGAGAGGTAGAGGAAGAAGGGAGGTTAAACAGAAAATTTAACTTAAGTATAAGGTATCGCAAGTTCAATTTCCCATATCTTTGGGATGATGAATCAAATGGACAAATATGTCCTAAAACAAACGTCTATTGACTTGACATCTCTGCTCAATATTTGCATAATTAGCAGAAGAGAAAATTAAGTTCATTACTACTTTTCAAAGGGATGTCATTATTAGCCCCAGTGTTAAAACTGGGGTACCTTATAAAACTAAAAATAATTGGAAGAATTAGAAATAATTTAGAACAGAATGAAGAATGTTAGTCATTACCATTTAGCCTCATTTGGATACCTATTTATTATGAAAGAAAGGCATACTTAAAATGGATTACCTATTAAATAAGATTATGAAGATTATAAATGCCATTATTTAGTCTCCTGGTTTTATTGCTATTGGTATTTCTATACTACTCTGGGTAACACAATTAGCTGACTTCTTTTCTTTTTTTTTTTTTTAATAGAGGCATGTTTTATTTATTTGTTTGTTTGTTTTGTTTATACATGCACTGGGTACAGTCAGAAGCGCGGGAGGGTGAGAGAATTCACTAGAGCCAGAGCGGGGAGCAGAGCAGGCAGAAGGACTGAAGTACACTGCTGAGGGGAGCAGCGGGCGGCAGGAGAGGTCTGCACGCCATGTGGGACCCTCCTCCTCCGGTGGCCAGGGATCAAACCAGCTCTGCAGAGGCCGCGGGCAGCTTCGCAACCCAGCGCTCAACCACTGCGCCACTGGGGAGGCCCTAGCTGACTTCTTTTCTTTCTTCTTTAGCTCAAAAATATTTGAATTGTAACATTGCTTTCTCCTAAATTGCCTTGTTGGTTTTAACTAATATATGTACATCATTTTTTAAAAGTTAATATGTATCGCAGAACTTATAAGAAAAACAGTAGCATCTTGTTCCACCTGCCTCACTTCAGTCACAACTCCCAGAAGAAATCATTTCTTCTAGCTTTTCCTCTAATATTTATTGCCATACTTATAAAAATACATATATTGTGCTACTTCTTAATTTATTTACTTTAAAGACTAATTATTGAATTTGCATTTGGAAAGAGGATAATTTAGCACATACACATATATATAAATACCCTGCTTCCATTTTCCACTCTGTCCATCTGCCTAAAAGAATAAAACCACAATTTTTGGCAAAATCAGTATTTACTATTTACCTTATAAAGTACAGCATTTTTTTAATTGCTCAACCAAGTATTATACTCTGATCATATTTTCTTTCTTTTAAAACTTTTTGTTGTTTCCTTATTTGCTTAGTTTTTCATGAGCCTATCACTATTGCTTTGCAAAATCTCCAAATTAATGAATAAAACTCCAGGTACTCCTATTAGTTTTAAAGATTCTCCTGGAAGTGGACTTTTAATGGTGAAACAGATGTTAGTCTAAAATTTGTTACAATCTGTAACAAATTGTTATAATACAATGTTACTTAAAAAAATAATATGATACTCCTTCAATACAGTGGTTGTTCTCAAAGTTTGTTTGCTAATTTCTCAGAACTGCCCTGCACCTACCTATGGTATTGACTTCCTATTTCCTGTCCTTATATTTCTTTCTTGCTTTATTCTCATGCTCTGACCAAGCAGTCTCTAGGCACTCCTGAGAAAAGTTACATCTAACTAAATATTTTGAGATCCTGTATGTCTCAAGATATCGTTATTCTACCCTCAGATTTGATATATAGTTTTGCTAGAAATAAGTTCAAAGTTAAAAAACGTATTCCATTCCAGACTTTCAGTGGTGAAAAAAATGTAATATATATAGATTGTTGATTTATAATATTGTACACCTAAAAGTTATATAATGCTATTACAATTTAAAAATTTAAGGTTTTCATTAAAACTTTAAAGTCATTATTATAGTCTAATTTCACATGCTATGGTTAAGAATATCAATGTCATTCAGTTTCTTTAACCTAAAAAAAGTGATCTTTTTTCTCTCAAATCTTCTAGCCACTTTATCTTTACTTTTCTGAAATGTTGTAATGATGGGCTTTTCTATTTAATAGTCCATGTTCTTTAGTGACAAGCTGGTTTTATTCTTTGGTAATTTTCCCAGAAATCACATGTATATTAAACATATCAAAGTTTAAAGTTAATAAATATTGTTACCAGAGAGGTGGATTTTATCATAAAGGTAGTGAAGTTTAAATTTTAGGAAACAACACTGGCCCAGCCTCCTTCCAGCCTGGTTAATCATAAGCAATATGTTTGTTCACCTTGTCATATATTTCTAAATATTTGAAAAAATTAAAGATTTTAATTGCATTCATTAAATTTCCTATCTCTATTCTCTCACATTTTCCCTTAGTGTGTTAAAGTGGCTATGGTCATTTTGGTTATCTGGCTTTAGGAAACTGAACAGTGAATACATTTAATTTAAATAACTAAGATTAGTAAGTAACAGAGCTAGATTTTCAAGCAGGTGGCTGATGTTAACACTTCGCCATATTGCCACCAATAGGTCTTGGACTACTTAACATTAAGGCATGATTGTTTCTCCTCATCCAACTGACACTATACTTTGACATTATTTCCCATTTCTCACTTACCTACTTACTTCCAATATATTTTTTTTTTATCATTTTGCTACCCTATCCTATATGTAACACCTTATCCAAATTGAATTTCTTGTCTTTGCCAAACCATGCCTTGGCTTCTGAATTTCTCTCAGTCTAAAAGGGCGTTGCCTAATCACATCTACATCAATTCTTATTAATTTACTTCTGATTGTACATTACCGATACCAGTGAAGAAAACATAAGACTCCCTGTAGGATAAGGTAAAAGTATCAGTCTTTTCTGCCCTTCCGCCATTAAGATAGATAATGGAACCCTGTGGTCCTGAACGCATGCCTGATGGCAGGCACCTGAAGTGGATATACCTGGGCTGAGAGACTGAATTTATAAGGGCGGCATCACGGGGACACCAGCAGAAGCCAAGAACGAACGGAAGCAGGAGAACAGAGAAGCAGAGAGAACATGAGAGAAGGCCGGAGAGCCCAGATAGAGTGAAGACTTGGTGGGGGCTGGGAGGCCTGCCAACCTCCCGGGCCCCTGGCACCGCTGCCTACCGAGTGCCTGGTAAATCCTAATAAAAGCCTGCAAAAGCCACTGAGGGCTCCAGGACTCCTCCTTTACCCGGTCTGCTGGATCAGAAAACCTGCTCAATGCCCCTTCCTGCCCTTACACTCCCAAAGTCATTAAATGACACAAAATAGTTTAGTGTTGTTGTAGGGTAAAGAAAATATCAGGCTTTTCTGCCCTTCCGCCATCAGGATAGATGATGGATCCTTGTCCTGAATACATGCCTGATGGCGGGCACCTGGAATAGGGTGTGGGCATAGGTAGATGGGATTCAGCTGAGTTAAGACTGTGCTTTTTTAAGGGCGGCATCACGGGGACGCCAGCAGCAGCAGCAGGAGCAGCAGCAGGAGCAGCAGTAGGAGCAGCAGTAGAAGCCGAAGCAGAAGCCGAAAGAGAAGCCGAGAAGCAGCAGAACGTACTCCAGAGAGCCCAGATAGAGTGAAGACTTGCTGGGGGCTGGGAGGCTGGCAGGCCTCCCAGGCCCCCAGCCAGCACCCCTGCCTGCCATATGCCTGGTGAACCCCAATAAAAGACCTGCAAAACCACTGAGGACTCTGACTCCTCCTTTACCCGGTCTGCATGGGATCAGAAAACCTGCACTGTGTCCAGTCCTGCCCTTTACAATTAGCGTAAGTCGGCAAGATCCATGCAGACGGGTATTGGAGCCTTCCGAAGACCTGGAGGGACTAAGAACAGACTGTTTGCCTGTGATGACGCTGGAGGCACCATGGCGGCACAGAAGGTGGACAACGTCCACGAGCTACAGGATGAGACCTGGCGTGAAGCAGACGCCCGAGAGGACCAGCCAACGACACCGGAAAGGACCAGCCAATGACCCCTGAGGCAGCAGGCCGTTGCTGAAGCAGGGAGAGGCCAATGGACTTGAACTGATGGACTGACAATCCCGCCAGAAGGCAGAGGACCTTGGCAGGTTATGGGGGGTTTTTTTTGAGAATCTGGGGGTGGCCAGTGGGCCTTGATGGCCAAAAGCAGCCTGTACATGCCCAGCAGCCAGGTGGAGGAGAAAAGCCAACTAAGAAGGCAAAAGCTGGTACTGATGCTAAGTTGAGAAGCCCTAAGCGGCTGTTAAGCAGCCTGGGTATGCTGAAGCCCTGTGAGTCTCATAAAATCACCTGTGGGTGATGCCCCGCTCATTCTTGAGTAAGGGTAAGAAGCTAAGGAACCTGTCCTTGGGGGACGGGTGGGGAACATGGCTTGGGGTGGAGCCCAAGCCGAATGCAGTTTGGATCCCCAACCCATGTGCTTGTGCAGTGGGTTGGCTTGAGTGCAGGGGTCTGTGAGTCGCATTGGTGGCTATGAAGGCCGAGTGTTGGAGCGACTGCAGACAGAAACCCTGAGGGTTGGCGATTACCCCCAACGGAATAAAATTGCCAATCCCAGAGCTAGTGCATCCTGGGGGTGGATGCTGTGTGTGGCTTGTAGCCGAGACTACAGCCAGAGAAGGCCAGGAAGCCTGACGGCTCCTGGCGTGTTGCAATAGATGCCGTGAGTGATTCCCCTCCCTCGTATGAGCAGTGCCTTCGGCAGCAGATTTGGTGGCTCATCTGCTGGTACCAATAATTGTCTTTTGCACTAGGTTGGGGCCCTGCCTGGACTTATTTGTGTTCTGTTGTATTTTGTTATATTTGATGTATTTGCTTTTGTGGGCCATGGCTGCATTGTTTGTTTGCTTAGAAAATTGTATATATATGTATAGACTGTATGGCAGAAAACCCTGAGGGGGTGGACTGTAGGGTAAAGAAAATATCAGGCTTTTCTGCCCTTCCGCCATCAGGATAGATGATGGATCCTTGTCCTGAATGTATGCCTGATGGCGGGCACCTGGAATAGGGTGTGGGCATAGGTAGATGGGATTCAGCTGAGTTAAGACTGTGCTTTTTATTTTTTTTTTTTATAGAGGCATGTTTTATTTATTTGTTTGTTTCTTTGTCTATACATGCACTGGGTACAGTCAAAAGCGTGGGAGGGTGAGAGAACTCACCAGAGCCAGAGCAGGGAGCAGAGCAGGCAGAAGGACCAAAGTACACTGCTGAGGGGAGCAGCGGGCGGCAGGAGAGGTCTGCGCGCCATGTGGAACCCTCCTCCGGTGGCCGGGGAGCAGCCGGGGATCGAACCGGCGCCGCAGAGGTCGCCGGCAGCTTCCCAACCCAGCGCTCAACCGCTGCGCCACCGGGGAGGCCCAAGACTGTGCTTTTTAAGGGTGGCGTCACAGAGACGCCAGCAGCAGCAGCAGGAGCAGCAGCAGGAGCAGCAGCAGGAGCAGCAGTAGAAGCTGAAGCAGAAGCCGAAAGAGAAGCCGAGAAGCAGCAGAACGAACTCCAGAGAGCCCAGATAGAGTGAAGACTTGCTGGGGGCTGGGAGGCCTGCCCGCCTCCCAGCCCCCCAGCCAGCACCCCTGCCTGCCATATGCCTGGTGAACCCCAATAAAAGACCTGCAAAACCACTGAGGACTCTGACTCCTCCTTTACCCGGTCTGCATGGGATCAGAAAACCTGCCCCGTGTCCATTCCTGCCTTTACAGTTGTCCAGTCAAATGATATTTAAAATTAGTTATTTCACAACAAAATTCAAATACTCTGATATTACAGGACATTATTAAAGAAATTTGTAGAGTTTTCCCCAAATTTGATAATAATCAAAAAAAAAATCAAATCAGAGAATATGCAAAATTCATAAGTTGAATCCTTAACCCCTAATGTAGCTTTATTCTGAAATAGGGCCTTTAAGGAAGCAATTAAGGTTAAACAAAGTCATATGATTGAGGCCCAATCTGCTAGAAGTGCTATCCTTATATAACCAATCTGATAGAACTGTGTGCACATTCGTGCATTCTCTCTCTCTCTCTCTCTCTCTCATTACTATGCAAATGTAGACTTTCCCATGGGCTGAGAGACTGAATTTATAAGGGCAGCATCATGGGGACGCCAGCAGAAGCCAAGAACGAATGGAAGCAGGAGAGCAGAGAAGCAGAAAGAACACGAGAGAAGGCCAGAGAGCCCAGATAGAGTGAAGACTTAGCGGGGGCTGGGAGGCCTGTCAGCCCCTCACTTTCTTTTGCATATTTTCTTCCAGACATTTCCTATATAATAATTAATTTGTATCCCTAAAATTATTCTGATAGAAAAAAAATTTTTTAAAGATTTATTTATTTAGGGCTTCCCCTTGTGGTGCAGGTGCTTGAACGCAGCACTGTGAAGCTGTCTATTTTGATCCCAGCCAGCAGGCAAGGGTCCCACATGCCTCGGCAGACCTCTCCTGCCTTGCCCGCTGCTCCCCTCAGTAGTGTATTTCATCAGTCTGCCTGTTCTCTTCCCTGCTCTGTCTCTGGTGAATCCCCTCACCCTCCTGCGCATCTGGCCTGTACCCCAGTTCTTGTATAAATAAATAAATATTATGAAATACACTGCTGAGGGGAACAGCGGGCAACACAGGAGAGGTCTGCTGCGCCATGTGGGATTCTTCCCGCCTGGCCAGGATCGAACCCGCACTGCAGAGGCTGCTGAAAGCTTCACAGTGTGGCGCTCAACTGCCTGCGCCTCCAGGGAGGCCCTGATAGAAAATTTTATAAACTGCTTTTGTATAAATTTCATTTTGGAAATATTTTTCCATTATGTTTATAGCAGCACTATTTACAATAGCTAAGCTATGGAAACAACCCAAATGCCCAAAAATAGATGACTGGATCAAGAATATGTGGCACATATACACAATAGAATATTACTCAGCAATCAAAAAAGATAAATACATGCAATTTGCAGCAACATGGGTGGAGCTGGAAGGAATCATGCTCAGCAAAATAAGCCAGAAAGAAAAAGAAAGATATTGGTTGGTCTCACTCATAGCACGAATTTAGAAAACCTAAATAAGGAACCAACAAGCAACTATAAACCAGACACACACTAAGGGGTGGGGGAACTAGGGCCAAAATAAGGGGGGTGGGAATTGTACAGGGAATATAACCAAAATGAAAATGTGCAAAAATGAAAAATGATGTAAGAATTATATAAAATAAAAAAAGTTCTCTGTAAATATCATTTCTAGTGGCTACATAATTTTTATACTAACAGACTATAACTTATTTACCATATCTTCTATTGACAATCAGATTATTTCTCATATTTTGCTGTTTTTAACTTATACCTCAACTTCTTACTTCAAGAAGAAACTAAAATGTGCGGACAGAACCATAATAAAAATACCTGTCACTGGATCCCATGCCTGGTCCATATGCTATGAACTATTTGAAATTATCAGCAAATTTACCATAATATAGGTTGTAAGCTCGAAACATTGAACTTCTAGCTTTAGAAACTACATAATGTAGAATACTGAAGTCTCAACTCATATATTCTTCGTATCACAAGAAAAAGAGGTTGCTCACACAGTAGTTTCATTTCTGTGTCTTACTAACAATAAACATAAAAATCCTAATAGAGATTTATGATATATTGGGTACAGGAAGACTTGAGGGAAATGAACTAGTCTCACAGGTGAGTTGCATATAGAGGGAAGTCCAGGGAAGATGGCTATCTATTCCTATGGATACTGGGTTGTCAGAAAAGTCAGGACACATTTTTTCCCTTTGTTTTTCAAAAGAAAATATGCCCTCACTTTTCTGACAACAAATAAATCCATGTCTGCATGAAACCCTTTTCATTAATGAAAATTGGGTCTATTATCTAGCAAATTGTTTTTTTAGTATATCAAATTAAACACCTACTAAAAGATTTTTCAAAGGAAATACTAAACTCCTTTAAAAAATGAACACTTCAACATTAGAAAGAAATGTGCTATAAAAGAGCAAACATATATGCCAACTTGCAACACTTTCATTAGTTTTGTAGCATTTGCACTTTCACCCAGTAATTCCAATTCTGGAAATATATATAGATATTCGTCACAGATACAAAAAGTTTCATGCATAAGATTATTTGTTAAGTATTTTTTGCAATAGTTAAATATTAAAAATGACATAAATAAATCATGGTACATCCGCAATTTATAATGCTCTGCAGATAATAAAAACGAATGAGGGAGCTTTCTGTACTAACATGGATAGCCAAGATACACTGTTAAGTGCAAAATACAAAGAGAATTTTTGTTTTACGTTACCATTTCTATAAATGAGAAAAAGAATAAGCTTTCAAAACAATTCTCAAAAAACTAACAATAACATTTTCCTTTCTGGGCAGATAAAGGAAGGCATAAGAAGAGGAAGGGCGGAAGACAACAGCTATGCTTTTGATGTTTGAAACACATAATTTTCAAAAAATAAATAATTCTAGAAAAAAATGTTTTACAGGGCCTCCCCTGGTGATGCAGGTGGTTGAGCGCCGCACTGTGAAGCTGTTCGCAGCCTCTACAGCGCGGGTTCGATTCCGGCTGCCGGCCAGCGAGGGTCCCACATGGCAAAACAGACCTCTCCTGTTTCGCCCACTGCTCCCCTCAGCAGTGTATTTCATCAGTCTGCCTGTTCTGTTTCCGGCTTTGTCTCTGGTGAATCCTCTCACCCTCCTGAGCTTCCGGCCTGTACCCCAGTTCTTGTATAAATAAATAAATAAATAAATCTTTAAAAAAAAGTTTTACAATATTCTAAAGGCTGTCAAAGAGATATGTAGTTGACATCTCAGTGCTATCCAACTAAAACAGTGCGTTAGCAAAGACTTACATTGACGGAAATATATTTCACCACGTTCCAGAAAGATGTAAAGCTGAAGAACAAGTTGTGGGCAGCCTTCCAAGTAGGTCTCAAACAGCCTGAGCAAGCTCAAATCAGTCACTCTATCTATAACTTCATTGTGTTCATCTGTGAATGTATTATCTTTGCTGCTATCTTCGAAAGCCACACGATAACCCTTTTTCAAGGCAAACCAATACCTGTGAAGTAAAGAATAACATTTATCTTAACATTTTCTTTGGAACATGTATATTAATACAGACATTTTGAGAAAAGCAGCATGTGTTTAGGCATAAAATTTTCTGAAAAACCTCCTCTACTATAAATTTCTCTCAACTTTGTGAACATTTCATGGTGGCTTTATTGAGATTCTGACTCCATAAACTTTTATTGCATGCCATTGTACACCACCACTGTTAAACATACAAAATATCATGTCATCATCACAAATTACATGAGATGAATAGATATTAGTCCCATTTCACACATGGCAAATCTAAGGCTGAAAAGCGTAGAATGAATTATTCAAAGTTACACAGAGAGTAAGGGGCAGACCTAGAATCCAAACCTCATGTTACTAGTCTTAAACATGACTTTCTAAAAGATAAACTACAATTTCAGTTCATGCAATTTATCTGCGCTACAAATACAGATAAATGCCCTTATAATATCAAGGTTGAAAATAAGATTGAATCTTCTTTTAACTTAACCTAGCAATGAATATCTACAAGGCACTAGGTTCTTTGACCATTACAATCCTAGATATATATAAAATCTCAAGGAGTCTTAAAATATTCCTTGTTCAGTCTATTCTTTGGAAAGGATTTTAAAATGAACAGGACTTACTTACCATTAGGCAAGTAAAATTAATAACAACATGATGAAATAAATCCGAAGCAGAATTCCAGCCCAAAGCTTATCAAAACTCTTCATCTACACCTCAGTTTCTTCATATATAAAATAAGGGCAGTGATATATATCCTGTTTCAATCTGTTTCAACTTTTCTAAATCCCAGGTATTTTGCAAGTTTACTCCTTAACGGCACTCAGGTCTCTACCCACATGCTATTTCTTCTTAGAGTCTTCCTAGATCACGCTAATGTATCTCTCTCAATTCTCTTTGCCCTATGTTATTTTTCTTCATTTACACTTGACACGGTATTTTTATGATTTAAATTTATTTTATTAAAGTTATTATTTTAATTTATTAATTATTTTTATTCTTTTCACAAGAATGAATTCTACATAAAAGTCAGGTGTTTGTTTTGTTCATTGCTAAACACTAAACAACTAGAGCAGTAGTGGAAACACAGTAGATCTCAGAAGATATTTACTGAATGAATGAACAAGTGAAAGCTCAAGATATTTTTTCTACAAAGCTAAGAAGAATAGCAGATATGAAAGAACTCTGAAACATTAAAAATAATACACAAATTTAAGATATTCCTACTGTAAACAAATGTATACCTATATGCCTATGCAAAGATTCTTCATCTGGCAAATTGTAATCTTACCATCACAGTTTTAGAATAACATGTCCATCATAATTAATATGGGTTTGATGCCAGGGTAGAATGTCTAAAAATCTGATGAAAGCATGAGCATCATCCTTGATGAACTTACAACCTAATAAGAAAGTAGATCAAGCCTATAAACTACTAATGTAATACAAGGCAGAAGAAATAGCCACTCAATAGAAATGTAAAAACTATGTTTGTGGGCCTCCCCAGTGGCGCAGCGGTTGAGCACTGGGTTGCGAAGCTGTCTGCGGCCTCTGTGGCGCCGGTTCGATCCCCGGCTGCTCCCCTGCCACCGGAGGAGGGACCCACATGGCGCGCAGACCTCTCCTGCCGCCCGCTGCTCCCCTCAGCAGTGTACTTCGGTCCTTCTGCCTGCTCTGCTCCCTGCTCTGGCTCTGGTGAATTCTCTCACCCTCCCGCGCTTCTGACTGTACCCAGTGCATGTATAAACAAAACAAACAAACAAATAAATAAATATAAAATAAACATGCCTCTATAAAAATTAAAAAAAAAAAAAGAATCTTTAAAAAAATAAATAAATAAATAAAAACTATGTTTGAGTAGCAAAGAAAATAATGATTAATACTGTCAAGGATTAATAGGGGAGATTTATAGGGTAAGTTATATTTGAGTCTTTTCTGAGTATCTGGCACAGTAGTGGGTTCCTTTGTATATATTATGTAATATATCATGTGGTTCCTTTTTCAAAGTAGGTTATAAACCGGGCCTCCACGTTGGCTCAGCGGTTGAGCACTGGGCTGCTAAGCTACCTGCAGCCTCTGCAGCGCTGGTTCGATCCCTGGCTGCTGGCGAGGGTCCCACATGGCGCACAGACCTCTCCTAACACGCCCGCTGCTCCCCTCAGCAGTGTACTTCATCGGTCTGCCTGTTTTGTTCCCCACCCTGGCACTGGTGAGGAGTTCTCTCACCCTCCCGCGCTTCTGACTGTACCCAGTGCTTGTATAAATAAATAAATAAATCTTTTTAAAAAAAAGTAGATTATAAGCCAATAGGATAGGTATTGAAAAACTAAAAAAAATTTCAAATATTAAGGAAGTATAGATCATAACTAGTACAAACAGCACAGAGCATGAAAGGGAGGATAGCATAGTGGTTAAAAGGACAAGTTCTAATAGTCAAAATGCCTGGGTTCAAAACATGGCTCCATTACTTCTCAGCTTAATCTTTCTGTGCTTCAGTTTCCTCATCTGGGTTGATAATGGGGATTAAAGGAGGTAATACATGCAAAATGCTTTGACCAGTATCTGACACATGTTCAGTGACATAAAGATGCCTGTTGAACAGCAACAAAAAAGGAGGGGGGTTACTGATGTGCACATTAACACTTTCGGTAACTTTAGGGTGGAATGTTTTCTAATTCTGTAGCAATTAATTGCAAAGCTATACAAAGTTCTGATTATCTGATGATAATTTCATGGGACATAATGTATAAATAAAAGTACTTAATACGGTATTATTTCAGTTTTATGGGACCAATGATAAAGGCAAAAAAAAAAAACCCAACAGGGTGCATTCTTGGCATATTTTATCATAACATTACTTGAGATTTTAGGAAGGCACAAGCTTCTAGTAATGACGATTACTTTGTATCAGGTTAACCTTGCTACTGGTGAGAATGATAAATTCTGGACAAAATATAAAAGGAAACAAGGAATTCAACCCTTCAAAGAAAGGAAACATACTGAATAAGGTGTAATTTATCTGGTTTTTCCTCTGAACACATCCCACAGTCCAAATGGCATTAAGCAGAGCACGCAAGCAGAAAGTCATAAAAGTACTGGCAAAAGAGTCAAAGAACTGAATAGGAGTATGCCATATGGTTAAAAACTAAGGGAGGAGGGCCTCCCCGGTGGCGCAGCAGTTGAGCGCTGAGTTGTGAAGCTGCCCACAGACTGTGCAGCACCGGTTCAATCCCCGGCTGCTCCCCGGCCACCAGAGGCGGGTCCCACATGGCGTGCAGACCTCTCCTGCCACCCGCTGCTCCCCTCAGCAGTGTACTTTGGTCCTTCTGCCTGCTCTGCTCCCTGCTCTGGCTCTGGTGAATTCTCTCATCCTCCTGCTCTTCTGACTGTACCCAGTGCTTGTATATATAAATAAATCTTTAAAAAAAATAACTAAGGGAGGATCCCAGAAAATAGGGAGTCAGAGTGAACCTCAAAAAGTCTGCTATATTATCCTCAAATCCTTGGCTGATTCCTTATTAAAACCTAAAATCTATAACTAAAATAAATATATGCTCTGTTGAGGGAGATACAAAGAAACGGAAGAAAAATGGCTAGAAGGAATCTGAGGAGAAATTTCTGTCCATGGTTACCACGGGGAAGAGTTTGTAGTTTGAGTTCCCCTGAATTGGAGGGGTCTTAGCAAGTACCTCTCAAGCATTCCTCTGAAACCTCAAAAGGATCATCTTTTAGGAATAAAGTCATATTTTAGGTCTACAAGATTTTCCCTAGAACAAAGGACAAAAGCAAAACAGAACTTCCTAACAAAGCCTAAACCAAGTATCTATTATGTATTAAGGTAATTTGGCAGTGTTTTGTCTGTTTTCTCTAAAATGGAAATTAACAGAAACTAGAGTCTCTACAAAGTATCAATCACTGTGCACTACACAATTTAAAAAAACTACTTGATATGTAAATAAACATAATGTAATGTAAAGAAAAAAATCAGTTTTTAGAAACATATAAATTAATAGAAATAAACCCATAAAGACCACCTGGGTGTTCAAATTAGCAAACTAAAGCACAAAGAGGGGAAACATGAAGGGAAAAAAATCAATAGAACCTCAATAACACAGTTGTAAATGAACACCCAGACCAAATAGAGAGAAAACAGGCAGGAAAAAGAAAATACTTGATGACACACACCAAAAATATTTTCCAAAATTGCTGATAGATCCAAAAAATCTCAATGATATCAAATAGAAAAGACAAATAAAATTATACATAAGCACTTCATACTCAAACTGTTAAAAATCAAGAGAAAAATCTTTTAAACAGAGAAAATACATACATTCCACAATGGGAAGCAGTAAGAATGTTGACTTTTGGAAACAACAAAAGTCAGAAGACAACTCCATTATCAATAATAATTACACAAGTTATAAATAAATTAAACATCTCAATTAAGAGAGACTGTCAAACTGGATTTTAAAAATGAAGAATCAACTCCATATGATTTGCAAGAGATTTTACAAAGACACAGGTAGTTTGAAAAGAAATCACATAAAATACTTCATATGGCTATGATTATTAACATAATCCAGACAAAACAGACTTTGGGTAAAGACAATTGCCCAGACTTAAAATGATCATAAAATACTAGAATAAATTCTTCATGAAGCTATCACACTAAATCTATATGCATTTAAAAATGAAGCTTTAAGATATGAACCAAAAATTATCAAAAATAAAGGCAGCAAAAGACAAATCCACAGTCTTAGTTGAGGATTTTAATAACCATTTCTTGGTAGTTGAAAGAAAAGTAGATTCCCCCCAAAAAAAAACTCAGTAAGGATACAGAGTTTAATAACACTATCAGCCAAAATGCCCTAATATTGCACTTATATAATACAACATGCAACAACAAATTATAAAATTCTTTTCAAATGCACATGGAATTCACCAAGCTGGACTATATGCTGGGGCATAAAAAAAAAAGTTTCAATAAACTTGAAAATGTAAGTATACTAAGTATTTTCTCTGACCAAAATGAAGTTAAATAAGGAATCAATAACAAGACACCTAGAAAACCCGAAAAATAGGAGGTTTAGGTAAAAGACACAAAATGAAGTTTTTATAAATATTATACCCCGGGAAATATGAAAATTACTAAATGATCTATTTCTCTAAGGAGTTTCAAAAAAAGTTAAGAAGGAGGGTACACGTAGTCCTTTATTAAAAACTATAATGAAGGACGCCTTGAAAGGGAGGACATCTAGGGGCCTTGGAAAAAAAGAAACTCATATCCATTGTACCCTCTCTTTTACAATTTGAACTTTTTTATCATATATTAAAAAGGGGGAAATAACTTCTGTATTTTAAATAATTCACATGCCTTTCATATAGCCATCAAAGGGAAAATCTCCTTTAGTAAAGAGAGAGGCTTTATCACAAATTATATGTAAAATGGAAAACACATATTCTTGAAAATGAAACACTCTGCTCCACAGGTACCTAAGCAGTAACAGCATACTTAGTAAAACAGGGACTTTGCCTAATAAATAATTCACGTTCATAGTCCTTATTTTTCATCTACCAACACAAACTCAATTTATCTAGTCTGTAGGGAAGTAAATCCATAATTAAGCAAATCTCATTATTCCCTTGACAAACTGTGTGGTTCATTTTTATAAACTGTTGTAACTTTTAGTTATTCCCACTATTTAACTCAGTAGTCTATCACTTTCTAAGAAAAGAAAAAAGAAAGGCAAAAGGGAAATATCTATTCTCTAGAGGGCATTTTTCACTCATAGTCAACCTAACTCAATTTTGTCTTTTTGTTTTCAAATCTCTGAATCGAAAAAGTACTCACATAATTCAAAAATCAAAAAATACAGTTATTTGATGAAAAAGCACCACTCTACTCCAATAACCCAACTACCCAGTTTTCACCCTCGCCCATGATCACAAGAATTCAATTCTTAGTTTCGTATGTACCCTTCCAGAGTTTTTTATGTATATACACAAATTGTAGCATATTATAGCTTCTATATGCACTTTGTCTTTTAAATCAAAATACATCTTGGAGATCTTTCCATTTCAGCACATTAAGTACTTTATCATTCATTGTTATGTATGTCCATATGATAAACTCCCAAAAGAGGAACCTCTGGCCTAAAGTTATATGTATCTGAAATAAGATTAGATTGCCCTCCCCCCAGGGATTGTATGCCTTATCAAGAAAGTCTAACTTTGCCAATATGTTAGGTGAAGAATATCTCAATGTAGTTTCAACTGGCATTTTTTATAATGAAGGACATTTTTACCATCTTCCATACAACTTAAGAGCCATTCACATTTCCTTTTCTATGAACTATTCTTACTCCTATTCCATTTTTCTTTTGAGTGGATGACCTTTTGCTGCTTTACTTTCAGAAGCATTTTAAATATTCAAAGGTAAGTTCTTTGTTATAAGTTCAAATATTTTCACTGTTAACGTTGATTTGTTTTTGTTCATTCGTTGAAGGGATTTTTATTTTTACACTAGCAAATAATTTTAAAATTTACAGATTTATTTGTATCTTTTACATTATTGTTTGTTTCTGTACAATGTATGCTTGTATGCTTCCTTTTAGGTGTATTCCCCATAAAATTCCCTTCAATTCACCCATGAACCATCATCATAGTCCCTGTGCTCTTCTCTCCCGATTTGATCCCCTTTCCTCACCCTCCCTCATTCTGGTCTCTGATTTATGGTTGCTTGCTAATTTTGTTGGTTTTTTTTTTTTATTATTAGTAGTATTGTTATAACTTTTCCTGATCCCTTATTTGGTTTCTCTATATTCCTCCTATAAGTGAAACCATACGATATTTTTTTTTTCCTTTTGGTTTATTTCACTGAGCATGATCCTTTCTAGTTCTATCTATATTGCTGTGAATGGCATGAGCTTAGCTTTTTTGACTGCTGAATAGTATTCCATTGTGTATATATACCACATCTTCTTGAGCCAGTCATCTATTTTTGGGCATTTGAGTCATTTCCATATCCTACCTATTGTAAATAGCGCTGCAATAAACATAGGGGTGCAGGTATCTTTTTGAATTAATATTTTTTTTTCCTTTGGGTAGATTCCTAAGAGTGGAATTGCTGGGTCATATGGTAGCTCCATTTTTAGTTGTCTGAGGAACAACTCATTACATTATTACACAGCTTTCCATAATGGTTGGACCAGTTTGCATTCCCACCAGCAGTGTAGTTGAGTTCCTTTTTCAGCACATCCTCACCAGTATTTGTTGTTACTGTTTTTTTAATATGTGCCATTCTCACTGGTGTAAGCTAGTATCTCATTGTGGTTTTGATTAGCATTTCCCTGATTATAGATTATCTTGAACATTTTTCACATACCTGTTGGCCATTTACATTTCCTCTTCGGAGTAGTATCTTTTTAGCTGTTCTGCCCATTTTTTGACTGGATTGTTTACTTTGTTTTTGCTGAGTCATGTGTGCTCTTTGTAGATTTTTGTGATCAATCCCTTATCAGCTATATTGTGTGCAAAAACTTTCTCCCAATCAGTAGGGTGTCCATTTTGGTAGTGTCTCTTTTGCAATACAGAAGCTTTTTTAGTTTGATGTAATTCCAGTTGTTTATCTTTTCCCTCATTTTCTTTGCTTTGGGGGATGAGTCTTGAAAGATGTTACTGAGATGTACACCATGTACTGTCTTGCCTATATTTTCTTCTATATATTTTATGGTTTTAGGTCTTACATTCAGCTCTTTTATACATTTTGAGTTGTTTTTTGTGTATGGTGAGGCAGTAGTCTAGCTTTATTCTTTTGCAAATAGCAGTCCAGCTCTCACAGCACTATTTATTGAACAAACTGACCTTGCATATTCTTTGCTCCTTTGTCAAAGATTAGTTACCTGTAAATATGTGGGTTTAGTTCTGAGTTTTCTACTCAATTCCATTGGTCTGTGAGTCTGTTCTGGTTCCAGTACCAGACTGTCGTAATTATTATGGCTTTGTAGCAGTATGGCTTAGTTTGAAATCAGAGATTATGATACCTCCATTTTCCTTCATTTTAGTCAGAAGAGCTTTGGCTATTCGAGGTATTTTTGTGGCTCCATATAATTTCATCAATATTTGTTTTATTTCTTTTTTTTAGATTTATTTATTTACTTATACAAGCACTGGGTACAGTCAGAAGCACAGGAGGGTGAGCGAATTCACCAAAGCCAGAGCAGGGAGCAGAACAGGCAGATGGACCAAAAACACTGCTGAGGGGAGCAGCGGGCGCAGCAGGAGAGGTCTGCGCACCATGTGGGACCCTCGCAGGTGGCTGGGGATCAAACTGGCACTGCAGAGGCTGTGGGCAGCTTTGCAGCCCAGCGCTCAACCACTGTGCCACCGGGGAGGCCCAATATTTGTTTTATTTCTTTGAAGAATGCCATTGAAATTTTTATCAGAATAGCATTGAATCTGTAAATTGCTTTCGGTAGGATGACTATTTGATGTTAATTCTTCCAACCCATGAGCAAGGAATGTATTTCCATTTCTTTGTGTCTTCTTCTATTCCTTTTAACAATGTCTTATAGCTCTCTTTGCATAGGTCATTTACCTCTCGTGAGGTTTATTCCCAAGTATTTGATTTTTTTTTGTTTCAATTATAACAGGCATAGTTTTCTTAATTTCTTCTTCTTCAGATTGATTGTTTTTGGGAAGGCTACTGATTTTTGTTTGTTGACTTTGTATCCTGCTACTTCACTAAACTGGTCTATCACTTTGATAGTTTTTCTGTAACATTTTTAGGATTCTCTATGTATATTATCATAAAGTCTGCAAATAGTGATAGTTTTACTTCTTCTTTCCTTATTTGGACCCCTTGTATGTCTTTCTCTTATCGTTCTGGCTAGGACTTCCAGTATTATATTGAAAAGCAGTGGTGAGAATGGATATCCTTGCCTTGTTCTAGATCTTAGGGGAAAGACTTTCAACTTTTCACTTTTGAGGATAATATTGGCTGTAGGTTTTTCATACATGGTTTTATTATGTTTAGGTATGTCCTTCTATCCCAAGGATTTCAAGGACCTTCATCATCAATGGATGTTGAACTTTGTCGAATGCTTTCTCAGCATCTATTGATATGGTCATACGGTTTTTATTTTTCTTTTTGTTGATGTATTGGATTATATTAATTGATTTTCGGATGTTGAACCATCCTTGTTTCCCTGGAATAAATCCCACTTGGTCATGGTGTATTATCTTTTTGATGCATTCTTGGATTCTGTTGGCTAAGATTTTGTTGGGGATTTTTGCATCTGTGTTCATTAGAGAGATTGGCCAGTAGTTTATTTGTGTTGTCCTTGTTTGGTTTTGGTATTAGTGTAATGTTGGCTTCATAAAATGTATTTGGTGGTATTCCTTCCTTCTCAATTTTTTGAGAGTTTGTGTAGGCTAGGCACCAGTTTGCTTCTGAACGTTTGGTAGAATTCATTTGTGAAACAATCTGGTCCTGGGCTTTTGTTTTGAGGGAGAGTTTTGATTACTATTTCAATTTCACTGCTTGTAATTGTTCTGTTTAGGTGTTCTATTTCTTCTTCCAGTGTTGGATAATAGTATAGTTCTAGGCATTTGTCCATCTCTTCTAGATTATTGAATTTGTTTGCATATAACTGTTCATAATAATCTGATCATCCTTTTGATTTCTGCTGTGTCAGTTGTAATTTCTCCTCTTTCATTTATGATCCTATTTATTTGTGTTTTCTCCCATTTTTTTCTCTGTGAGCCTAGCTAGAGGTTTGTCTATTTTATTTTTTCAAAGAACCAACTTTTGGTTTTGTTGATCTTTTGGATTTTTTTAAATTTCTATTTCATTTATTTCTGCTTTGATTTTTATTATTTCCTTTCTTATACTGGCTTTTGGATTTTTGTTATTCTTTTTCTAGTTCTTTGAAATGATAGACTAGGTTGTTTCTTTGAGTTCTTATTTCTTGATGCAGGCCTGTATTGCTATATACTTTCCTCTGATTACTGATTTTGCTGTGTCCCATACATTCTGGAAAGTTGTGTCCTCATTGTCATTCATCTCTAGGTTTTGTTTTTTTTTAATTTCTTCTTTGCTCTCATTAATCCAGCGGTCTTCCAGTAGTATGGGTTTCAATCTCCATGAGGTAGGAGGGTTCCTTGCTTTCTTTTCATGTTTTACCTCTGGTTGATGACTTTATTATCAGAGAATACAGTTGGTATAATTTTTATCTTAATGTATCTGTTGAGGTTTGTCTCATGACCAAATATGTGATTAATCCTGGAGAATGATCCGTGTGCACTTGAGAACGTGTACTCAGATTATTTTTTTGGTGTAGTGTCTTATAGATGTCTGTTAAGTCATGAGGTCTAGGTCCTTACTTAATGCTCTAGTGTCCTTGCTTATTTTTTGTCTCATTGATCTGTCCATTGGTGAGAGTGGGATCTTGAAGTCACCTACTATATATGTATTTTCTCTAATGTCTGTTTTCAGGGTTGATAAAATAGTTTGATATATTTTGGTGCTCCTTTATTTGGGGAGTGTATGTTGATGAGTGTTATGCTTTCCTGATGTATTGTCCTATTACTCATAATGTAGTGACCATCTATGTCTCTTTTTATGTTTTTTAGTCTGAAGTCTTTTTTTATCTGCTATAACTATAGCTGTTCCTGCCTTCTTTTTTGGTCCATTTGCTTGTAGGATTGTTTTTCAGCCTTTTACTTTCAATCTAGGTTTATCTTTTGTAGTTAAATGTGTTTCCTATAGATAGCAGAAGATTTTTTTTTAAGATTTATTTATTTATGCATACAAGAACTCTGGTGACACAAGGCATTAAGTCACAGCACTATGAAGCTATTCATAGCCACTGCAGCACAAGTTCAATCCCAGCCAGGGAGCTAACCCACATGGGTTCTGGTTTTTAACCCAGCCTTCTACTCTGTCTTTTTATTGATGAGTTTAGTCCATTTACATTTAGAGTTAATATTGATACACTGGCATCCTTATTTGCCATTTTGTTTGTCTTTCTGTGATTCTACTTATTACCTCATTCTGTTCTTCCCATTCATTCCTCTGTTGGTTTGGGCTTCAGGACTTCTTGTAGTATTTTTTGGAGTGGGAGTTTAGTAGTAATGAATTTCTGAAGATTCTGTTTTTCTGAGAGGTCCTCATTTTTCCTTCATAGAGGAAGGAGAGCTTTGCAGCATAGTCTTTTTGATTGACATCTGTTGACTTGGAGTTTGTAAATATGTCACTCCATTCTCTTCTTGCCCGTAGTGTTTCTTCGGAGAAGTCTGATGTCAGCCTGATTGGTTTTCCTTTATAGGTTATCTGTTTCTTCGCCCTCATCATTTTCATTATTTTTCCTTGTCTTGGACTCTTGGAAACTCTACTATTATGTGTCTTGCTGTAGTTTTCCTTTCATTGTGGTAATTTAGTGTTCTTCTGGCTTCCTGTATATCTATTTTCATTTCCTTCTTCATGCTTGGGAAGTTCTCTTTGATTATCTCCTTGAATAGTTCCTTGCTCTCTCTCCTCATCTTCTGGGATACATATGGCTCATATTTCCTTTCCTCATGGTGTCAGTTCTCAAAGTGTCTCTTCGTTCTCTTTCCTTTGTACTTCTCTTTCCTTTTCTTTTTTGGTTCTTTTTATGTCTGTATCTTCTAGAGTACTGATTTTACTTCCATTTCTTCTATTCTATTTTTGTGGCTTTCCCTAGAATTCTTAAGTTCCTCTACTAATCTTTGTATAGTCTCCACTTCCTTCAATTTCTCCTTAGGGATTCATTCTCATTCTTCAGTTCATGTTTACATTTTTTTCCCTTTCTATATTTTCTCTTAATTCTTTAGGTGCTTTCATTATGGCAATTCTGAATTCTTTTTCTGTCAGGCAACGATATTCTTCTATGTTCATATTATTGGGTTCTGGTGGTTGACTTTCTTTCTGTGGTGTATTGTTCCCATAGGACCATTTTGACCGCCTGTACTTTTTTTCTTCCTATTGTTTGCCTTTTGCTTTGCTCTATTCATAATGCCCCATTACCACTGGTGCTGGAGGGCATGACTGATTTTCTTGCTGAGACCTAGATGTGTCTGAGCCTGGTGTCTGAGTTGCTGACTGATGAGTAGAAGTATAGGTGGGGGTACCTGTATTTTTCCCCTTCCACTGTCTTCAGCTATAACCCTGCTCCAGATAGGTGGTAATTCCTGTCCATCTTCCCTGGGCGCTGGGGGCTACCAGACTTGGGAGTTGGGGGGTGGGTTGGGGGGTGAGTTCCTGCAGTTCCCACTTGGGTGCACATCTGGGTGCTCTTTTATTGTGGTGGAAATTGTTTTGAGCTGTGATTTGCTCCAGGAGCCCCTGCTTTTTCAGCCCCCACTATATAGGATAAGACCTAAGGTCTTAGCCTGTGTTAGTCAAGAGTCTCATGTGAAGCATTGCACCTCCAGACACATGCTGAGGCCAAGTCCACTGGGAGGTGCTTGCAGGCTGGGTGGAATGTACTTTTCTGTTGAACTGCTAGGTCCCTCTAGGCATGTCTGTCACTTTCTGGAGTTGTCAGCTGTCTCAGAATCCTCCTGGCATCATGATTTCCAAGCTTTTTCTCCTCATTTTCTGCTAGGCAAAGTGGGCCGGCTGTGACTGTGAGAGGGGAGAAAGAGTCCAGATAGATCATTTTCTCTCCTCCCTTCCCTTGTCATTCCAACTTTTCCTCTGCTCCTGGGAAGATCATCAGTGTCACCCAACACGTCTGGGCCCCTCCAGGAACTCGCTATTTCTCCCTATTAGTTGCTTTTATGGGAGAACTTAATCTTAGCATCTCTTCGCCACTATTTTGGTGATCTAGTTTATAGATTTTGAGTCATGGTTAGAAGGCTTTCCCTATTACAAGGTTATAAAGGAATTCTCCCAAAATTTCTTATATACTTATGCTTTTTTACATTAAATATTTGATTCCCTTGGAATTTATCCTGGTGTCTTACCTAGATGTATAATCTATAACATGCCATCTTAATTACTCCAACTCTGAACTTAATCAAAATTTTTATTGTTCTGAAGCTGCATATGCTGACTATTGTTTCATCTCACTTCCATCCTACTCAGTTTCAAAAATTTGTGATCTCTCTCCATATAGCATATAGTGTACAGAAAAGAATCCTTTTATACTTGTGGTTTGGATTTGGGGGCAGAGGGATTGCTACTCTGCAAACAAAATCCTTCCAGAGTATGCTTTCAGACTTTTTTCAGGGTAGGAGGTATCAGAGCCCATATTTTATCGCATCAAAAATTGAAAGTCTAGAGACATAAAACAAAAAAATTTTAAATTCTCCAATATTCACCTCTATGTTTTTACCAATATAATTCTGAAGGTATCACCTTCATCACAGAACAGATTGAACTCTTTTCCTGATTGTGTGACATGCTAGGGCATGACCTAAACCAGAACTTCATGGAAAAATTATTACTGTCCAATTATAAATTACAAAACTTTTCTTTACAAATGGCTACTCAGCTCACTATTAAGCAAAATATCAGTAAGAAAATACAATCTTAGGACCAAGATAGTGACAGAGTGACAGAGGAGATCTTTGCTTTGTTCCCGAGAGCATCATGTAACAGTGCCCCAGAGAGACACTAATACCTAAGAACCCCATGGTATGGAGCAAAACTGGAATATCCACTGGACATTGGATGTCAAAATAGACTGTGGAAAGACAGAAAGGAGAGTCATGTTTCATTAAACAGAACGTAGAAGGAAAGAAATGCCTACAGGCTGTGGTCTAAGACTGGTGGATACATCAGCAGGCTGTCAGCTCAATCACAGGCTGTAGAGAATGGAGACGTAAATGGAGTAGAGGCACACACCATTGAGTAAGAGAAACACCTTTGAAGAAGCTGGAGGTCTCCATACATGCTTGACCACCAGTAAGGAAAGTAGACATTGTACTCTGGATTGGACTCCCCTCCCCCCATGCCTTGGGATTGGAACTAACATCATGAAACACAGCAACATTGCAAAGAAAATGCACAGTCTAGGACTGGAACCCCAGAGAGGAGGAATATATGGGGTGCCACAAACATGAGCCAGTCCTCTTCCTTAGTACATTCATTCAACACCAGTGGCTGGAACCCTGCAGACCTGTCTCCCACCCTCTGATTCAACAAATGCAATATTAAATCTCTGGGCCTACAGAGCCAGCAAAGATAAAAAGCTAAAAGTAAATAAAATCACAGCACCACCTGCTAGAAAAGTAATAGTCATTCAACTCTCTAAGTTACTGCTACAGATACTAAAAAAAAAAAAAAACCACAGGAAATCCAAAAAAGCAAAACAGGCAGCGGCAGCGATAAAACAAAACATGGAAACTTGAGACTTCAAATGAATGTGACATCACAAGTAGAGAACGCTCCTAAATACAACCAAAAGTAATGGAAGATATTACCTCCCTATCAAATAGAGTTCAAAATTGCTATCATTTAAAAAAAAAAACAAAATCAAAGAGTTGGAAGAAAATTCAGAAAGTAGTATCTGGGGGTAATAACACTTTGGTCACAGCAAAAGAAAGTACTAATGAAAGAAGAGTTATGAAAAAATTAAATAGAAAATAAGAGTCAAAAAATAAAAATTTTAAATATCTAACATGTATGTGTAAAGTTAGTCACAATGAGAAGGTCTAACTTACATCTGCTTAGAGTCCCACAATGAAGAGAGAAATGTGTTAAAGAAAATGCTGGAAAAGACAATGGCTAACAAATGTACAGAACTGATGGAAGATAATAATCCACAGAATCCAGGGGACCACCAAATCCCAAGCAAGACAAATAAAATATATTCAAATATAACATAATAAAACTATACAAAACCAAATATAAAGAGAAAAATCAAGAGAGCAGGCAGAGAAGATAAAAGACAAAAATTTTTTTTTTTAAAGAACAGCAAAAAGACTGACATTTAAGTCCTCAAAAGCTACAATGGAAACCAAAGACAAGAGAATAATAATATGCTGAGAGAAAACACCTACTCAATCTAAAATTCTATAACCACTAAAATATCTCTCAAGAAAGATGGTGAAATGAAGGTTAAAGAGCCAAGACACAAGAAGATAAAACATAAACAAAATTTAGTAAAATTTAATTATATAAAACAGTAATAATAGGGCAGTACCACTATCATGTAGTGAAGTTAAAAATAGAAAATGAAATACCAGAACAATTAATGTATAAATTGGGAACACGGTAAATGGAATTCAAGTATTTTGAAGTCTTTATATGAACTGTGAGTACAGTAAAGTTCTGTTCAACTTTAGATTCATGGAAATAAAGACTGCATGTTAAGGATTACACTTCTACATAGGACGTAGTACCCTGAAGCAAGCCAATACTCCTGCTGAAATAGCTAAAGAAACTGGAAACTCAACCAATGTTTCCACAGATATATGTTGCCTAAAGATACTTGCTGATTTTGTTACTCAGGACAAGAAGTTGAAAATCTGAAATTTGTCCAAGCAGAGAGTGTTATTGTTAGAAACTAGCAAAGGTTTTAAAGATCTCACAGGACTGAATACCACGGGAACCTCAAAAGCTGTTTTCCTTCAAGACATCTGCCAAATTTTGAAACTATGAGAGGCTTTAGCACAAAGTCTATGCTTTCTAAAGCTAAGCAGAAAATACTGGAAAAGAAAAGCAGAGTTTCTAGCAGCCTTATGGTGCCAAGATGATAAGGACTAGTATTCAGGACATGAGGAGAAGCATGACCATACCAGACTCTCAGTGCCCTGAAAGGCTGCACCCAAGGCATAGGGGCAAACCAAAAGTAAACTAACCCTTATTCAAAACACCTAGCACACAAAAGGAAAATATAATCATCTGGAAAGTCTACAATGTTTTACATACAATAGCTGACATTCAATCAGAAATTACTAGGTATGTCAAGATACACTAAGACTTAAGATAATGTACCTTTGTTTTATAACACAATTTATATCTTATAGAAGCTTCAAGTCATTATCTGAAAGACCAATGACAATAATTCTGTACCTATGAAAATTTTCCATTAACAGAGTGGCAAATAAGGATTTTTCTTTATTTCTAAATTCTCTGCTATGGGGCCTCCCTGGGGACCTACGGGTTAAATCTCAGTGCTAATCACCAGTATGGCCTGAGTTCAATCTCTGGGCAGGAAGCTAACCCACACAGGGTGCAGCAGACTTCTCCTGTCTTAACTGCTGATCCCCTTAGCAGTGTATTTCAGTAAATCCACTTGTTCTGCTCCCCACTCTGTCTCTGATGAATCCTCTCTGCCCCGCCACCCTGTACCTCTAGCCTACACCCCAGATCTTGTACACAAAATAAACATGTATTTATTTTTAAAAAAGTAATTTTTATCCTTCTCTAGATATTAATTATAATTACATAATTCTTATTATTGCCTATAAAGAACATACATTAAATCCTACTTATTACACATACATTTACTTATCAGCACTAATTTTTACACCGTTTCTTTAAATATTTTCACTTGAGAATGTAATTACAGTAAGAACAGAGTTACAAGACTAACTTCCCAAACCAATACCTTATGTGCTTTCTTTCCAATTTCCATAAAACTTGTATTTTTTCCTCACTGCATATTTTGTTTTTCACATATTTGGAAAACTATAAATCTCATCAACTGAATAGCATTTATTATTTAATTAAATTATGAATGCCTGGAATTTTTTAATACCTTCAACTAATTGCCAAGAATTTGTTGTTTTTTAACATGAGAAAATCAGAAATTAAGCTTAATGAAAGCTATTAAAATAGTCCAAACTCAATCTCTAACTACTATGAAATAATATGCTATCATCTTAATGTCTTTAATTTTTCTCTTTACTTTTAAGATGTATATTTGTAACAGAATTACACCCCTTAAAATTATAATGTAAGGTCACGTGAAATTAGATATGTGAAGAATCATAGGGTTTTCAAAGACTATTAGATCCTAGTTTCTTTAACTACAAAGCTTTGCACAATATAAATCTTAAGGTGTTTTTCATTCTGTGCATGCTTATATACCCAACTAACTAAATGGCTATTGCATTATTACAACAAAAATTTCAGTTAGTTAAAACAATAGTATAAGTACTTACTAAATTAAGTGTTCTATCAGACTTTCAAGTGATAGGCTATATTTGCACAATCAGGCATGGAATAAAAAATATAAAACATTCATAGACGTGCAAATGTCTTCACAAATATAAGTACATATTAAGTATAGGTACACATTAAATATAAAGTACATATTATTCACATTAAGTATAAGCACATATCAGAATATGTCACTTAATTGTGTAAATTAAAACATTCAATTAGTGAACCTGGAAAATCCTGACAGTACAGCAATAAGTCATATGAGCATTGACAATGAGAAGCAAGTAACCTTTACACTACATGCAAATATGGGACCTTTGTACATTTGACTACCCAGATACATGAAAGCAATTTCTGTTTGGATAAAAGAAAAATGGTGTTAATAATCAAAGCGTAGGCTTACCTTGTAAAAATTCCTCCTTGCAAGCAATGAAGTAGGAGTAAACTACACTGACTTTCTTGACCAGATTTCTTTAAATCAGCCTTAAACCAAGAATAACTAAAACACTGGACAGCAAGTGTTCCAAAGAGCATAAAACTTATTGTTAAAGCACCAAAAACATTTTGTTCTTCTTGGAAAAACTTGACAGAAACCCAGATATCCACAATTAAATCAATTGTATAGATTATAAAACCAATAGCTGACAATATAAAATTCTTCTTAGTATACTTCATTATGAATCACTATAGCTGCTGGCTATCTACTTTCTTTTCTCATACAAAAAGGAAAAGAATGCTAGAACAAATATTAGTGCATCCTTTGGTATAAGACTGAAATATAATATCTACTCCTTAAATCCATTTAGATGAATAAATATTATGAAATTGGAAGGCTAAAAACCTAAATGACTAATTTTAATTTTCTTTTCTAAATCTCTTAATCCAGATCCAGTGTTACAAGACTTTATTCCATCTTCAGCTTCACAACGATCTTTGTTACAGATGACAACACCTAAAATTAAACATATATATGCAAGATTTTAAAAATGTTGAGTAAAATACTAAAAATCCTAAGACATGACTTTATCCAAGCTCTACTTTTTCTAAAAATAATATATTACTACTAAATATAGTTCTTATAATAATAGCTTTGGGAAATAGCTTTGGCGAAATAATAGCTTTGGGAAAATAAATAAATCAGAAATATACTTACTAGTTGACAAATTCCTCTTAGACTATTATCCTTTAAAAAACAGAACCCAGGGCCTCCCCGGTGGCGCAGCGGATGAGCACTGGGTTGCGAAGCTGCCCGCAGCTTCTGCAGCTTCTGCGGCTGCCGGGGGAGGGTCCCGCATGGCGCAGACTTCTCCTGCCACCCGCTGCTCCCCTCAGCAGTGTACTTCGTCTGTCTGCCTGTTCTGCTCACAGCTCTGGCTCTGGTGAATTCTCTCACCCTCCCGACTTCTGACTGTACCCAGTGCTTATATAAATAAATAAATAAATCTTAAACAAAAAAACAGAACCCACTTGCAAAGATACTTATCACAGGATCATTTATAAAGGGAAAAATTTGGAAAAAATCTAAATTCGACAACATAAGGAATTGGTAAAGTAAATAATGGAAGATTCATAAAATATTACAAAGTTATTAAAAATATATTTGACAAAGGTGCAATAGCTTTGAATATTCTTTATTTTTGGTTCAGTAATTCCATTTAGAAATCAAGCCTAGAGAAATGCAAATTTTCGCAAAAATATCTGCTCTCTGTAGAACCATTTTCATAACAGTAAAAAATTAAAAACTACTTGAGACAATTGAGAGGTCTAATTCAATAAATTATAGTACATCTATCCTTTAAATATACTATTTTTTGTTTAGTTTTAAAATATGCATATACTGGCATATTACATAATTTCTTTAAAGCAATTGCAAATGATCCTTTTCCAATAGCTGGAGAAAATATCTAGGCTAGTAAGATAGCTAACATTTACTTAGCATTATGTGTCAGGAACTGAACTGAATGTTGCATATAAAATTACAAAGTGCCTCCATTTTATTCTTAGATCAAATTGAGGAGATAGCTATTGCTATTATCATCCCTATTTAGTGAATAGGACCGAATGCAATCACCAGGCAAGACCTGTCTGACTCAAGTATTTTTTTTATTTTCCTAATTGCCAAAATTTCATATAAAACCCCAAAATTTTCACTGCCTGGATGAGGCACATTCTGTCAAGTTCACCACAGTAACTAGTCACCCCACTTCAGTCACTTAACAGCTGGATTCCAATGCTAATGCAGCTACCTACTAATTTGGTGTCCTTAAATGTGTTCTTTTACCTTCCTATGCCTTGTTTTCTTCATTTGAAATGTAAAGAAAATAATTGTATAACATAAACCTCACAGGGTTGTTAAGAAGGATAATGCATATAAATGCAAGTAGAAAAGTACTTGGCTGACAATTGGGGTTCAATAAATGTTAGTTATCATTACTACTTTGTCTGCTTGCCTGGTCCCTGTAAGCATCTGAGTTTGCAATCTCTGACAACTTCATTTTAGATAATGTTAAGTAAAAAACACTATGATACAATCTCAAAGCTTTGAAAATGCAATGGAAATGGAAAAATGTTAACCATGGTTTTATCAGGTGAATTAATGATATTATAAATGAATTTTTTCGTTTTCCTCATTCTGTCCCATATGCATGGACTAAATTGTTTCCCCCCAAAATTCATATGTTGAAATTCTAACTCCGTGGGACTATGTTTAGAGATAGGCCATTGAAGAGGTAATTAAGGTTAAAAAAAAAGAACACACCCTAATCCAGTTAACACTGGTATCCTTACAAGAGGAAGTGACCCAGAAAACTCTCTCTCCTTCTTAGCCCTAACACAGAGGAAAGGCCATGTGTGGATACAGTAAGAAAGCAGCCATCTGCAACCAAATGAGAAACCTCACCCAAAACAAATCCTGCTGGCACCTTGATTTTGGACTCCCAGACTCCAGAACTGTGAGAAAAAAAATTCCTGTTGTTTAAGCCATCAGTCTGTGGTATTCTGTTATATCAGCCTAACTAGACTCACACCTTATGTGTTCTATAAAGGACATTTACTTACTTTAAGAACCAGAGGGAAGTGTTACTAAAATTACACACAAAGAATATTTATGGGGTTCTTGTCATTTTATCATTTATAAGTATTTTGTTCATCTTTAGAATAAGATTAAAAGTCATTTCACTCTTCTTACAGAAAAAAAAATGTTCATAATCACTACTTTTCCTTGTCAAGAATATGAACAGGATGGACAAAAAAATTTTAATCAAGTTTTCCAGTCTAGCAGGTCATGAATTTCTCTACAGCAGATTTCTTATCTTAAAATTAAAGATATCATGCCCAATGTAAGCAAGGAGTTTAGGGAGATGAGATAAGTCAAAAGTCTGTTCTACTGAATTCACGGGGTATTTACTAAGAACCCACTATGTGCTGCTTTAGGCTCCTGAGGTTTTTTGTTTGTTTGTTTAAAGATTTATTTACTTATACAAGAACTGGGGTACAGGCCAGAGATGCGGAAGGTGAGAGACGACCAAAGACACTGCTGAGGGAGCAGCAGGCGAGACAGGAGAGGTCTGCTGTGCTGGAAATCTCCCTTGCTGGCTGGGAATTGAACTGGCGCGGCACTCAACACACTGTACCACCAGGGAGGCCACTAGGCTCCTGGGTTTTATAAAGAGATGAAAATCCCTGCTCTTTTGGAACTTACATTCTAGAAGACAAAGACTGTCAATTGACAATAAAAATAATAAATAAGTAAATCAAATGTTATATTTAAAGGTGCTAAGTGCCAGGGAAAAACACAGAGCACATTAAAGGAGATCAAGAGTTGAAGTGCAGGCACATTATGGGTTGTAATTTTCCTAGAAGGGTCAACGGAAGGTCTCATTGAGGTGGCATTTGAATAATGAAGTCAGTCAAATGGATATCACAGGGAAGAGCTTCCCAAGTAGAAGAAATAGCTAATTTGAAAGTTTAATGGAGTACATTTTGACTACGTCCTCTAGAAACAAAAGTTTCACAAAATAATCAGTAAAGATTCCTTAGATGGCTATGCTGGATGTGTTTAAAGTGTATTCAAGTAATAGTCAAACATTATTCTTTAAAATGCAACTTCTTAAGCTTTATAATTCAGGGAAAAAATTGCATATATAGCAGAAAATTGATAATAATAGCTACCATTTCTAAGTGTTTACTACATGTGAAATATTTTACATATGTTATTTCATTTAATTCTTACAAATCCCTAAGAGAAGGGATTGGCCCCTACTATTGGCCCCATTATTACAGATCAGGAAACTGAAACATACAGTTATTGTGTATTAGGTGTATTATCTTCAATGAGTAAACTAATTTTTTCTTAAAATTACAAAGTGTAATGCCTGGGCATTCCATGTGCTTAATCATTCTCTCTACAAAGAAATTTTCCTTTAACTGGGATAGACAAGGAAACATCAGCAATTTTCATGTTTTGTGAGATGGAAAAAATAATCTCTAAGAAATTATAAACTGCATTATTGGCAGAACATCAGACTCAATAGACTAATCTAACAACGTCTATATGCCTAGTTTAGTAAGACAGAACATAATGCCAACTGGAAAGAAACCTGCATAGCTACGTAACAAATAAAGCGGCTCTCATGAAAAGGGCTGATAGTTCTTTCAATTCTCAGAGTTGTATAACATGTACAAAGGTTAGTTCATCCCTACCCCTATAGATGATCACTGTTCTAATGCCATCTCAGAAGAAATTACGCCACCTACAAAAATCTAACTTAAAATGAGACTCATGACACTTCTTATCAGGACAGTTTTAACCGAATTTCATTCAGATGTCACCCCAGCTTCCTGGCTATCTGGCTGCCGTCAAAATACATAACCTTTGCACGCTGCACAGATGTCTTCACAGCACGGCAGAGCTCTGAAGTAAAAACTAGCAAATGTTCAACTGTAGACCAAATTTAACAAACAAAATGTAGACTTACTTGCCCAATATAAAATGCCTTCTTTAATGTAAAGTCCCGTCCAGAAAATCTTCAGCCTGGTAATCTTTTATTTCTTCTTCACTGAAGACAAGCATAGTTAAAGGGCACGTAAACCTTTCAGATCGAATACTAAAATGAAACTGAAATCATCCATTAGTCATATGTGGGATTTTCTAATCTAGTGATAAGAGTCTTATTATTGTGACTACAACACACCCCTTTGTAACTACTCCATTGGGGGAAGGAACAATATGCCTCCTGTAATAGACTGACTAGTGTATTTTACTATACTTTTCAATTAAGTTCTAAGAAAATACAATTTACCAACAGCATATTCAAGTGGTAACAATCTATGCTTAAAGATTCTTGAAAATGAAATACTCTGATAAAGAAATTACTTATCATTAACTTAGCCTTACCTACTTTTTCAAACTATAAATCTTCTTAAATCCTATGCCTCAAGAACATGACTGTTGGTTTCTGTTCTCAAAATAAACAGTTCTATTTCTAAGCCTTTGCTTGAGGTTATGTACTGTCTAGAATGACCTTGTAACGCCATTTACCTGATGAAGTTCTAGCAGCAATCTTTTAAGAATCAGCACACAACACACCCCTTTAAGCTTTCCCAGATCTTCCCAAATTGATTATCTTCTTCCTCCTTACAGTCCCATTATTTTAGTTATACCTCTCTTAGATTTACCATCAGATGTATGTTTCCTTCCTGGTGATGTGTCTCTAGAAAGTCAACTATCTTATTCACTTTTAACAACCACACCTAATGACCCGAAAGGGGTGCTGGGCTAGTGGATACGTTCTATATCTCTCTGGGGGTTGTGGTTACACACCGTTGTCATAACTGGGTGAGTGATCACAGGACTTGTGCATTTTTTTCTAGATAAATTGTAACTTCAGTTGTTGTTTTTTTAAATGAGAGTAAGTAATACTTCTACTGGGGTAGTTAAAGCTCAACAGATTAGAAAAGACTTCTTAGAGAGTAGATCCCTTATATTCCCTCCACGAGACCAACTTTGTTCTCTGGGCAGGCAGGTAGCATAAAGAAGGAGAAGCAAGCTTCCTGAATTGGGCCTGGGTGGAGGCGAATGTTAGTGCAAACATCCAAGAAAAAGGCTTCCAGCTCCCTCACGCGGGCAAGTCTCCAAATCTTCGTTTTTCGTTTGTAAAATGGCATAAAAAGCGCCTCCCTCTTAATATTGTGAGGATTAAATGAGATAGCTTGGGGAAAAATACTTCACAGCGCAAAAGCGCTAAGTAATCATTAGTGACCACTATTATTTAAAAAAAAAAAAAGCAACTGGTGACGACACACACACACACACCCCCACTGCCAAAAAATCCCGAGCACAAATCCTTCCTAACCTGCCTGCCCCTTCCTCGCTTTGCCTCAAGCACACCCAAGTTAAAATTTCTCTCGCCCACTTGAACTCGCCTGCCCGGACTCAAACTCCTGTGAAAGACCCGGACCTGTGCCAGGGGAGGCGCCCGGCGGGCCCAATCCAGCTTCGCCTCACGCCGCCCCAGCCACGCGCAAGAAAAGTTCCCCGCTCCGCCGCCAGCTAGGTGAGAGCGGTGTCACGTGACCGCTGGTCGCGCCCCCGCCCGCGCCCCCGCCCGCGCCCCCGCCCGCGCCCCCGCCCGCGCCCCCGCCCGCGCCCCCGCCCCCGCCCGCGCCCCCGCCCGCGCCCCCGCCCGCGCCCCCGCCCCCGCGGGGCTGGCGCTGCGTCACGAGGCCCCGCCCCCCGGCCTAGTTGCTCCTTCCGCGCTCGGCTCGCCCGGCACGCTGCGTGCCCGACGGCGGCTGGGGCGGAGATGGCTGCCTCCCTGCAGCGCATCGAGCGGCTGTCCAGTCGAGTGGTGCGCGTCCTGGGCTGTAACCCGGGCCCCATGACCCTGCAGGGCACCAACACCTACCTGGTGGGGACCGGCCCCAGGTAAACGTCTCTCCTTCCCCCCAACATACACAGCGGCCCGGGGGATCATGGAGCTGGGGCTCGGATAACTGCCCGCCGTTGGCGGAGGGGCTCCGCGCGGGCAGCCGGGCGCGGTGTCCGCCCGCCGGGCACCCCTACCCAGGACTGCTCGCAGTCTCTGCGATTCCCGGTCGCCCCTAAATCACTGTGTGTGTGGGGGGGGTAACCTCTCTAACTTACAAATGGCTAAGGAAGGAGAAATAATGAGCAGAAGAAGGGAAAAAAGCACCTTGTTTTTGAAACCAGATGTCCTTTGCTGGATGTTTGAATGCCGGTTAAGGGCATTTGAGAAATTAGGATAGGCTGGAGTGAGGAATCCAGGGAAGCATTGACTTTGTCTGCTGACCTTTGGCTTTTCACTGGTGTTTTGCCTGAGCATTAACTTCTCTTCACAAAAGCAGGTTGTGCTGAGGCCCTTTTCTTAACTAGGCAGCAGAGGGCAGGATTCCCCTGCTTCCACATTGTTCAAATCTGTGAAACCCAAGAGAATCCTCAAGCTCTTGGAAAAGAGGAGCTGACTGACCAATTTTGTCGACGTCGTCGTGATTTTTTACCTCATCTACTTTGCGAATAGAATAATCTATCAGTATTTGTAACATTTTCATCTTGTTCAGTTTTCGCTGCATTCTGCTTTAGTGAAAATATTCAGAAATGAGATTGGTTTGCATTGAGCAATTTTAATTTTGTACACTTAGTCTTTAGTATACCCTAGATAATACAAAATGAAATTAAGGTATAGCTTAGAATCTAATTGTGCAGTCTTGTTACAATAAAATATAGTTGACTACTAAAAACAGTTTAGTAGGTATAGTCTATTGAATTTTCGTTTAAAATACCTACAGTATTTGCATTTTCCAGTAAATCAGAATTTTAGAAGCAGTGGGATAGAGGAACTGGAAGTACTGCAAGTTAAGCAGGCAAAATGCTAAGTCTAAAATAAACAAGGCAGGGTCAGTAGGTACAAGAGCTTTGGACTGCCTCCAGAACCTAGTAGAATAGAGACTTAAGCACAAAAAATACCTGCTATTTGGGGCACAGTCTACCTTGGCTGGAACTCCATCACCCCAGGGAAGCCTTAGGCATTCTCTTTCCTCCTCAGTGTGTCATCTTAAACTGGCTCTAAAGTCAATACCTAAAATGAAAATTGTATATAGTCAAGATTACCCTATGAAGTGTCATAGGAAAACACTATGTTGGAGAACAATGTACTGTAAAACAATGTCAGTTTTACACAGCTTGTTTTTTTCCCCACCATTGAAACACGAGTGGTTCCATCTGAAAACCAAAGAAATTGGCTTGCATTTAGAAACCATGTTGTATGAAAAATACATAACTGTCTTTAAACACTAGAATTACATGCAGAGCAGCAAGGTGCTTGTGCTAGAGACAGAAAAACCTGAAACTGAGGGAGGAGCAGATTTGTAGTCTCCCATTTTACACTCATAAACTGGTAGAGTGAAAAGGTCAGTGGAATCACTCCTGTATAATATGAGTTAGATAGATACATACAGATAGATATGGGTCCAGATAGTTGAGCTACAATAAATTAATATGCAGCTGATGTTACTGTACTGTATTAAGTAGAAGTCAGGTGGCTAAAAATGAATATTAATTGAGTCCAAGAATTTCTGATGTCTCTACCCACCTGTTCAGCTGCACAAAACAGTTCTAAGATCTTATATCACTAAACTCAATGGCATTTTTCCATTCCCATTTGGTATCTTTTGATACCATTGACCACCCCCTCCTTCATTTGCTAACACTACATTCTCCTTTTTTTTTCTTATCTCTGTGGCTGTTCTTTCTCAATTTCATGTATATAATCAGACTCTCTTCCAGATCTTAAGTGTTTGTCACTCTCCTTTGCTTGGTGTGATGGCTTTAAGATATGCCCACAAATTCTTTGATACACCTCCCTGAAAAGAAGTGGAGCATAAGTATCCCCTTGAGTGTGGGCTGGAGTAAGAGTAATAAAGTAGAAAATAGCTTCCAAGACAAGGTCATCGAAGGCACTAGGGTTTCCTGGAGAAGCCGGTTGCCTTCCTTACCTGAGGACACTCAGGCAGCTCTGTGAAGAGGCCCAGAGGTATGAGAGTGGAAGATGCAATCCTAGTTGCGCTTTACTATGAAAATGGTAAATACTTTGAAGGCAATTGTTTGACTTCTAATAGGAAAAGACAGTTTAGTGGAGTAGAATTAAGACTCTGGATTCCAAATACTTGGATCCAAATTCTGATTTATGGATTTTGGACTAGACAGTTACCCTGAGTTTCAGGTTCCTTATTTATACAATGAGGGCTGTATATTACCTGCCTCATAGGGATATAAATAGGAGTCATTAAAATTTACTTGAAAAACCTTCTCAAAAGCATTTAAATTCTATCATGTGGAAAGCATACAATAATGTTAGCTAATATTTGTATCACTTCCCTCATAACATCCAGACAATATTGGGTTCATACTAGGTGCTCAGAAAATGCCTGAGAAATTTGTAAGAGTGACCACAAATTGACAGAGAGACCATTTAATAGCTGTCTTAATGTTGATAAAAAATACCTAAAAGAGGAAAATGATTCTAATTTCCATTACTTGAATATTTTTTTCTTTATTCATATAGTAGTGTTGCTGTGTCTATTAAGTGCCTAACCCTGTGCTCTAGTGAATAAGTCAGTCATAGATTCTTCTGCACTCTTTTCTTGTCCCTTTCATTAGCATAATTTGCATTTTCAAAATGATCTCCCTAGATCAAGTATTGTCTGTGGTCAAGAAAAACAGTCAACCAGCCCACATAGAAATGATACTAATCCTCTGCTGTAACTATTCACAGACATAGCAATAGAATTTCTATATGTTAAGGAGGAAACAGAACATTTTTCTCCCTAATTTGAAACTGCAGTTTTATTTATGCCACATGAAGAGTGATTCCACGTGCTTGGTTAAGCAGTCATCTTCTCCCCGAGAAGCACCAAGTATCTTGAACAGAGAAATCACTGTACCTCGAATCTGAATATAATGCTTTAAAGCACTGCTTCTTGCTGGGACCTGAAAGAAATCATTTAAACTTTCCAAAAACTAGTCTCCTTTTCAGTAAAATAAAATAATAAATAATAATACCTCCCTAGAATTGATCTGAGGATGAAAAATCAGTAAATTTGAAAACTCCAAATGGTTATATCAGTGTGTAAGTGGTTATCAGTATAACGTTTTTGTTTAATATTTGGTGCCAGTTTATTTTTTTAGATTTTTTTTATGTGGACACAACTCTATTTTTTTTAAGATTTATTTATTTATGCATACAAGAACTGGGGTACAGGCCAGAGGTGTGGTGGGTGAGAGGATTCACCAGAGACAGAGTGGGGAACAGAACAGGCAGATTGACGGAAATATACTGCTGAGGGGAGCAGCGGGCGAGTCAGGAGAGGTCTGCTATGCCATGTGGGTAGCTCCCTGGCTGGGGATCAAACTTGTGCTGCAGTGGCTGCGGATAGCTTCATAGGTTGTGTCTTAACCCCTTGCACCACCATGGAGGCCCGACACACCTCTATTTTTAATAGATTGCGTTTATTCCAGGACTTTTTGTTTTACTCACTTTGGAAGACCTTACTTTGCCCATCCCAGTTATGTTAGACCAAGACAGAACCCTAGTGTCAGAATGCTATCACTCACACTTGTCACACACTTGCCACAGAGGGCACAATCATTTTTTATTAGGTTTTATGGATCTACATCTTAACCCTGTTAATCTTCATCTTGACATTGACGTGATCTCTCCGGCCTTTAAAATAAGGACAATATTTAAATTTAGTTTCAGATTACAATGCTTTTCAAAACAGAGTTCCTTAAGAGGATGGGGAGGCAAGGAATTAAAAATAAGGGCGAGGTTTAGGTGTTATGCAAAAATTGAAGACATCTTAGTCTGAAGCATGGATGAATCCTTCTCAAGGGTCAGAAGACCCCCCAAAATATCCTTAGAGGTCTTAACAGACATCAAGAGTGTGCGGTTAATAAGTACCTAATCTCCCCAAATACATGGAAGCAACCAAAATCTAGCATAGTAAGCTAGAGAATATTGTTGTGAATATCACAGTATTATAGTTTTGTATATTTTTCATCTTGTGTGCCTAATGTGCACAATGCTAAACATGACACAGTATGTTATAGATATGTAAAAGAACCCATAAGTTATAGATATGTAAAAGAACCCATAAAACCCCTAAAATCCTTGAGCATGCAGTCTGTGTATTGCTCAGCTTTGCATTTTATAAAGTATATAGCACAGTATCTATCTGTGGTAATCATTCATTAGAATTCAAAATAAATTTATTCAACATATTTATTGAATGCCTATTATGTGACAGAGCTGTTCTAGACAACAGGGTATATATCAACAAAAATAGTTAACGAATCACATCCCAGATTTGATTTTATCATCAGCTTTTCTCCTCTACTAGAAGCAAGAGTTCTGAGCCTGAGGCTTACAGTTTATTGCCACTTTGCAGTGGGAACGAGATGAGGGAGAAGAGGGACACAGCACTCGTGGAGCAGGTTTGCAAGGCAAGACTCTGCTACTTGAGCAGAAGTTCTTGTGCCATTTATTGAAATCATACAGGCTAGTTAAAGCTGATCAAGTGACAATGGTATGAGGAATAAAGTCTGGAGCGTGGGATGGGATTGGGGGACAAAGTTTTACGAGGGACAGGAAATGTCCCGCGTAATGACCATACGTAATGACCAAATGTCATGGCTATACCAAGAGCCATTTGCATCAGTAAAGTATTTGATATTATCACAGGCAGTTATCCTGAGACCACCATGGAGATAGTCACGTAATCAGGTCAACAGCGGCTTATGAGTCGCCGGGCCTGCCTCATGATACCAGCTATACCCTATAGTAGTCAAGGAATTCTCTGCTGTGATTCATAGATAGCAAATAGGTCACCCATAAGTGGCCAGCTCATAGAAACTCATAGTAGTCCTCCAACGGATATATTTCAGCGAGTCTGATCTTGGCTGGGGAAAAATTATACCTTTAACCATCAACTGAAAGTTAGCCTTTGTTCAATTATGAATATAGTTATTTAAAAAAAAAAAAAAGTGTAGGGGCCTCCCCAGTGGCGCAGCAGTTGAGCGCTGGCTTGCGAGGCTGCCCGCGGCTTCTGTGGCGCCGGTTCGATGCCCGGCTGCTCCCCAGCCACCGGAGGAGGGTCCCACATGGCACGCAGACCTCTCCTGCCACCAGCTGCTCCCCTCAGCGGTGTGCTTCGGTCCTTCTGCCTGCTCTGCTCCCCTGCTCTGGCTCTGGCTCTGGCTCTGGTGAATTCTCTCACCCTCCCGCGCTTCTGGCTGTACCCGGTGCTTGTATAAATAAAATATAAATAAATAAATCTTTAAAAAAAAAGTGTAATATCTGTACCTATTTTTTCTCTAATATTTTCATAGGATATTACAATCATGACAGCTCTCAAAATAGTGTACACATCATTATTTAGAAATTAGAGTCATTATAAAGTTTGGTGCTAATCCTGATATTTCATGATAGTGAGGAAGCACATGTAATAATACTGTATCAATTTCTTTTATTTTGATAACTATTTAAGTGTAATTGGTTTATTTTGTAATCCTGTGTATTTTATGCACTCCAAAATATTATTCTGAGACTGGTCTATAGGTTTCACACTGCTAAAGGGGTCCGGAAAATTAAAAAGTCTAGGATTACCTGTGATTGTTCATCAAAAACTGCTGAAGTATTCCTCATATCCAGAGAAAATGGGCATTGGATTGAGAAAGATATGAGTTCAAATATATCTTCTGTTGTAGGTTGTGACATTGGGCAAGTTAATACATGTATTGTCCAACTTCTAAAGGCCTCGATTTCCTTATCTATACAAGAGTAAAATCTCGGGATTGTTTTGGTAATTAAATGAGTTAAAAATAAAAATACTGCCTTATTTATTCATCCAACAATTATTTATTGAGTATCTAGTACATGCAAGTATCTAGCCTGTGGCAGAAACAGACAAGGTTGTTGCCTATGGGGCTTGGGAGGGTGTGGACATAGGCAATAAATAAACAAACAAACATGTAAATGTCAGTGGTAATAAGTGCTGTGTAGAAAAAACAAAAGAAGACAGTCAGCAGTGTCATTAAAATTCACCATCACCCAAACCAAACTCTCAAATTTGCACCCTTCAATGTTTACTGTCTTGATTAATTACACACTAATCAACTCATCTGAGAAACCTCAGAATCAGTTCTTTCCCTTCCCTTCCATGTCCAAATGTTTAAAAAGCTCCTGTAGATTGCACCTCCTAAATGTTCTTTAAACCATCTCTTCCTTACATTTCCACTGTCAATTGGACCTTCCAATGCACCCTGGGACTGTATAGCCATCTGGTTTCCCTATCTCCAAATGAGTCAGTTATGACACTGTTTCTGTAAAGTAGAGCTACTGCTCTATGGAATTTAAAATGTAGATATAAGCCAGTGGACCTTAAGGCTGCTGTCCCCACACCTTACGCCACCGCCATCTGTGAGAGAGCAGTTTGTTTTTATTGGTGGTGACTTTCAAGGCATAGTGTTAAGGAAACAAGCCATCCAATATAAAATAGCCATACAGTTAGCTTGTCATATTTACCCTCTTTTTTTTTTTTTTAAGATTATTTATTTATTTATTTATACATACAAGCACTGGGTACAGTCAGAAGCACAGGAGGGTGAGAGAATTCACCAGAGCCAGAGTGGGGAACAGAACAGGCAGAAGGACCAAAATACACTGCTGAGGGGAGCAGTGGACGCGGCAGGAGAGGTCTGCGCGCCATGTGGGACCCTTGCCGGCAGCTGGGGATCAAACCAGCTCTGCAGAGGCTGCGGGCAGCTTCGCAGCCCAGCACTCAACCGCTGCGCTGCCAGAGGAGACCGGATATTTACCCTCTTAATGTTCCACAAAATGCTTTCTGTTGTCTGTCACTATTGTTTCTTTTCACAACTTCCTCTTCCCATCCTTCACTAGAAAGTAAACAGGATTTTTGTCAAGAAAGGTGTGAAAGATGATAATTCATAAAAAGTTATTGATAATAGATGAATGAATGATGAATCTCATCAAGATTAATCTCTCCCCCAGCCTGAATTAAGCAGGTGTTACTGTGGAAACCACATGAATTAAGAAGTTTGAGAATTGGCTCTTGAGGAGAAGAAAATAATCCTTTTTTAGTTCAGAAAAACTTCATAGAGAAAAAAAAATCATTTCCATAAATAGACGAAGGGCAGACAAAGTATAAGGAAGGTTCAAGACGACAAGCAAAAAGTATAACTATAAGGTTGTATAAGTAAAGAAAGAAAGCAGCTCAGACATTTCTCCCGTGCTTCCCTACTACCTTCATTTTCATGTGTTAAGGAACCAATGTAAAACACTATTGAGTTTTGTATCTACTGCAGAAACTGGATTTATTAGTGATACCTTTGAAACAATTTCTTTCATATCTATGAGACATTTGAGAATGTTGTAAAAGACCTTAAAGGCAAAGTTAACAGAAGCACATTTTGTAGTGCAGAATACCTGAGTTTGAATGCTAGCTTGAATGTACCATATCCTTGGACAGGTTACTCAATTTCTACATATAATGATGGAATACCTAACTTAAGCAGTTGTTATAAGTAATCTGATTGTTAAAATATGCCATTTCCTTCAAATAGTGCCATATTTAAGTGCTGGTAAATATCTATTCTTACTGCTATTCTTTGTTTAGACCTAAATTTAGCTCTAAGTTTTGAAGAATTTATAGGTGAGTGAAGCTATAGTTATGTATCTAAGAATACTGAAAATAAAGCAATATATATAATTTCTTTTTTTTTTAGATTTTTATTTATACAAGAACTGGGGTATAGGCCAGAAGTGCGGGAGGGTGAGAGGATCCACCAGAGACAGAGTAGGGAGCAGAACAGGCAGACTGACGAAATACACTGCTGAAGGGAGCAGCAGGAGAGACAGGAGAGGTCTGCACGCCATGTGGTATCTCCACGGCCTGGGATCGAACTGGCACTGCATAGGCTGTGGACAGCTTCACAGTGCTGCTCTCAACCACCTGTGCCACCAGGAAGGCCCAATATATATAATATCTTAAATAAATTTTCTGTGTGGGAAAAATGCTAATATTAACTCTGTTCCAATTGTGTTAATTCTCTTCCATTTATTTTTCAGGAGAATCCTCATTGACACTGGAGAACCAGCAATTCCAGAGTACATCACCTGTTTAAAGCAGGCTTTGACTGAATTTAACACAGGAATTCAGGAAATCATAGTTACTCATTGGCACCGTGATCACACTGGAGGCATAGGAGATATTTGTAAAAACATCAGTAATGGTAAACAAAAAAACTCTCATTAAATTCATTATTAAGAAAAAGTAGATTTTTAAGAACAATTTGTTTCAGTTACAGGTTAAGTAAGCTAGTAAACCATTTATTGAATAACATCTATTTAAATGGTACTTTTAAACATTAATATAACTTGGCCATTATCTCCAGTTTTAACAAAGGAACAAAGAAAAAGTCCTATTTTCTATTTCAAATCTCTTCTCCCTCTTCTTTTGCACCTTTGCCCAGTGATGACCAATTTTAATTTAGTCTATATGACAATTTCTACTTTAGATTTAATAAAAACTAACCATTATTGGAATACTATTCAGCAATCAAAAAAGATAAACTAATGCCATTCGCAGCAACATGGATGAAGCTAGACAGGATTATGCTCAGTGAAATAAGTCAGAAGGAAAAAGGAAAATACCAGCTGGTTTCACTTATAGGAGGAATATAGGGGAAACAAACAAGGGATCAGAAGTTTGAATTGCTAAGTAGCAATTCATGGTAGGAATATAACACAGTTTGTTTATCTTTTGCCTATTGGACATTTTACCCACTTTCTTTAGATTAAAAATTTTAAGTTTTGGGTTCCATTCAAAATAATATTTTTATAATAGATTACCTATTCAATTGCTTTAAAGAAAATCAAGGAGAAATTTGGAACTGCTTTATAGCCACTAAAATTTTAATACTTTACTTGAGAAGTGCCTTGTTGTCTTTCATTCTGAACTGTATTGAAACTATATAGACTGCATGCAGATCTGGAGTTGTTCAGCACTGAATTGTACAAGTGCCTTCCAGAATCCCCCCAGAAATGCTCCATGTATTTCTTCATCCTCTAAATTCTTAATCATTAGCATTTTTACTCCATTTTGTTTTATGTTATTCACTTTTTCCACATTTTTACTATTATGTTTAATTATTATTTCTGCAGAAATTTTTCAACAACCTGCATTTTTATAGGTCACACCAAAAATAAGAATGCCTTTAATAAGATTGTAGTGGAAATATACAGTAACTCCATAGCAACCTGCTTAAAAATTTTAAAACACAGAGTATAATTTAGGAACTTCTAGTGACTTATAGGGAGCATGCATTTTACTAGACATGAGAGTTAATTTAACCCCAGACTGGTTGAATGTTTTGTTTTGGGTGTTTTGTTTCTTTCTTTTTTTTTTTTTTTAAGTAAATCCTATAAAAATATTTTGTTATCTTATAATTACTGTTTTGCAGCAGAAGTTGGATCTTTGCCACATATTTCACAACTGAGACCCAAGGACTCAGATATTTGCTTCTGTACTATTCAATTAGAATATGTTTTTTATTAAAAAGCATTATATGTAAACAATACTATATATCAGTTTAAATAATTAGCATTAGCAATGATGTTATAATTGATTATTCAAACCTTAACAAATAGCTGAGTGTTTGCTCCTCATAAAATAATTATCTGATAGAGACAGAAAATAGGTAAGTGGTTGCCAGAGCTGAGAGATGGAGAATAGAAAGTGACTGCCATTGATTACAGGGTATCTTTGGGCAGTTTTGAAAATGTTCTAAAATTAGGTCATGGTGATGGTTGTACAGTTCTTTAAATATTATTTTTTTAACACTGATTTGTAACTTTAAAAGGATAAATTATTTCTCAGTAAGCTTTTATTAAAATGATTATTATATGATTGCTTTCAGCATGCCCTTCTTCATCCTGCCAATAGATTGCTGTTATGAATAGGATATATGTTTTCATATTTATACATAATTTTAAAAACTGACACAAAGTAATTTTATGGTATAATATTTCTTTTGTAATTTTGAGATAAATGTGATTTGGGGTGAAGGATTGTCTGCCAAAAGGCTTACAACTTGAAATACTGTGTTTTTTAATGAAGACTAAAAGACAAAATTGTGAAGATTAAAAGCAAAAACAGAAAATACCTCACCAACTCACTCAATAATGAAGACAAACTTATTAGGTAGTGCCATTTCCCAGAATAATATATTATTTTGCTTCAGCCTCTAAGATAAAAAGTAGTAGTTTGGGGTTGGTGAAGGAAGGTGCTAGTTGTTTTGTATTTACTTCAATATTTCCATCTCCTTTACTCTCCATACTAACCAAACTTATGTGCCTTGTCAGTTTTCTCTGATGTCTTTTTCTCCCACCATAGTTCTATTTCTATGATCCTATCCCTAATACTCTTTACCTTCTATTTGGGTCATTGCCTTTGTCCCTTCCTAATCTTTCTGTTCTCTCACTTTCCAGTCTCCCCACCAAAAGCTGCCATATTGATTAACCTGTTAACACTATTTCATTAACTTATGGAAGAGTGAACAGTGGCCACATTCAGTGAAGTTTAAATTCTTCTATTCTGTGAAAGGCAATTTGAGGCTCTCCATGATTTCAGCGCCTCCTACCTATCACACCTTTTCTCAAATCTTCCCAGATAGTGTTTTGCATTAGACAAGTTGGTAGCAGTTATATTGTCGCACATATGCCATACTTGTTCTCATTCCCACACCCTTGCTAATACTCTTATCTACAAATCTTTTCTCGTAACCTTTCCCATCCTCCTCATCCTGTATATCATACCTCAAGTTCTGTCATATTAATCCTTTCTTAGTTTTTCCCTTTCTCTAACTCTTGTTTTTATGATCAAAATTGTTCACTTTGTATTCATTAAACAGTACTACATATAGTTCTTCAATCATTTCTTATTTATAAGTTTTATTTCCCCAACTAAAACAGTTTTCAATTACTTTGATGTCATGGAACTTATAGTCATACTATACATTGGATACTGGTTAGATAATTTGCACTCAATTATTGATTGGCTAGTTATTGATTTTTCTTTATGTAATTAAGAGGTAGAATGTATTAAATTTATTATAAATTTTTAATATCTTAGTCCCAGGTTTGGGGCTTGAATTTTATACTATCATCCATTTACTATTAACTATTGCCAGGACACCATGACTTCTTTACTGTAAGTTAGGCACTAGATAGAGTTCTCATCTTCTCTGTTATTGCCTCTTCAATACCCATCTTGATAACAAAGCTAGCTAGATTATACAGAACTACTTTCAAATTGTATAAAATAGGAGTGACTGGAACACAAAGACTTTTATGTAGACTTAGAGGGTCATAAGAGAATAGAAAGCTCTTTTGTTGAGATAAAAGAAAGTTACCATCCTAGAGTATACTGCTATAATTTGTACCATTTTTACTATCTCAGTGTTAATATTTTTTGCAGCCCTTCATAAATGTTATCTGAAAAGACTGCATTATCATTTAAAGCATGACTTAATATATTTCATATGTTTTGTGGCTAGGCACTGAATATTGCATTAAAAAACTCCCAAGAAATCCTCAGAGAGAAGAAGTTATAGGAAATGGAGAACAACAATATGTGTATCTGAAAGATGGTGATCTGATTATAACTGAGGGTGCCACTCTAAGGTAAGTGTCCTAATGTCCTTTCACCAGGGAAGGCAGTAATAGAGGGAAGTCCTATATATATATGTATTAAAATGAAGGTTGTAGAAAGAAGGCTTCTGCATATTTGCTTGAGTTGAGATTGTCTCAGGAAAGGTACAAAAGATCTGATAAAATTGTTACTCTGGAAAAAGAAAATTGACTTGCTTGAGAAATGGTAACAACAGCTCTCTACTCTTTTAATTTTAATTATTTTTTTGAATTATACGATTATCATTTTTTAAATAATAGCATTTTAATTATTTAAAAAACAGGTCAGTTGGGTTCATTTAGAAATCTACCCACCAGTTCATTTTAGGGCTTTCCCATGCTCTCACTTCCAAAAGGTGACCCATACCTAAGGTAAATACATTTTAGATCAGACCATTAAGCCCTCATCACCTATTGAGGGATTCAAAAAGGTGTTTTTAACTCAATAATTGTGAGACTGAACTAATTAGACTCTCTTTCTCTCCCCCACAATCTCTTCTTGGTTTATGATTTCAGAATACTCATCTGCTCAGTTCTTAAGATTCTATTTATTCTTGTAAGACAGAAGCTGACTCCTCTTTGCCTTTAGCACCCTAGATACCCTTGCACACCACATCTAATTAGGTTAGCTTTATTCAACCTATAACAAACTAGCATAACTAATAAGTTATACTTATTCTGTTTCCCAAGTCACAATCTGGTCTAATCATTTTTATAGTCTTAGTTCCCACTACCCACCATGCAAACACAATCAGCCATCTCTAGATACTCTTGGCACATTGTGTGTCTTCATGCCTTTGCTCATAACTTTCCCTTTATTAGGTTTCACACTTTCCTACTGCTTTTCTTTCTGGTAAATTCTTATATATGCATTCTTCAAAGCTCATTTCACGTGTTACTTACTTCTAGAATCCTTTCTGATTAAAATCTACTACTCCCTCCTCTTACATTCATATGACTTTTGTTATTTTATTATAGCACTTATTAATTGTAATTTTTGTGTTCATAGAGAGATGTCTCCTTAAAAGGCAAGTAACTCCTTAGATTCGCCTTATTAGTTAATGCCAGTTGCTACAGCAAACCAACCCAAGGAAATACAGTTTAATTTCATACCCAAGAAAAAAATGAAACCAGTTTTATGATAAGCTAGCCATCCTCTGCTATAGGAAGACACCAGATTCATCTTTATCTGCTCAGTCCCTGACATAAAGCATTGAATATCCTATATGTACTAAATATCTACAAAGAAATGAATAAACAGATGAAAGAGAAAATGGGGTAATGGATATCTGTGCCTCCTTTCAAACCAATATTCCCTGTTTTACATTTTGCCTGTGATTTGCAAATTTTAATTTACAAACCAGCTATTTTCTAGCAATTTTCCTAAAATTTTCCTAGAATTTTGCTAAAATTCTAGCAATTTTCTAGCAATTTTATATACTTTTCTGTATATAAACAGAAAAGTGTGCATATCAGTGTGCAATGTAGTCAGTTGTTACAAACTGAATAAGCCATATGACCAGCACTCAAGTCAAGAAACAATACCTGTGCCCCAAAGCCTCCTTCATGCTTGCTTCTTATCACCATCTCCACCCCTTAGTTCGACTCATAGATCAAATTGATGCCAGTGATCTTAATGTTATCTGAAGTCTATTTAATTTTTGTTTTTCTAAGTTCTAATAAGGTAAGCATAAGAGTTGGTTTAAAGATTTGGGGAAACACAAATAATCCCCAAAAAACAGATACTCTTTTTAAATGACTTAGTAAATAATCTTTTTTAAGAATGTAATTCTGGTTATGCTAAAATCTGAATAAAACATTTAATTTACTGATGACCATTGTTTTCAATTACCATTTTTATAAAGTCAGTAGAACTTAATTGTTTTAAAATCATTTAGATTCATTGTTAAACACAGTTCCATAAACACAAAGTTAAATCTAGTTAAGACTCCAAGCATTGATGTGCAATTGATCTTGTCCACGTGCCAATTTTGAAAGAAAATAAAATACAATAGAGATACAAATAATACCCACAAAAACGCTTCAGTAAAAACTAGAAAGTTAGCATTTTTCAGCAAGGATTTGACTATGGATATATCCTTCAGGAATTTTCTAGTGAATTAAGTTTAATTTCTTGAGGAAGTCAATCTGATGGCTTTTGTTGGCTGTTATAAAATTTCTGAAAGCACCATCCTTAGAAAGTCTATCACAGAAGTGGCAGAACTAGATAAATGTTCTACCTGATGAATGGGAAGGCCACAGCTGCAGTTCCTCTGATCTTTAGCAAAGCACCTCTGATGTCATTTCCTTTTCTCCTCCTGCCTATGTGAGGTGAATTTTAACACAGCTTTTTATGCAAATTCAAGCATTTGCCATCCAGGTGACTGGAGAATTGGAATTTCTGATCCCTTAATTTAAGAAATCTTACTGCCTTCAACCTCGAAAGTATCCAAACCATGATTGAGTTCTGGCTGAGGAGTAATAAAGGAAGCATTACAGGCACGTTGGTGTATAAGACAGTTTGCAGGCTCTAAAAAAGAATAGTTCTCCAAATAAGTTTTGTAAATTAAAAAAAAGAGACTGGGGGTACCATTTGTAAATGCATTTTATGTATGGTTACCCACAAGATAAGATACAGTCTCTACACACATTTTATATTGCTGGAAATATACCTCCTGGAATTATGTTCATTTAACATTGCATACTTTGAACTAATAGGTTGCAGCAGGTTTAATTAGACAAAAGAGACAATTTCTAACAATTCATTAATAACCTGCCCTTGGTGCATCTAAAATATACTAATAGTTTCCAATATGGAAAGCATACACTTGAAAAGCCATAAAAGCATAATAGTTCCTAATGTCAGTTTTTACTGCCTCTCAAAAATAATTGCTCCCATTACATCAGTATCTCTTGTTCTTTTTCCTTATATCTATTACATTTTTAGCATATTCTTATAAAGACTTTACAGTTTTAATATTTAGTATCAAGGATTTGATTGATGGTGAGAGTAAAAGAGAAACTCTTCTATAACCATTTCAGTTTTCTTAAATACTGTTATTTAAGAGCTGAATTTTGTCAAATGTCTTTCAGTGTGTGGATATGACCTTACTGGTTTTCTCCATAGCTTTATTATTTTCAGGAATCTTATGATACTGAATCAACTTTGTGTTTTTTTAAATAACTTTATTGGGTCGTGATACTATTTTCAAATATATTTTGGGATTCTCTTAATACTTTAGTTTTTTTGTATTGATCCATTAGTGGGAGTGGGGAGTGAACTCTATTCATTTTGGGCAGCCTTTGTCAGACTTAGGATTGTTAAGTTTTCTCTCTCTTTCTGTGCTCTGGGATAAGTTAAATAGTAAAATATCTGACCTTAAAATGTTTGCTAGAGTTATCCTATGAAAAAACTGAACCTTTAGTTTCTGGCGACAATTGCACATCTTTTTATTGGAGCTTCATTGTTCCTGCTTAGTAACATTGTCCTTAGTAACACAAATAATTTTAAACATATATCTGTGTATTTCGCTTTATGGATTCTCTTTTTAATACAACATTAAACTTTAAACAAATTGTGTAATCTAAGATACCACTCTCATTACTTTGTTAAAAAGATTTACTTCTTATTGTAACTACCATAATCTAAAAATCAAAATTTCAAAACACAGATATCTTTACTGGGCTTATTAGGCCTGCAAAGAAGAGAGGCTCACAGAATTACCTTTGATAGTATGCGCTTGTTGTGCAGGCAAGTGACATAAAAATTCCTAAAGTGAAAGTGGTTGCCTCTAGGAAGAAAAAAATAAACAGACCTGTGCTGTAAGTGTAACAAATCTTGGAGGATTGTTCAATTCCTGTCACTATCTTGATTTTTTCCATTTTAGGTATTTATTAATTTCACACTCTCAAAAAATTAGGATTGGCTTTTTCACTTCTGCTGTTTATGGGAACTGTACTTATCCCCCATCTTGTAATGTCTTAATTTTGGTGAGATCAGTATTCAGTGTTTACATTATTATGACTATAGGTGCTATTTGAGCTGAACCATATAATAAACTATATTTCTATAGTATTCTATGTACTTACCATTAATTCAACTCTGACTATATAACTCTCCTCTCAGGATATTTAAATGTATCAAGTGAATGTGGGCAATAGAACAGGAGAAAAATAGTGTAAGGTAAGTGTAAAGGATTCTGTCACTTCCACCTTCCAGATTAACTTCCCTCATTGCCTCTGTACTTGCTGTAATCTGGGCTGGTTTCCTTCCAGACCTGAATTTCTTCCCAGCTCAGCTTTTTCCAGTGTTGGATCCTTTGGCTCTTTACAGTGTGGGATCTCCTATTTCTGTACTCCATAATTTCCTTTTTTGGTGCAACCCATCTCCTATAGCTTCCTGTGAAAGAGTACTTTTTTGAGACATTACATATCTAAAAATGTCTTTTTTCTAATCCAACAACTTATGTTTCACTGGTCTGGAACAGACTTCAACCCTGGTATTTTATGCCAGAAATAAAAGTTCTGTTTTCTGAGCAGACAATGAATCAATTAGTCCTTATTTTGGGTAGCCCTCCCTACTTTGCCCTCTGCTTCCTGATTCTTACTGTACCGCACCCCGAGACATTGGAGAATTCTGCAGCATAAATCTGGTTGATTCTCAGTTTTCACCGCTATAAGCTTAGGCTTCAGTTTTCTGTTTGATATGTCACATATCACTCATCTGTCTTCCTTCTAGCTTCTAAAATCTTAGTGATATAGTCTGTTCTCATCCATGTGGGTTTATATCTTAAAAATTCCCTTCATGTTTATATAAAGGCAAATTATAATGCTGTACAGGGGAAACCTATATAATGTTACAAACCAGTATTTCACTGACTAGTGAAATAATTAAAAAAAAAAACAAAAACAGAAAAAAGTCCCTGTAAGGTAACTTTATTGGTGGTTAGGAGGAAAACAAAATAGATCTGGGATTCAATCACTATCTTTAACCAGAAACTCATGCTCAATTCCTAAATATTAAATACCAATATGTAAATACTTGCCCAGCCCTTCCCCCAAAAATCCATCATTGAGAATATTTATTTAAAATATTCCAAGCAGCGGCCTCCCTGGTGGCACAAAGGGTTAAGTCAGTTCTATGAAGCTATCCTCGTCCATTGCTTACCTTAACGGTGTATTTCAGTAGATCTACCTGTTCTGCTCCCCACTCTGTCTCTGGTGAGTCCTCTCATCCCCTACACCTCTGGCCTGTACCCTGGTTCTTGTATACATAAATAAATAAATCTTTTTAAAAATAATAAAATATTCCAAGCATATGGGGCCTCCCTGGTGGCGCAGCGGGTTGAGTACAGCACTGTGAAGCTGTCCACAGCCTCTACAGTGAGGATTCGATTCCTGGCTGACCAGGGAGATTCCCACATGGCGCAGCAGCCTCTCCTGTCACGCCTGCTGCTCCCCTCAGCAGTGTGTTTCATCAGTCTGCCTGTTCTGCTACCAGCTCTTTCTCTGGTGAATTCTCTCACCCTCCTGAGCCTCTGGCCTGTACCCCAGCTCTTGTATAAAAAATAAACCTTTAAAAAAAAAAAATTCCAAGCATATAAAAATGCTACTGTTCTACTATGTGGAATAGACAAAGATAATCTCTTAAGCTAAATAAAATACAATTTAAACCATATTGCATCAGATATTTATTACTATCTCCTGTGATTTAGTTATCTAGAATGTAAAGTGATTAATATTACCCATCCCATAGTGGTATAAAGGTTAATTGTTTAATACCTATAAATCCCTAAAGACTGGTACTGGGGCCTCCCCTGGTGGTGCAGCGGTTGAGCGCTGGGCTGCAAAGCTGCCCACAGCCTCTGCAGCGCCAGTTCAATCCCCCATGTTTCTGACTGTAGCCAGTGCTTGTATAAATAAATAAATCTTAAAAAAAAGAAAAAAAGACTGGTACTGGCACATTGAAAACAATATATTAACATTAGCTTCTACTAAATACCAAGCACTAGGAATATAAAGATGAGAAAAAGACAAGAGTTCTCCCTTCCAGGAATTTATAGCCTTGTGACGTAAAATGGTAAACAAATAAGAAAACAGTGTGAAACCTGCAGTAATAGAAATATAATCTAAAGTACAAAAGAATACAGAGGAAAAAATGATCAGTATAGAGGATTGAGTCTGTAGCGACTAAGAAATCAAGAGGGTTCTCACAGAGCAAACTATTTAGACTTAACTATTTTTTCAACAAGTTGGTTTTTTTTTCAGTTTTTCTATTTTTTCCCTACAATATATCCCCTTGTCCTTTTCTCCCTCCCCCCTTAACAATAGTGCCATCACTGCATTTATTAATGTATGCTGGTTTTTTATATTGTCAACTTGTCCACTATGTAAATATCCAGTATTTTTGTCATTCTGACTTTTCTACACGTTATTCCCTCTAACTCCCTACATTTTGGTATAAAGAGCCACATTTCGTCTTTCCTTGTTTTTGAATAGTGTTCCGTAATGTGGATAAACTATCTTTTTGATCTAATCTTTGCTTGATGGCTGTTAGACTGCTTCCATGCCCTAGCTATTCCAAATCATGCTGCAATAAATATTGTACAGCAAATGGTTTTTGCATTGATGTTTTCATGTTCTTTGGATAGATTCCCCAGAATTATTGCTGGGTCATACAGTATTTTGTGTATTGTTTTTCTTTTTTTGAAAATACTGAAAGCAATACTTTATTATATTCAGATAACCAAGACCTTTTTAAAAAAAGATTTATTTATATATGCATACAAAAGCTGGGGTACAGGCCAGAGGTGCGGGGCGGGTGGGGGGGTGAAAGGATTCACCAGAGACAGAGTGGGGAACAGGCAGACTGACTGAAATACACTGCTGAGGGGAGCAGTGGGCAAGACAGGAAAGGTCTGCTGTGCCATGTGGGTAGCTCCCTGGCCGGCCGGGGATGGAACTCGTCCTGTAGAGGCTGCAGATTGCTTCACAGTGCGGTGCTTAACCCCTTGCGCCACCAGGGAGGCCCAACCAAGACCTTTTAAGCGTATTTTGTTTTGTTTTGTTTTTTTCAATGAATTCTAATCCCTTTCCATAGTGGCTATGCTACTTTACATTCCCACTAGCAGTGTAGTAAGTTTCCTTTATCTCTGCATTTTCTCCAACACTTGTTGAGGGTCTTTTTAATATGTGCCATTCTGATGGGTGTCATCCATTTTGATTTTAACCTGCATATCTCTTATTGGAAGTAATGATGAACATTTTTTCATGCATCTTCTGGATATTCTCTTTGGTGAATTTTCTATTGTCAAATTATACATGTTTTTACGTATCTTTGATATTAACCCCTTTACATTTACATATTGTATGAATATTTTCTTCCATTCTGTCCTTTTGACTTAGCTCCATTAATCATTGAGCACTTCACTGCTATCTGACAAAGGATGTCTCAGTATCACAGTTTACTTTCCCTGCCCCAGACCTGGAGCCAGTAATGTGTGCAAGAAGCCCTTGTTTCTTTAAGTGGATAGTGGTATTATGAACTTCTAGAGATGAGTGTGAGGTGTGCTCACTACCACTAGAGTATCATTGCTTCTGGACCTTCTATAGAGAAAACAAACAAAATGAAAAAGAAATGAAATGGTGATTTTATAATGATTCCTCAACTCAGATAGAAACAATCCAAAACATAACTCCCTCATTTCATGTATATTTTTTCCTTTTCCTGCAATATTCCATTGGTCCTAAACATCAATTTATTTATATGTTTACACTGTCATAAAATAAACACAAGAAAGTTTTAGAAAAGCATAACTAATATACTTCCAACAATAAACTCATTAAATTGAAAATATCTTTGTAATTCTTTTGATCCCAAGATAATGTTCTATTAAGGATGTATAGTCTTAGTATTATAATTGAAAGTTTTTTGAATTCATTTTAAAATACGAATTTTAGCCATCCAGTGTATAATAAGGTAAGTTATTATAGTCTATGTAAAGGTTTTCTTTTTTCTTTTTATTTAATTTTATGCCTAGAGTATATAAAATATTTACATAACTTGAAAGTTAAAGCTATTTTTTTTTAAATTTCTAAGAGAAATCTTCCTTGTATCTCTTTTTCCTAAGCTCTATAGGTAGCTATTTTCACTAGTTTTTGATTTATCTTTCCTGACTTCCTTTGTGTAAAAATAAGGAAATATATACAGTCATGTATCATTTAACAACGTTAAGTCAACAATGTTTAAGTCAACCACCACCATCTGTGTGAAGGTGGTCCTGATAGGCTATACAATATAACCTAGGTGTCTGGTAGATTATACTGCCAGGTTTACGTAATTACACTCTCTTACATTTACACAACTACAGAATTTCCTAACGAGGTATTTTTCAGAACATAGCCCCATCATTAATCAATGCATGACTATATATAAGTTTTTATTCCCCCATATTTTTTATACAGAAGAGCATACTATGAACACTTTTTTGTGCTTTTATCCCATGACAGTAATGTATCCTGTACATTACTGTACAGGATATCACTTATCACTTCATAAGTAGATAAGATTGTAGATATCCCATATCACTTCATCCTCAATCTTTTTGATGTCCACATAGTATTCCATTGGATCAATGTCCCATTAATTTATTCATGGTTGCCTATGGAAGGACATCGATCTGGATGTTCCTAATGTTTCTTTACTATAAATAACTTCATGAATACATTGTGCATTTTTTTTCTGTATTTGTGAAAGTATATTTTCAGGATAAATTTCTAGCAGTAGGATTGATGGGTGAGAATGTTAATGGCTATATAATTTTGCTAGGAAATGCCAAATTCCCCCCAGTATTTCTGTACCATTTTACACTCCCACCAGCAACACATGAAAGTGCTTTTATCCCCATAACCTTGTCATAAAGTATGCTGTGTGTGTTTGCTTAGAAAACTGAAAAAATATATTTTTAAATAATGAAAGTACAGTCTTAGAGTAAAATTACTGATGATTTTTATCTCCTTTAATTCTCCTTTTCAGATTTATTGTGATCAGTGTTTCTTGCCATAAAATAAGGAAAAAAAGTGAGAAAATATAAATTTCTTCTTCAGAGTAAGAAATTTAAAGAAGAAAATTTTCTGATAAGTCTCACTGAGCCACCAAAAAGAAAGGAGCTCTGTAACTCTTGACATCATTTATTTGTGTCTTGTACAGAGACACAATAGAGAAAAATTTACTTCTCAAAATTTCTTCTAAGTTTAAGAATTTATAACCATTATTATTTCTTTCTTCTTTCAACAGAGTTATATATACACCTGGACATACTGATGATCATATGGCTCTACTTTTAGAAGAGGAAAATGCTCTCTTTTCTGGAGATTGCATCCTAGGGGAAGGAACAACTGTATTTGAAGATCTCTATGATTATATGAATTCCCTAAAAGACTTATTGAAAATCAAAGCTAATATTATATATCCAGGTGGGTAATTTTGTAAATCTTTAAAACCATTTGCATCAAACAAATGAGAAAAATTCATTTTGATTTGTCTGTGTGTGTATGTTCTTTGTGTTTTCAGCCTTGAAGATATAAACTGCCCCTTTAAATTCTAACCCTAAATCTTATCTACCAATGTGGTTAGAAAGAAAGCTAAAAGTTATATTAATAATTATTTATAAAGAGGGGTTGGGGAGAGTACAGTGGACTATGGTGGAAGACTGTGGTTGCTTTGGTGACAGGAGAGCTATGGTGACCACACCTGAGGGGAGAAATCTTATACTGTCAAAAAATTAACAAGGATATAAAGCAATGAAATATCATTAAAAAAATAATTTTTATGAAGATATGAGGATTATTTTCTAACATCTACATGACTATTAGTTAAACAAAGGAAATAAACTTATATTGGAACAAGAAAAAACTTCATCCCATATGCAGTCCTCACAATTGTTAACTAGATTTCTGTTGTGAACCACATTTCAGCTGTGTACCCTTTACTTTTTTTACTCATTAGTGAAATAACAGTAGCTTACCCCTGAGCTGTAAAATTATATATTTCTTTTGATTTTACAGAAAAAGAAACCTGTTGTTAGTGTCTGAACTGACAGTACATTGCTCAATACTGTGAATATCCCCTCCATCCTAAAAGCTAAGATACAGGACCCAACATGAACACCCAGAAGGAAAAAGAGACTATAGTTTACTTAAGTTTTTATATCTTTCTGACTTGTTCTTAACCAAAACTTACCTTGGAAAAATCCATAAATACGGTGTCTACAAAACCCTGTATTCTCTCATCAGTTTCTTCTGCTGAGGGAGTAGGAAATACACAGTGAAACCAGGCACTTGGATTAATATTATGACATAAAAGGAATGGATGCTAACAGCTATTCTTAAAGAAAAGAGTATATATTTGACGTACTCATTTTCAAGCAAAGCTAATGATAGACTGCCTCATACAGGTTCTTACATTTGCTTTAGTGAATCCAATGAACTGGCTTATTAGCACAGCAGGAGCTTATATGTAAATTATGTTCTTTCACCATAGCTACCCTGTATTAAAGCCTGCTACCCTTCAGGTATCCTGCAGGGACCTTTACAGCTATTGTGCCCTCAAAAACCCAGTGAAGTACATTGTGGTGACCTCATTGCACAACCGAAGAAACAAGCTCAGAGATTCAGGAATTTTCATGGCCACACAGCTAGTCAGTATTGATGGTCAATATTCTAACCAAAGCCCATGCTCTTTACATGATAATTAGGTTAGCCTATTTCTGCATATTTTGTTCACAAATATTGTAAACATCTCTCTCACAGGGTTGTGTAATACATTAATTTGCACTATGTTAAAGAGCAAGTAAAATTTTTTAAGATTTATTTATTTACGCATACAAGAACTGGGGTACAGGCCAGAGGTGCGGGATGCGAGAGAATTCACCAGAGACCGAGTAGGGAACAGAACAGGCAGATTAACTGAAATACACTGCTGAGGGGAGCAGCAGGCAAGACAGGAGAGGTCTCTGCTGCACCAAAGAGCAAGTAAATTTCAATAAAACAACCTAGAATGTCAATATTTCTGAATTACTAGCCTATACAAAGGCTTCTTAGAGTTCTGCTGTGGTCCTTGTGAATTTTTAATGGTTCTTGGTCACTTACATGTCCAAGAACATTCCCCTTTTCAATCTTTTAAAAACATAGTAGCATAGTGTTAAGAGCAATGTTTAAAAGTTCCTCAGTCAGAATCCCAGCTCCATCCACTCCTCCTTAGCTGCCTAACTGTGGGCAGGCTATTCACCCTCTCTGTGCCTCAGTTTCTGCTATAAAGAAGAGATAATATTATACCTTCCATGTGAGATTCTTGTAAAAATAATGTATTTTGGGCATTTAACATAGTGCCTGGCAAGTAATGAACAGTTTCTAAACATTATCTATTGTTACTGTTGTGGTTACTATTTTTAATGCTATATTTTAAATTTTTATATTTTAGTATACAAAATAATCTTTTGTCTAGATGTCATTTAATATAATTCTCTAATTTTTTTGGTATTCTCTAATCTCTTAAACCTGTTTTGTTAACCAAGCAATTCATTTTTTTGTGCATTTCATATACCTTTTCAATATTTCATATAAATAATTTTTAAATAGAATAAATTAAATTCAGTTGTGTTTAATATTTTATATGGTTGAACTAATTTTTATAATTTAATTTAGGACATGGCCCAGTAATCCATGATGCTGAAGCTAAAATTCTACAATACATTTCTCACAGAAATACACGAGAAGAGCAAATTCTTACAGTATTTCGTGATAACTTCGAGAAATTTTTTACAATAATGGAGCTTGTAAAAATTATTTACAAGGTAATTTTTGTTTTTCTTACTTGTACACAGCCACAATTTTATTACAATAATCTATTTAATAGACACTAGGTATGGTAAACTTATCACATCTCAGAACAGAGTAAGTCTGTTAATTTTATGAGTGATTCCACTTGATACCTTTGAGACCAGCAATCTCAACTTTGTAGAACACAAAAGTTAAGTAAAAACTGGCCTAGAGAATAAGAAATAGCCATTCTGAGCCATTATTAAACCTTATATACTTCACTCTATAAAAGAAACCTTAAGAACAGCCTGTATTTTGTAACGATTTATGTATATTCTGGACTGTGTAGTATCTCATGCCTGAAGTGAGAAGCGTTTTCTACTAGAGACAGATATCAAGGATAATAGCAGTGCAAAGGAATATCTATGCCTAACTATGGGGGGAAAGGAGAAAGTTCATTTAAAAGACCACCAGTAATTTAGTGTACATAGAGAGAGCCCCTCCCTTCAATGGCCGCTTACTGTATGACACTTCATATGTGCTTCAGAGCATATCACTATATGACAACACTTGTTACAATTGATTAGTACATTTCAGTTTCTCAACAAATATTTATTAACTATTCGACGTGTAGCAGTATAGCTTAAAGGTTAAGAATATAGACTTTGGAATAAGAATCGTCTGGGTTTTAAAATTCCCACTATCATTATCTGTAAAGCCAAGAGAATACATGAGAGTGTAACTATAGATAAGCTTGAAAAGGTACCTGGGGCCAATTAGTAAAGGACCTTAGTGCCTTATAGTCCTAAGTCATCAAAATATAGTTCAGTCCTATTCACAGGGCATTGTTTTAAAAGAGGGAATAATTGGTTAAAATAGGTAAAAATAAAAAGTGCAATTTGCATAAGGGTAATGTTAATATTTAAATTCTGTGAAGGAAGTAGTTTCCTCATAATATTAGACTGTAACTGCTCTAGACTATACATTGCTACCTGAGTGTGTGTGTGTGTTTTTTTTTCCTCTAAGTACAGACAACAGACTTTCTGAAAACCCTCACAGCTAAGTCTTCAGATAACTGCCCATACCTAAAAAATGCTTACTCAACATTCAGAGGTGTATTCAGAGATTCATTTGCTGTGTGTAGGTATGAAGCACCTGTTGTATATAGAATGACATTAGGTAGAATAGAGAAGTTTGTTTCATTCAACATTTACTGAATGCCTTTCAGGTACCACACACTGGACTAGGTGCAGAGATACAAAGATGGTTACAGATTCCTGCTCTCATGGACTCATGGTTTAGCAAAGATAGACATGTTCAACAGAAAATTATCATAGTGGCTCTATCATAATAACTTCCATTTTTTTAAGCACAATATTATGTGCAGGCCACTATACTGAATGCTCTACACTTACAAATGTGATTTGAGGCACTGAAGTGCTTCAAATAGTCACTACATAAAAATACTATTATTCCAATTTAATAGGTAAAAGAAATTGACTTTAAAAAGTGAGCTAATTAACTTTTTCAAGGGCATCCAACTATAAGACATCACATACTCAAGTGTCAGATATCATATTTTGTTTTTCTATCATACCAAACTTCTCCCAAAGCCTATACACAGTATTTCAGGGAATGAAAGAGGAATCAATTCTACCTGTTGGATAATGAGACTTGACTGGAAAAGCTTCAGAAATTGGGATCTTGAAGAAGGTGTGAGCATTTCGTAGGACACAGTTACAGTAAAGGAGAAAAGAAGTAATCATAGGAAGGAAATGAAAAAGAAGTAATCATAGAAGGAAAGATATGTTCAAAACACTAAGAGTAATAAAAGAGTGCTGAGTTTGTTTGAAAATTCACAAAGAAAATATATGACTGGAGAATGGAACTCCTATGTGGTTGGGCAGGAAGAAGTTCCAGTAAATGCAGAAAACACAGGCATGATCAGATCATGGGAAGTCTTGATTGCCACACTACAAAATTGTAGCTTTAGCCAATGATCAGGGGATGACTACTCAAGGATCTTAGGCAGGTAAGTCACATAATGAGATCTAGAAGGTCACACTGGTGGGTAATAGCATATGGCAGTGGAGCTTAAGGGGGAGTTTAGGATTGCAGTTTTGTATTTGGAAATCAGTTTGTTATTGCTGTGGTAAGTTAGATGAGGAAAAAAAGGGTCTTTGATACAATTCATTGTAAACATAAATGTTTAAGAGAAATGTGAAGAAGAATATCCAGATTAAAGACTAAATGGTAATGAGAGAGGATAACCAAGGGGAAAAGAAGAGATCTCCAAAAAGGTAGGACTAACCAATTGATCTCAGGTAAAATGGGTAAAAAGAACCCATTGGATTTTGATTAAAAGATAATTAGAGGATCTTGGCAAAACATTTTCAGGGAGCTCAACAGTAAGTGAAGACAGTGAATTGAGTCAAGAAGCTTAGCTTCAGAAATAACCTTATTTAGAGAATAAAAGGACTGTTTGCTTTGTCATTCAGATAATATAAAAATGTGCAAAGATCTTACTTTTATAAATAAATTATTAGGGGCAATTGAACATCATTAAAATGAAGAATAATTTTTACATTTATTCATTCATTCAGAAAATACTGAGTTCCCACTGTGTGCCATTATGCTAAGCACTGGGTATTCATTGAACAAAACATACTGAAGGGTAGATGGATAAGTGAAATATGGAATATATATACAATGGAATATTATTCTGCCTTGGAAAGCAAAATACTTGCCCAGTATAGATGAAAGTTGCAGGCACTATGCCATGTGATTTAAGCTAATCACAAAAGGATAAATACTGTACATTTACACTTATGTGAGGTAACTAGGGTAGTGCTTTGGGTTATTTTATCTATAGAAATATATATATTAAAATTATAAAGCTCTAAAGACATACACAAGGTGAAATTATTTGGGATATTAATATATAAAACTGCACTTAAGTTAAAATTTTCTTCTGTTGCATTTTTTCACTAGACATTTCAAAGGATTAACTATGTTCTTTTTTCTTCAGAAGAAATATTTTTCTTCATTCTTGTCTTTCTTTTAGAATACACCTGAGCATTTACATAAAGTGGCTGAACATAATCTCTTGCTTCATTTGAAAAAGTTGGAAAGAGAAGGAAAAATATGTAAGTATAATTCCAAAACTTAATTCTTTCATTATCAGCATTTAAATCACTTTTTTAAAAAAATGAACTAGCTTTCCTTTAGGAAAAATAATAGTCATCAGAGATATCCCTTGAATATCTCTGCAAGTTGTAGAGACAGGCACAAGGAATGGTCAGTAAAAGCAAGGCCCATAGGCCACAAATTGGAACCAAAAGCTCCCAGAGAAATTAGACTCTCACTTAAGGATTCCAATCCTCACGCACCAGAAGGACAACCAAAACTGTGTAGTGGAAAGATAACTTTTCTTCTCCCAGACCACAAGACCATGAAGAATTTCACATGTATAAGATTTGAGAACAATCAAAAGTCTTAGCAACAATAAAGATAAGAATGTTTAAGATAAATGTTAAAGCAATAATTCCATAATTGTTTACTAGTGCTGTATTCATTCATCAAATTAAGAATCTTTTTGTAAATTCAGTCCTTAAAAACTACCAGCATTACATTGAGTGACAAAATTATTTTAGGGATGAACACTTTTTCAAGCCACAAAATAATTTAACATATCTAGTGAATTTGTTAATCTGTTGTTGAATATTTACTCTATAACTTTCTCTCCACAGTTAGCAACACGGAACCTGACAAGAAATGGAAAGCTAATCTTTAGTTTCAGATTAATATAAGCTTGTTTTCTTTTCTTTTTAGATGATAATATGTTTTGTTGTCTATGAATTATTCACAGAGAATATAGCATTTAGAACATTGAAATTAACCACATAAATACTTCAAAATGTCATATTTATTCTAGAATACCTAAATTATACTTTACATGTATAATAAATGATCTCACCTACATCTTATAACATTTTACCAAAAATTCAGAATCCAACAATTTATCCATTTTCAATGGACTAAGTAAAATGACTACTTTAAAATCCCCTTTAGGTAATTAAAAACATTAACTTCTCAATTAAAAACATTATATAATCATTAAGTCTGTAATCCATTATTTCTTACTTTCCAAGTTTAGATTTTAGTCATCATATAAATTAATTGTATACCAAAAGCTATTTTTTTAATTAAAAGATTATAAGATGGAGCACTTTTTTATATAGTAATGTTCTTAAATAGTGGTTAGGTTCTCAGGTTCACCCACTAATGCTTATTTAGCCCGTAAGGTTGCCAAATTATGATCTGAAAATGAGCTCAGAATCTTGAGAGTGTACTTACTTCACTATTTCCTAAGGGTGAAACTTAATTTTTTTTTAAAAGTCTTTTTTGGACATCCTTCTCTTTTTCTGTCCCTTTTCCTCATGTCACTAGCACTTGCATACTATCCTAAATACTTAGCTTTATAACTTGGAAACCTGTTGTATTCCTGAAGCCATACCATATTATAAAACAACTGTGACTCAAAAGCAAAAAACAACCCAATTTAAATATAGGCACAGGAATTGAATAGACATTTTTTCAAAGATATACAAGTGTTCAATAAACGTGAAATAATCTTCAACATCATAATCATGAGACATGCAAATTAAAACTACAATGAGATGCCTCTTCATGTCCATTAGAATGGCTATTATCAAAAAAAAAAAAAGAAAAGAATGGGGATATGGAGATATTGGGGCCCTTCATCATTACTGGTGGGTATGTATAATGGCACAGCTGCTATGGAAAACATACTCAAAAAAAACCAAACAGAATTGCTTCTACCAATTTGTATATATCCAAAGGGATTAAAAGAGAGACTTGAACAGAATATGTACACCCAGGTTGATGGCAGCATTATTTACAATAGCCAAAAGATGGAAGCAACTCAAGTGTCCACTGAAGGGTAGATGGATAAGTGAAATGTGGAATATACATGCAATGGAATATTATTCTGCCTTAGAAAACAAGATACCTGCCACAGTATAGATGAAAAGTTGCAGGCACTATGCTTTGTGATTTAAGCTAAGGATAAATACTGTATATTTCCACTTATGTGAGGTAACTAGACTAGTCACATTCATAAAGACAGAAAGTAAAACAGTGGGTGCCAGGGATGAGGAGGAGAAAAAATGGAGAATTATTGTTTAGTTATTGTTTACTGTAAGTAATTTCAATTTAGTAAGGTGAAAAAGTTCTGGAAATGGAGAGTGGTCATGATGGTATACATAATAATATGAATGTATTTAATACTTAAGTGTACTAGCAGTACACTTACAGAGAGTACACTTAAATGGCAAATTTAATGATAATAACTAAGTATCCTTCTCAATACCACTACCAAAAAAAAGAAAAAACAGTACTCCAGTTCCCTAAGTATAGCATAAAAGCAAGCCAAGAAGAAATCTGATTAGTTGAATATTTGAATGTTTAATTACTCTTGATTTGTTTCACTTCCATACCTTCCTATTACTTTGAATAAAAACATCATTAAGTTGAGCAAACCAGAAAACCCAGTAGTCATTCTTGATTATCACCACCCCCCATGTCATTTAATTCTTCACCAAGTATGTACTGCCTGTTCCACCTCCAGAATTTATCACGCCTTCCCGCCTCATCATGCTCTCTTGCTTCCACCACTGCACTAGCCTTTAACTCTGGTCATCTTCCTATTTCCATTCTGGGTTGGTTTGTTTTTTGTACACTTGAAAAATGTGCAGTTTATTGTATAACATATAAAATCAATAAAATTGTTTTTAAAAATGGAAGAATGCATGAACTATAATTGTATGAAACAGTCTATTTCCATTCTTGGAGGGAGTTAGGGGACAAGGATGAGAACAACATTCTGAACTGAGGAAATACCACTCACAAAGCCATGGAATCACTGTCTTTAAAGCATCATGATAGCTGCAGGCTACAAGTGGATATACTGGAAAAGGAGTGATAACGGAAGGCTATGAGAGTTGCTGGTGATGGAAAGAGTCTAAAAATCCAAACTTTAATGAAAACAAGGACATTAAATATCTGCTTTTGTGCAGCGTACTGGGCCAGGCACTGGGAATACAAAAGAATACAAACAGCATCACTGCTGTCAAAAGAGGCTCCTAGTCTGTTGTGGAGACACAATTAAAGCATGGTATGTGTAGATATACCTTGAAAGATTAGGACTTGGAGGACCCAGATACTGGGAAAAACACAAGCAACTGCTCTGTTTAAAACATGGGATTATTGAAAACCTATTTGCAACATACCTTGGTGCTACATAGCCAGGCAGCCATAACTCTAAAAAGAGACCAGAGTTTACTCTTGGAGGTGAAAAGCAGGAAAAAAGTAAGTAAGAGAATAGTAGACCTCTGTTTGTTATCCATCAAAGAGTCTAAAACTGTTACCAGGTCAAAACCTCTGTCACTGGCTCTGGATCTGGCCTGGCCACCTGCCACCACAAATGCAAACAAAAGGGCCTTTGGTGAAGCAAAAGGAAAAAAATTCTAACCAACTAGGGAGAGGGAGGAGATTCAGTTATCAGCCTATGGTACAAAGTGGAGCTGCAGCTACAAAAGCCAGCAAAGTGCAGCAAAAGTCTGCCACTGGTGATTTCCAACACCCCCACCCCCACCCCACCTTGGGAGCAAAGACCCACCATCTATCTACCTGGTAGGGTGGCTGCTTTCTACAGCAACTCCAATGACAAAAAGCAAGAACAAGCATCACTCCCTTTTAAAAGCTTCCAAAATGGCTACTCTGCTCCTTCCCAGCAGCCCCTTCACTCAGGATGTCAAGGGTAGAATTCAAACCACTACACTGAGCAGGCATTTTCCCCTCTGACATGGGCAGCATCCTGGCTGTCAAGGGGTGAAGTCCATTTCTTCAACCTCGGGAAAATTAGGATAGTTTGTGCCCAGCCAGAAAAGCTGCACCAGCCACCCCAGGCCACTACAGGAACAGTCTCCTTACTGTCTCCAGAACAGTGAATGAAGGCCAGGTAAAAGATCAGAAATGTCATCTATAGAGAAATTGAATTGTCTAAAAATACCTCACAGATAAATGTGAGAATGGTCACATCTGCCTACAATGAGACCTACAATTTAACAAATCTTCCCATTTACTCACCCACACACATACACAAGTTCCAGTCATCATCTCATTATAAACAGAAGTCCAAAAATCAGAAATGAAACCAGCAGAAGTTAGGGAAATCACAATATAAAGAAAACCTAAGTTATTAGTACCTGCAGATAAGGGCAAGTATTTGTAGGAGAGCAAAATTCTGCCAACTCAAAATAGTCCTTTCTGGAAAGAGGAATATTTCATGGGAGGGGCTCTGAAGGCTTGGTGGAAGTTTCACTTTTGATTTTTATCTATAAACTTCTCTCCTTAAGGACCTCTTCCAGGAAGACCTAATCTTATATCTCTTCAATGATGAAGGCAGAACTTAAATTAACTTCATACCTTTTGTCTAATGTGCCTTTCCAGATAAACTCCCTAGCTTAATTCTCCCTTTCTTTCCCCAATCTCTCCTCTTTGCTAAGCTGTTGAGGATGTGTCTAAAGCATGTGGGCAAGTTAATCATGCTGGATCTCTCACATGTATACAGAAGGTATACATATTATTATTAAATTTCTTTTTGGCTTTTTCTCTTAGCAATCTGGCTGATGCTTGTTTGATTATTTTCCAGCCTCAAGTAACCAAGGGGTGCAGGATGAATAATTTTGTTCCCCAACATACTATTATTTGTAAAACAAAAATAGGATACTGTGAAACATGGCTCTGTGAAAAAACCTTGGAAGGTAAAATATATATCCATTGTAAACAAAGAGGTTGAAAAAGTTGAGAGAGTTTTTGGAAAACAGAGTAACCATAACAACAACAATGACAAAAAAAAAAAAAAAAGACCACTGAAAGAAAAAAGATAGAAGACTTAAAGGGAAACCCAGAAGGTACAACCATAAGTAATCAGCTTCTAGGGGAAAATAGAATTGAAAATAGAAATTATCAAAAAAAAAAAAAAAAAACCCACAAGATAATTTCCCAGAATTGAAGGACATGAGTCTTTCAATTGGAAATGTCTACTTAGGGTCTAAAGATATAAAAAAGATGAAAAACCATCATACCATTATAAAATTTTATAACATCAGGGATTAGAAAGAAGCTTTTAAAAAATTCTAGGTTGTGAGTGTCATGGTAGAACCTGGGGGTTTGGAGTCACAAGGAGGCATGAATTAAAGTGGCCACTGTCTTTTTCAATGTACCAATTAGTATTAATACATAATGACTTCAAAATTCTGAGGAGGGAATTACTTGCATCCTAGAAGTTTGCAACCAACCGAACTATCAATCTTATGTGAATATATAGGGACTCAAAAAGTCTATTTGCCATGCATCTTTTAGTGAATTGTTGAATAGTGTCCTCCAGAAAAAGGAAAACACAATTGAAATAGTAAATCCAACATAGAAAAATGCCAGAAGACAAGGTGTGCCCAAAGTCTGCTCCAGATGAGCAGGAGGCAGTGGGAGCTTCAGAAAGAAATCTCCAGAGGGGAAATGGAACTGATAGATGATCTGGCATGAGCCTGGGGGTGGGGGGGAGGGAAATGCTGGTAGTCCTACAACAACTCTAGCTGAGCAATTGAAACAATGATCTGTCAATAAAAAACTCTACTTAAGAAAAAAATGAGGCAATTATTGATTCTACAAAAACAAAGTCTGCAAGGAAGGAAATAATTATGAAATACTACCTGATTCTGCATTTTTTCATAAGCAATAACGTAAACACTGACTAAAAATTGTTTTAAGGGATAATAAGGGAAAGGAAGTGAGAGGCTGAAAATGCTAAATCATCATCTATAAGAACAGAACATCAATAAACTTTAAAATTGACAAACAGGAAATAGAAGTATAAGCATTTTATTGGTTAATACCAGAAAAATATTGTAAAAAGAGAATGGGGAAATGTTTTTCCTATTGTTACTATTTAACTTTTGAATAAAATACATTTATTAGTTTGATGTAAACTAAACATTTTTACATCAACATATTGATTATGCAATGAGTGGATTCCAACTTTTTAGTTCAATGGAGTAAGCACTTTTGTCGTAGAATTTGTTCCTGCAAAAATTATCAGGAGTTGGAAACAATGAGAAGTACATGCTAATTTTAATGTTCTCTTAGGCCAAAGGATAAGAATTTTTAAGTTCATATTTCTTAATGGATGCAATTCTCAAGCATCAAGTTTTCCCTAACAGAAATTCCTGTTCCTAGTATCAAGGACCTGGAGAATTAAGGAGAACTGGAGTTAAAAACTTCTAGAACATTCAAGTTTCACTGCAGTCTGGAAACTATCAAAAAGAACTAGATCACAATGTTCACTTTTTGCCCTGTCTTCTCAAAAGCGAGTCTTGCAATTTTTCTTGGAACTCAGAACTTTAATTATTTTACTTTTCTTCCCCCCATTTTATTACTTGTCTCATTTCATATGTGTTTAATGAATTCAACCTCAGAGGAAATAACTTAAAATAATACTGTCCTTTGGACTAGCACATTCCTTGCAATCACATTTAAGGCTAAAATAAATCAGTTATTAGGATTATAGAGTAGAAAAATATTGTGAGCTTTTATACGTTTCATCATAGATTTTATGAAGGCGTCATGGAAAATTGTTTGAAAAGCACTCTGAAAATCGTAGTTATTAAAATGCCATCTACATAATTAAGCTCCTAAACCCTCTTCACCCTCTTCCCTATGGGCACCTCCAAGACTGACTACATTGATCTTTCTTTTTATTCACCACCTCAAAGAACTAATTCATTTTAGTGCTGTTAACCGCTACCACCATGCTGACAATTTCCAAATGAATGTTGTTCACCAAAGCCCTAGGCTTAAATTTTTTTGCTATCATCAGAAACTCTTCATTTGAATGTCTCCCAAAATTCAGACATTGACAAGAGGAAATTGCTCACTTCACAATTTCATGTTCCTGATTACTTCCAGTCCCAATCCACTGTTTAGGTAAACAGCATCACCATTCTCCCATGTTCCAAACTAAATAAGTCCTTGGTCTCTTCTATTCCTCTTAATCTCCATTCCACTAAGCAGAGCAATATTTATGTTATAACTTGAGGATGTAGATGCAATTTGAAGAACAAAGAAAATGCTGATCAGTATGAGTAATGCTCAGAGTGATATATTGCCAAGGAAATGAAAGTGGCTTGGGACAAAGCCTATGATTTGTCTTAGTCTCAGGAATTTATCCCTCTTTTTTCTTCTCTTGATAGTGCTCATTTCCCCAATTAAACTACCACTAACTGATTTCCCTGTATGTAGTCTAATCCTGTTTGCAGTCATCATGGTGTTAGTGGTGATAGTGGTAATAGCTTAGTAATAGTTATCCCATCAACTCCTCATCCATAGAAAAGGAATGATAATAGTACCTAATTCAATGAGTTATTCTGAGTATTACATGTTCATAGTGTTTAGCACAGTGCTTGGCACCCAATAAACAAAAAATTGCTATTATTTTTATTATATTTATCATTGTTGTTCTTGTTAACAGAATACATTCACATATTCTCTTGGGAGTAGTTCACTTTGATCTATACCAGTTAAACTCCACAAAATATCATAGTTACTCTTGTGTAAAATCTTACCATAACTTTTGTAAGTTAATTTCACATTCTTTATCTTCAAACAAGTTATTTTACTGAGCATGTTTCATTTTTTGAAATAGGAATAAACATTATGTTCTAGGTTGATATGAAGATAAACTAATAATTTATATCAACTGCTTTGGGGACTGCAGAGAACTGTGTACATTTTAATTGTTTTGATATAAACTGTAAGCTTTATCTTACACATTGGCTGATGTGAACAAGAAAACAACTCCAAAGAATTCTTGGACACCTCCCCAGGACCTTGGTTAAACTACTCATGAGCCAGCCACCATTTCTTTTTTCTTTTTCTTTTTTTCAATTTATACAAGAACCTGGGTATAGGCCAGATACACGGGAGGGTGAGAGGATTCACCAGAGACAAAGCAGGGAACAGAACAGGCAGACTGATGAAATACACTGCTGAGGGGAGCACCGGGTGAGTCAGGAGAGTCTGCTCACCCTGATGGCTACAAGGTATCAACTCAGTTTAACCAATCACAAATTCCCTGAGGCATAAAACCATCTAGTTTTAGAAGCAGTTTGGGAAAGCATTGGGCACAGAATGCTCTCATTATTCATTCTCCTCAGATGAAAGTGATCTATTGGATGACCACCTTGGGATATAAGTGCCCAATTACCTTGTAAAGTACCCTCCAAATCTGTAGCTGTGTTTCCTATGTGCCAACCTTCCCAGGAACCTACCTACCACCATTCTCCTGTGAGTTCGTGAGAATTAGGACCTTGTTGAAAGGACATTACAGTGTCACCCTACTCGTGAAAAACCCCTTGCCGAGCCATCTTTCCCTCCACCCCTATTGCTCTTACTCCCCACTCATTCATTCAAACAGGAATTTGGCTCACAGTCTTCCTTGCATTGCCCCTCCTGATCTCCTCACCCATGTGGAAGAATATCCACTCTCAGTTCAAATCACTGCCTTTTTCCCAGTGCACTTCCTTCTTCTCTCCTTCCTTTCAGTGGGAAAAGAGTTATCTTCTCCTAAGTAATGCTAATGTTCTTGTTCTGTTCAGGTGGATACCAAACCTCAGAAATATCATTTCATCAATTTTTTCCACCTTTGCCCATTCTCCCTATTTCTTCAACATTCTCCTCTATTCCCTCCTTATCATCTAAATATGTTCAATTGTCACATCATACAAAGGCAAACATAAAACCAAACCTAACTCCCTTATTCCTCCTTAGTACATACCCTGCTGTCTCCCCTCCTTCAAAGCTAAGCATTTTTTATAAAGCTAAACTTCCTGAAAGCATTTACACTTCCTATTTCTGTTTAATTATTTTGCGTTCACCACTTTCTGAAACTGGTCTTTCATCCATTGTAAGTATTAACTCAGGCCCTTGATTATTAAATAAAGAGAAGCTAAATAAAGTGAAGTCAAATAAAGGTTAAAAAAGGAGTGAAACTCCACCTTAGGCTCCTCATCCTTCTAGAGGTGGGATCACAGCCTGACTCCTAGAGGGACATAGGAGTGGTCTGGGTGCATCACAGACTTTGCATGACCCTTAACCAGCTCTCCCTCAAACTGCCAGGTCCACCTGAGTATGATGTGTCATCTCCAATCAATCCTACCTACAAGTAACAACATTGATTATAAATTTGGTTTGTAGATTCCACAGCAGTAAAATGTATACTCAGGAAAATTATAGAATATCCAATTATTCAGGGAGTAGTTTTGCTTCCTCATAGAAGTACAATTTCCTCATGATATGAGTGCAATTTTATGTTTTTAAACTTACTGTAAATGATATAACAATAGCATGTAAAGAGCTAAATGACTTCCTTTAAAAAGGGGTTGGGAGGTGATAAGGAGGTGGAAGGGCTTTATTTCTATCAAGGCAGGAGCCAGTCCCTTGAATGAACTAAGTTGAGAATCATCACTCTTTAGAAGTTCAGGGTCTTCCTGGAAAGTGAAGATCCTGGGGGACTGTTTATATGAAACAAAAATGAGTTTGGCAGACAAAGAGATTACTAGCCCTGTGACTTTTGGCAAATTAATATCTCTGAGCTTCAGTTTCTCCATTTTTAAATTAAAATAATAACACCTATTTCATAGGGTTTCTATAAAGACTAACTGATATAACTTGTGAAAGCAAACACCTGGAACATGGTAGGCATGAAACAGACATTAGTTTCTTCATTCTTTTGCCTCCTAGAAGAGATTGCAATCCAACAGTTCGATTTCAACTCTTCTATTAGGCACTTTCTTGCACTCACTTTCACATTATCTCAGAACTGGTTTTTCTTTCTTATATGTATCTTGTATAGTCAACTAGAAAGAATCTCTTTGAAGGCCAAGATTGTCTTTCTGTTCCTTTTTCTCATAATTATAGCAACCCTATGCCACAGATTTTCCTGAATAGACCCAATTCCAAATAATCTGTCTGTTCTTTTTTAAATCACTAAAAGTGCCCTGAGAATCCCAACATTTCAGAATCCAAGCTACATTTTACAAAATATCACTCATCTGGAAAACGGTTACTATTCAAAACAGTCAGCACCCTGCTGGACACACAATGGCTTCCAGAGAATGGCTTCCAGAGCTGGACACTCATAAGCAATTGATTTGCTTAAAAGAGGTCTCCAGAGCCCCAAGAGCTTTTGTAAGACCACCTTCTCCACCACTATGACCCACCCTCAGGAGGTCATCCTTCCCTAGAAACTTAAGAAGTAATCCCTAAAAAGAAAGGTAAAATTAGAATTGATTCCCCTATGTCCCCCTAAAAGACCATCAGGATAATTCCACCATGCCTCAGAACCATCCCTCCCTGGTCCCCTCCAGAAGACTCTACAGTGCCCTTCATCATCATTACCTTCTCTTCCCCCAAACCTTTCCACTGGAACACCTAGCCCCCCAACTGCATCATCTGCTAAATCCTCTATACCCCCCACCTCTTTCTAAATGTTTTCTTCACCCTCTGTGCCAAAACTTGGGAGCAGCCCTAACTGACAACTAAAACCTGCTTTCCTTATGGTCTTCCTAAAAGGAAGCTGTTCTCTCCTTCCCACGCCCCATATACCACTGAGCTTAGGGGTAGAGTGGGTGATTTTCATGATCTTAATTGCTAACAGTTCTCCTTTGTTGCTCAAAACCTTCAGCTTTTCTGGAAGCCTATGTCCTCCAACTATGTTACCCACTACCCACTCTCCATGGCAATCACCTGCTAACCTCTCTGACTCCATTCATGTGCAGTGTGAGCACCTGGCCCACTCACTGGTTGGTCATTTACTCCTAGATCATTCTTGGTGACTTACCATGTAAAGTGTGTGTTGAGCACTCTTGCCTCTGATGCCTTGACTCCTTACTTTCAAGGTACTCCTCCTCCCTTCATCTCAGCCACTCTCAGTGTCCTCCATCATACCTTTCCAGTTTCATTACTAATGTCCCCATAACCTCTGAACTCATCCCCAGCAACCTATCCCTAACAACTTCCTCTTCTGTCAACTAGCACTATTTCACAATAGGCCTTTGCACTATTTCTCTATTCTCCATCAGAAAACTGGCAAATAATGCACACTCAGAAGAATTTAACTGGAAAGAGTTTAATGAAGGGCCTAGTGGAGGAATGGGCAGGTTGAGGAAACCAACAAGAGACAGGAAGGCCCTGAGAGATTGTGAGAAGCCATTATTTACAACAGCCTGAAGACATAGGGGACAGAATAAAATCATTGAGTTCAAAGCAAGCTAGAACCCTGAGAGGAAGCTTAACTAGCAAGGGCTACGGTCACAGGAGAACACAGATACTGCCAGAACCATAGGAAAGCAAAGAAGATCAAAGGAGAATGAATTCTTAAAACTCTCTCCTCTGATTTTTAGCCAGTGTGTTTCATTGGCCAGACTCAACTAGAAACCAGAGGACAAAGGTGCCTCAGTGATACAGTCTGCAGAGGTTTGCTTTCACAACAGAGAAGGGTGGATTGTAGAGTTCAGGGTGACAGGAGCACAACCACCCCTTGACAGCCTTTCCTTCCTCACTCCTTCCCTCACAAACATCCTCAACATTCTTGCCCTTCTGTCATGATTCTGGCAAACCCAACACTTTGCCTTCACTTACATCCAAGTAGGGGGACATGACCAGAAGCAATTATGTCACTCTGCTCACTAGTTTTTGAATTTATGCAACAAGTCTCAAGTGGGCTCTGCTGTCTGATTACATACCCCTAATCCACTCACTCTCCCACAATTTTACCCAATTCTCTCCTCAAATTTCTTATACTATCCCCTGTTGATTTCATTTCACATTTTACTGAGAAAACAGAAGCAATATCAAAAGGACAACTTCATCTTGCCATGTTCAACTGACCTATAAACTGTGGTTTCTGTGGGTACCCATCCTTGTTACTATGTATATTCGATGCCAACACCTCTTACCTACACCCAAGGACTCTGCTTCTGCAAGTATCTCCTGCAGAAGAAACTTCTCTAATATAGCATTCCCTTTGCATGCAAACATGTCATGTAGATGACATCCAAAAAGAAAACAAACACCTTCCCTAGGCCCCTTTCCAGCTACTTACCCATTTTTTTTGCCACTTCTTACAAGAAAAACCCCTCAAATGAGTTGCTTACAATCATGCCTCCATCTTACTACTTCCCATTCTCTTGAACCCTCTCCAATCAGCCATTTACTTCTACAACCCCCAAGAAAACATTTCCCAATGGACTGGCCAAAACTGGCTCAGATTTCACCCCAGTCTGAGGCTCTCCCTACCCAATGCTACTTCCTTCCTTTCACAGGTGGTAAACCTGTATTATAGTCTGAAGTCTTTCCCTATTGACTCCTCTCCCCTTTATTTTTTATAAATGCTATTGCCAATAAATATCTTATACTTCTCTATCTTGGCATCTGTTTCCTGGATAACTGGATTAACTGGCACAACCACACAACCTCTGTCTTGCCAAATTCAATGGTCATCTCAAGTCCTGTGAGAAAAAAGAGTATGGTTAAGTTTATGTAACTGAAAGAAGACCAGTGGGGGAGGGGGGAGTCTTTTCTCATTGAAGAGTGAAAAATAATTAAATGTTAAGGTCTGAAAGAATTAATTTCAGTTTTAAAAGACAATTTTGTGGAACATTAATTTCCAGATGACCTTGAATCCTCAAGTTGCACCCAGCACCAAGCAAGTCTTGAAAAATTTGAAAATACTGACCACATTAGTAATTACTTGTTTATTCTTTGTCTTCCATTCTAGGTATGTGAGTTTCAACAAAAAAGACTTGTTTTTCTTGTTCACAGTTTTATCCCTCATACTCAGGACTTGTTTAGAGCATTGGAAATTCTCTTTAAATATCTGTAAAGTAAGCAAATATTTACAACCATATTTCAATTCAATTTTATGTTTGTTAGGTAAATTAATTTAAGGTTTTATTCTAGACCATGTACAACCTTTTCTTTTTTCAATCAACTTAGTAAATATGGAGCACTAAAAATTTGATAGCATAGTGCCAAGTAGTTGGAAATATAAACATGAAAAAAAAAAACACTTCTTGTTCCTGAGGAGCACAGACTAGTGGGAAGACAAACTGGCCAACAACTAGAATACAGTGTGATAACATGAAGGGTGTGATCCTATACTTCCAAATCATATACAATGAACTACGGTTACCTCAATTTAAAAAAAGTACAGTATGATAATTGCAAAAATGAAATGATATACAAGCTACAGCTGAATTATTATAAAAACAAGACAGTAGGGAGACAGCAACGTGGGACCCCTGCGAATCTCTATATGCTTCTTCCTTTGGGCTGGAGGCTAAGTATATAAGGGCAGCATCACACAGAGATCGGGTGTGGTGGAGAATAGCTAAGAGAAGACAAGCAATGGCTGTGAGAGGAAGAGGCTACTAAAGAACACTAGAGAAAGCCCAAAGGAAGAAGCATATAGAGATTCGCAGGGGCCCAAGTTGATGTCTCCCTACTGTCTTGTTTCTCCTGCATACTATTAAAAAACCCATGGGGATGATGCCAAGTGTTCCAAGGTTCTCTTTTAAGCTGGCTGAACTGACAGTGAACCTACCTGGCCTGGGATGGTTGCAAAACAGAGATACATTAAAAAAACAACAGAAAATTACAAATGTTGGCAAGGTTGTGGAAAAATAGGAACCCTAATACACTGCTGATGGGATCATAAAATGATGCAGTCATTTTGGATATTAAACATAAAGTTACCTTATGACCAGCAATTCCTAGTTATTGAATATATACCAAAAAATTTGAAAACAAGTGTTCAGATAAAAACTTGTTCATAGCAGCATTACTCACAATAGCCAAAAAACATGGAAATAAACGAAATGTGCATCAACGGATGGATAAATAAGATGTGATACATCCATACAAAGGATATTATTTTGCATTAAAAGTGAAGTACTGATACATGCTATAACGTGGAACAACCCCCAAAAATATTACGCAAGGCAAAAAAAGTCAGTGAAAAAAAGAGCACAATTCTATTTACATGAAATACCCAGAATAAGCAAACCTAGAAATGAAGAAAAGTAGATTAACTTGCCAACAAATACCAAGACTGTAAAGGTTAATAGAGAGTGATTAGTAAAATGTGCAAGGTTTCCTTAGGGGATGATTAAAAATATTCTAAAGTTAAGTGTATAGTGATGGTTGAACAACTTTTTAAATAGCTTAAACCATTGATATGTACATTTGAAATTGGTGGGTTATGTGATGTAAATTAAATCTTGATAAAACTGTTTTTAAAACTACAATCAAAGCATAAAACAGATTGCCTAGGTCAGTCACGGAAGTCAGGGAAGTTTTCAAAGATGAGGTCAGTTATATGAGACTTAAAAGAACAACAGGAGTTTGCTGAGTATATGGTGGGAGAGGAGAAAACATTGCAGACAGAAGCAGCAGCAGGCACAAAGCCAGGAAAAAACATGGGAAGACAGTATACTGTAGTATGTTTACTGTGTGAAGCCAGTTATGCTGGTAAGAGACCGGAGCTTACAGAGAGAGCTTGAACCTCCTTGGGTAGGCAGGGTCAAAATCACATAGGGGGATTCAGTCATGCTCGCTTTCCATGAGGACAGAGAAATTTTGAACCTGCCAGAGGTATCATTCTGATGTAAAACTTAAAGGGTGACTTGAAGGAAAGTGAAAATAGTAATCCTTTGAACAGAAAGGAGGAAAACAATACTAGCTAAAAATTATGGAGCCCTAACTCTACTTAGCACGCTCCTTGAATCTTTTCATTTAATTGCTATTAAATGTTTAGCTCCGTACGTCTAGTGTCAACACATGGTAGAAATCCAATAAGTATTTTTTAAATAAATGAATAGGCAAAAAAAGGGAATTCAAGCCTCACAGAAATGAAATAACTTGTACATGATCATACGGGTAGTAAGTGGTAAAATTCTAATTAAAAAAACCATGTTCTTAATCACTGAGCTGTTAACTAGATTTGTAAATTGTAAGAGGTAAACGTCCTTTTGAGATTGTGGCACTGGGAAAGGGGGGGAGACAGAATTGCCTGGATTTGATAATAGTTTCATGTGAAAAGACGCTGAAAGGCATCATTGTGGAAGACTTTGTTTCTAGATTTGGCAAGTGGGGCTAGGGATGAAGATGGGTAGGTAGGACCACATAGAAATTGTTCTTTAAAACCACCAAACAGTTCAAGTCTATGAAGAAAAAGTTCCCAGCAGTGCTTAACTCTGAAGTTAACTTTTAAGGTAGGAGATAAAATTAAAAAAATGGGTTGTACCCTTATGCAGTCAGGTTGCAGTCCTGTGGTGTAGATGATCTTGATGGTGGCAATAGTTTTCCACAGTAACTATCAGTAATGGAAGCAAGTAAGGACACCAAAGCCCAGCGTGCTCAGGAAGGCGAGGAGGAGCCCGTGCAGGCCACAGCGCGTGGCCGCTCTCAGGCCCGCAACGAACTCAACCAGTGGCCCAGAAAGCAGAAAACGCTCGAGCCCCAAACGACTCCCAACCCCCGCTCCGACGCGCCACAGGGGCGCACGGCTCAGACGCCTCCAAACCCGAGGGACTGAGGGCCTGCGGCCTCCGGCCCCCAGGTGGCGCTGTGGGCGCACAGAGGCGCCCGCGGCACGAGAGAGCACCGTCTCCCCAGTGCGCATGCTCGTCCCCGCTGTGGGCTCAGTTTTCTCTTTTTTTTTTTTTTTCGTTCTCTCTCTTTTTTTTTTTTTTCCGGGCGGCCCCGGCGGCTGCGTACTGGCTGTGGGATGGGAAGTGAAGCCCCAGCAAACGGCCGCGGCGGGGCTCTGAGGCGCAGCCAGGGGGAGGCGGCGGCGGCAGTTAGGCGCTGAGCAGCCGGAGAGCGCGGAGCCGGGCGGAGCACCTGCGGGCACGGGCGGCGGCCTCGCCATGGCGATTCGCAAGAAGAGCACCAAGAGCCCCCCGGTCCTGAGCCACGAATTCATCCTGCAGAATCACGCGGACATCGTCTCCTGCGTGGCGATGGTCTTCCTGCTGGGGCTCATGTTCGAGGTGAGCTCGCCCCGCGCCCCAACCGTCGGCCCGGCCGCGTCCCCCCCCCCCCCCCCCAGCTCCGGCCCAGGTCGCCGGCCGCGGCCCCGCGGCCCGGCCCCGCCGAGGACTCCGGCCGGGAGGAGGTGCCGCCCGGCCTGCCCTGCCCTGCCCCGCCGGCCTGGGGATGCGGAGCCCGGGCGGGGCGGGCCTGGCCGCCGCCCGCGGGGGCCGGGGGCGCCCCCATCCCCGGCGCGCACACCTTCCTCCCGCCGGCGCCCCCTCCCGCCGGCCGCGCCGCGCAGTTCCTGGTTCCCGCGAAGGGTTACGTGGCAGCCGGCGAGGGGCCGGCGGCCGGCGGGGGCGGCCCTAGAGCCGCCGAGCTGGCTCCGCGCGGATGGGTGGGCGGGGAGGGGGCGGCCGGCCGCGGCCGCTGGGGCGGCGGGCGGTTTGGAGGGGGGGGCGGGGGGGCCGAGGGCGCCGGCCGCCTGCCGGGGCATCCCCGGCGGGATCGCGTGGGGGTCAGCGAGGAGCCGCCGGGGCCGGGAGCCTGGGTCCTGCTGCCCACTGGAAGGGCGGTGGCCGCGGGCAGCGAGCGGTGGCCGCGGGCTCGGCGCCCTCGATTGTTCGCGTGCTCGCGCCCTCGCGGGGGTATTACCCGTCAGTGACCAAACTTTTGCCCTCCTCACTCTTTGCTTTTTTTTTTTTTTTTTCCTTTTCTCAAGAAATATGATCTGATCCGTCAGTCGAGGTTCTGAATTGCAGTGCCGAGGAGTCGAGTAATTTTCTTTTTGTTTCTTGAAGTATGAAAGGATGGAAATGTCAGGAGTGTGTAAATTCACCTCCCACGTATGGAGTATCTTGATGACTTATTTAACAGCTGTTGAATGAGGGTAATAAACTTTGCGAGGTGAACGTGTAACAACCTACGGGTTTTTTTTCCCCCCCTCGCTCCCCAGCACAGACGCCCATATCTTGTTACCCTTTTTTTGTTTTCCTGTGTAGCCCCTCTGCCCCATCAGGCATACTAATTTTACGTATTGTTTGTGTCCCTTCTGCAATGTAACCTCAGTGGGGACAGAAATTTTCATTTTTTCTTTTTCTTTTTTTCTTTTTTTTCTTTTTTCATTTTGTTAACTTCTAATGCTTAGAGTCGTGCCTGGGATGTAGAAGTGCTAAAAAATATATTGGTTGGATGAGGGACATTAATAATTCTTGAAAAACTAGTGGAATGAAACTGCCAAGGGCCAAAAAGATGGAATTTTTTTTAATGGCGCCCGTTTGGGGTTTTTTAATAGTGCTGGGTAACTTTGTAGTTTCGTTTATTTTTGCTTCTTTTCAAATGGGCTTTTCTGGATCCAGATAGAGATTTTTAAAATTCCTTATGGTGTCATGTGTATCCACTTCCTCGGTAGAGGAAGTGAAGGTAGAAGGAAAGTAACATATGTCCTGGGCTTCATTTAAACTGGGCCTGTGCTGCTTAATCTACTGAGTGACCAAAGTCAAAGCCTCAATTTTTCTGCTCTAGTAAGGAAATAATATCACCTCTGCTCTTCTCACAACCACTGTTGTATAACATGGTGTGAAGGCATCTAATGGTTTATCAAGTACTATACATGAGTGTTATTGAAATGTATTATTGAAAAGTATATGAATATTACTGAAAATGCAATGCTAAACATTGGTACTCACTTTCTGAATTTTGTATTTTTGTACTCTACTTTCATACTAAAATACCTTGGTATACACAATGTAGTCAACAATTTTGTTAAACTTGTCTTAACCCATCCATACATGATAATAATTCCTGACTTCAAACATAATTTAGTAGTAATAATACCTGCAAGGTATAGTTGCAATGCTTTCAATGAAATGGATGTTAATCAGTAATGCTGACACTTAGAAATCTTAGAACTTTGCTTTTATGTAAAATATTTGTTCTCTCACTAGTGTGTTTTTTAATACTTGTTCTCTCCTAGTGTGTTCACCACCTATACGTTGGTGACAGTGAGTGGATTTTTGCCTTTTGTAAATATGTAAAATTTGAATATCTATACAGACATAATGAAGATTTAAATAGAAGTCAGTTTTAAAGGGTTAAAGTCAGTTCAAAAGGGTTGTTTAAGTATATATGATGTTAAAATAGTACAGAAAAGGGAAGTTTGTGCAGGTTGTACATTTTACGTGCCATATGTTAATCTCTTAGGTTTTGCTTACCTCACATAGGGAAGCTTCGGTTTTAAAAAGCATTTTAAACTGCTTTCTGAGTATTTTAGGATTGGAAAGCATGTTCTTTACATATGGTTTTGCTATTTGATTTTTAAAATAATTACTAACTCTCAAAGTTAACATAATTATAGAATTATAGCATTTGTGCTAGAATAGTGGTGAGTTGATGTTTTTTCGAAACTGTTAAGCCTTTGTGTGTAAATATATTGAGGAAATGTCATAGGATTTATGGTGAATTGACAAACCAATAACATATACTGTATTACTAGCCAAAAATGAAGAATCAATATAGAGAGTGAAAACATAGATGCTGGAGCTGAAGGGATCTCTGTTCAAGGTAGAGCTATGCAGCTTGCTAACTAGATGACCAAGGTTATATTATCTAACTTCCCAGAACTTGTTTCCTTTTCTGTAAAATGGAGTTCATTGGGTTACTCTGAGAATCAAATTAATATGAATAATGCCTACTTCATGGCTGGACTTTCAAGAGTCATGTCATAAATGGTAGCTATTACTAATATTAGATATTTCGATAATCTTAGATATTTGCTGGAGTTGGAAAATAAAAAACAACATTTGTATGTGAGAAACTTGTCCAACATTTAGCATCCAAAGAAATGATATGTACTGAAAAGTTTGCCAAAGAATTAGTCTGTTTGGGGGAAATATGAGTTTCATTCTAGAAAACTTCGTGTTATCAAAAATCACTTCTGAATTTTAAAATTATGGTTTTAGTATAATTAGTATTTGCCCACATACTGCAAGTCATGTTTTATAATTAATGGTTTCATATTTGAGTTAGGAAAATGTGAATAATCAAAGAATTTAAGGATGCTTCAGAAGCTTTCTGAACATGCAGATATGCAACAGTAGTGAAGAGTTACTTTTCTGATATTCAGTCTAGGTTTATTTGTGCCATTCCGCTTTAGGGTACATTAACAACAATTACAATTGTTTATGACAATCCTAGAACAGTTTTGGAGGTTTTTTTTTTTTTTTTTTTTTTTTTTAAAGCGTGGCTTACCTTAATGCTCACTTCCCCCCCACCCCTTTTTTTTAAAGAATGTAATACAAGCTGGTGGGGGCTTAGGACTTGATATTCAGAAATTCTCCTTATCATTCTTAATCATTCAGGCATCTAGTCATTGTAATAGTCACACCTTCCTCTAGCAAGCATAAAATAGTTAACATCTGTATAACAAGAAAAGATACCAATATCTAACTGGTGGCTTAATTAAAGAAATATTGTGATATACATGATACTACAACCAGCATAGAATTAGATAATTCATTAGCGTTTGAAATAACGTATTTGAAATATATCTAAATAAATCTCATTTTCTCTTGTAAATGAAAAGCAGTGCTATAAATGTCCAAAACAGTCATAAACTCAGTTATTTTTACTTTTGTGAATGCATTATATGTTTCTGTAGCATATTTTATTGAAACTAGTTTGTCTTACTGTTAATCACTTGTAGTATTAGTTTGATTGAAAACAGTGCTAGCTGTATGTGAGGCTAGGTCAGGAAATGGCTACGAGCATGATTATTAATTTTTCTAAAAAGTTTTTTGAGGTATGTAGTTTGTATGTTTCCTTTTTAATGTTATATGCTAACGTAACTAGAAGCCAGCTTTGAATTTTATTTGGAAGTCTAGTATAAAAGGATAATTTAATTTTTGTTGATTTTAGGATTTGAAATTAAATTTATCTTTCAGAAATTTCACTTCTTGTTTAAAAAGACTTCTAAACAAGACATTTCCTTAGTTATGGTAGTAGTAACATCATATTCCAAGCTAGAAAAAGGGATATGGAGACGTGTGTGGATGTACACGCCTATATGTATACATAAACACACATATATTAATAGGATGTTAAAGGGAAATATAGGATCAAAACTTTATTAAAATCATCAATTGAAACAGTATTACCCTGGAAGCTTATGCAATCGTTCTGTTCTAATTCATCCTTCCAAACAGCCCAAATTGTGATACAGAGGCCTTACTGGCCTATGTGATCTTTACCTAGCTCAGGTAAGCATCTCATTTTACTGGCTATACCCTGGACTTTCTGATGCAGGCCTGCCTTATTTTCAAATCCTGAAATCCAGTATAGCAGAGCTCAGCCACAATCTACATGTTGTTCCCCCTCCCTCTTTCTAATGCTCACTTGGTAGCTCTCTACCTAGTCTACACTGGCACAATGCCTTGGGTCCCTTTCTTTTTATCCCAATATATTAGTCTCCTCATTTCTTTATTTTTCTTCCTGTAGGCTTTAACTTCTTGTCCACACTCTCCTCACGCTGTGAGACTCTTAGTCTTTCTTCATATTAATCTTGCAACTATCCATCCAAAAATCCATCCTGGCATCTGCCTTTTCTGTGCCGCCCCATTGATGGATCTCCAAGATTGCCAGGAAAGTCATACACTCGTGCTGATAGATAATAGTACAAATCAAAAGTTTCTAACCTTAAACATCACTAACACCTAGTGATCTTTTTACTTTTCCCTGGCCAGCTCCTTTCCTATAGAAAGTAAATACTTTTCCGGTCCCATACTGTGCGTAACAGATGACATTGCTGCTTTTTTCCACAGGGAAATTAAGAATTTATCAGGTGTGAATTTCTTCAGTTTCTTCCTATTGAACTTCTCTGTCTTCTCTGTCTCATCCATTACTACCTCCTTTCCTATCTAAAAGGAAAATTGTTCAAAATTAATTGGTATTTTCTATCTTTACATTTCACTCCATAATCCCCATATAGGTTTAACTTCTACCTTTTCCTGGCATCTCCCTGATTGCCTCACACAAATTCAATCTCTCCCATCACAAAACCAACTTAAATCTTGACCTGGCATTTACTGCTAGATGAAACTTTATTACTCTTATGTTTTTCAGTCACTGTGATAAGACTTGTTCTTTGGAATCGCACAAATTGTTACCACTGATGGTTTCTTGAATTGTACAGTCTACTGCATTCTTTTCCTGCTACATCTCTCGAAACTTTGACTTGGTTCACTGAATTTTTTAAAAAAACATTTCCCCATGGGAAATTAAGGGACATTAAGCTTTCTTCGTTCTCTTTCTGCCTCTCTGATCATTTCTTATTTTTGCTGCCAACTATTTCTCCAAGGTTCTGATGTTGTCTTCTCTACAAATACTATACCCTCTCTCTAGGTGATTTATTTACTTCCACAGCTTCAATATTTTCTTAAAATAGGGACCAAAGTCTCCCTGCAGTGTTCCAGGCTTTTTTGGTTCTTTTAACCGTATATCTCTCTCAGAAATATGTTTACCTAAAACCCATTTGTTGTTTTGCCAAAACCTACTGTTACACATTTTTACTAATGGTATTATTTTTCACCTAGTTGTTCAAGCTATAAGCATCCATAAATAATATTTATCCCTTCCATCTTGCTCACCAAGCTTTTATTCTGCCTCAAAAATACTGCCTTAATTCAGAGTTCAGGCCTTATTGTCTCTTCAGAAATCTTACACTTAAGCTCCATGTTTACGCCGATCTACATTTTATCTATTATTTGATAACGTTGATGAGTTGTCTAGTATGTGCCAGATTCCATGCTGGGCTCAAAGGATATAGTGATGAGCAGAAATAGCTCTCATGGAGCTTACTTTCTAATGAGTCGGACGGAAATGAATACAATCACACCAAAGTGTGTGTTTTGAAGGAAAGGAATATGGCCTAACAAAGCAAACGACCTACTCTTAAGATTCAGGGAAGGCTTCCTTGAAAAGATATGCTTGACCTGAGAGAGCCTGAAGTGGAAAGGTTTTCCAGCAGTTGTAGATAGAACTTCATTGTGTATAGACTCTGGTGGGAGGAATTACAAGAGGCAAGGGAGCAGGAGTAAAGGGTCTGAGATGAGACTGGAGAGGCAGAGGGGAAGGGTCAGACCATGGATTGTTGTATGATCCACACTAAAGATTATGTTCTTTATTATAAAGAATAGGAATCCCTCAGGGAGTGTGTGGAGGAATGGTGGGCTTAGCGAAAGAGTTAATGTGATCACACATGAGTCTGATTGCAGTGTGACAAGATCCATGAGGAACTTGAGAAACTTCCACTTAGTAGGCCATGGCCAGCCATCTTTCTAAGAAGCACAAATGAACTCCCCCTCCTCAAAATGTTCTAGTTATGCTAAAATAAAATCTACTTAGCTCAACAAGCCAGGCCCTTTACAGCACATGGTAACTTTTCTAAGCTTTTCTAAAACCACTTCCTGATGTGTAGCCTGTGCCAGTTCTTGTGTTTGCTCCTGTTTGATCTGTGTACTTTCTATTTCGACTACCTGTACTGCTCTTTCTATCCCTCTTTGTGAGCCTAGGGGACTTCTATTTTCCAACAAGAGACCTCTCCCATACCACATCCTCTGAGAACGCTTTCCAAAACATTCCTTATTCCCTATCCCAGGAAAAAAGCAAAAACCAAAAAAGTTTGTTACTTATCTTGAGTACACATTGGCACTGATTCTACAGTGTTATAATAGCTTGTTTACCTGTATTCCTGACCTGAGCTTGTAGTCATCAGAGGTTGTAACATTCATCTTTGTTTTTATTTCTTGAGTAAGTATTCCATTTTTCTGTTCCAATCACTTTTACCAATAGTCAGGTCAGTTAAACACTTGTTTGACCATTTAACTCTGCCGCAGTGTATGGGAGATTAACATGCACAGAGACCACATGCCCTGTGCTTCCTTTTTTTTATTATTATTATTTAAAATTTTTCTTCATAATGATCCTTGTGTTCTTTGTACAGGTCTAGAGTAGACAGTCATTACATGTGAAGTCACTGTTTCCTGAAACTGCAGTGTCTCTTGAAATCTTAAAGTTCAGAATGAATTACACAATTTCATTTAAACTTCAGAATGCTCTGATGAATTATGTTAACTCCCAGTGACTCCTTGGTGATATGGATTTCCATTTGTACATGTCAGGGTATCATAGGAACTTAGGGTACCCTTGGTTTTAGATTTGCAGAGAAAACCTTGTAGTGGTTTTATCTTCTGATCTGGGATTTGGGATAATTTCACAAACTGACTTGATCTCTTTTTTTTTTTTCCTTTCTAGATAACAGCAAAAGCTTCTATTATTTTTGTTACTCTTCAATACAATGTTACCCTCCCTACAACAGGTATGTAGTTTCCTTTCAGAATTTTCTATTTAAGTAGAAGAATTAAGGTAAACTAACTTGTAAATTTTCATGAACGCAGGTTCTTTGGTAATTTTCACAGATTTCATTTGTGCTTAGACTGAACATTATTTTGGTGATTTTTTTGTAGTACAAGATAAGATTTGATGTTTTGGGTTAACTTCACCTTACATTATATGAAAACCGAATTTTTTTTTTTAAAGATTTTGTTTATTTATACAAGAACTAGTGTACAGGCCAGAGGCGTGGGAGCGTGAGAGAATTCACCAGAAACAGAGTAGGGAGCAGAACAGGCAGACGGACCGAAAGCACTGCTGAGGAGAGGAGCAGGCAAGACAGGAGAGGTCTGCCGCACCATGTGGGTATCTCCCCGGCCGGCCAGGAATTGAACCATGCTGCAGCGTCTGCAGACGGCTGTCTATTTTTTTTCACATTCTTGTACTGTACCTCTGACAGTTATTTTTACTAGAAAGTGTGCGAGTAAGCTCTAGGAGTTATCTGGACATCTCATCATAACTACACTTACAGGTTTTATTTTAGAAAATTTTATTTCTAAATTTTGCTGTGTGAAAATCAGGTATTAAGATAAGTTGACCATAGTTGAATATAATAATATATATAGTTAACTCGCATGGGTGGAGGATGGGGTATTTGCTTAATAAAATATTAACATTCAGGCGATAAATGTGTTCTTTATTCAGAATATAAGATCAGTTATACAACAATCATTTGGGTTTTTTTTTTTCCAGCTTTAGTTTTTGTAAATATTTGATTTAGTGACTTAGATATCATATTACTCAAAACCACAAAGTTGTTTTGAATTTTGTATATGCCAGAGAGAAATAGAAGCTTTTACCCAAATAGTCCTCATAAAGATAGCTTCAGAACAAGTGACAGCAATTCACAATTCACAAACCTTATTTGATTAAGATTTGTTCTGAAAAAATTACAGCAATTTCAAGGATTAAAACAATTTTAATTGCTTATTTATTTCTCTCTTTACTGTTTATAGATTAAAGTTAAATCGAATGTAAGTTAAATCAGTTTTTCTGTGAGGATCATAATGTGTTTCATTTAAAAGTAGAAAGCTCGAAAAGTTGTTTGAAAAGACATGCAAAAATGCTAAGTATAAGTTTGATTAACCTAAATATAGTCTAATTTCTACTTGTGGGGTGATAATGAAATTTACAGTCTTCCCAGGGATCTGAGTATGGCCCGTCCCTGTTTTTTTTGGTCTTTGGTGGCTGTAACTAACATGTGTCAAGTCTTTGTAATTTCTGGAGCTATTGATAGTCTCAATTTTCATTGCTCCTAAGATTCAAGATGTCCAAAAGCAAATTACCTACTGTGTTTATGTAGAACTTATTTATTAAGGTAGTCTTCTTTTGTTTGTTTCCATAACTGTGTTGTATTTAGTGCTGTTTTTATAATCTTATGTATATTTTTGTGTATGTGTGTCCTGTCCTTTTTGGCCTTCAGAAGAACAAGCTACTGAATCAGCGTCCCTTTATTACTATGGTATCAAAGATTTGGCTACAGTTTTCTTCTACATGTTAGTGGCGATAATTATTCATGCCATAATTCAAGAGTATGTGTTGGATGTAAGTATTCAATCTTAGAAATTTATACTTTGTGAAATACTAGCTCTCTACACTATGATAGTCACATATTAAATATATTTTATAATATATTCTTATTTACTAATGGTTGCTTTTATTTTTAGAAAATTAATAGGCGAATGCACTTCTCCAAAACAAAGCACAGCAAGTTTAATGAGTCTGGTCAGCTTAGTGCATTCTACCTTTTTTCTTGTATCTGGGGCACCTTCATTCTAATATCTGTAAGTATGTATATACTTAAATATCATCATTCAAAAGTATTTATATTATATTAAAAACAGAAAGTGATGTCCTATTTTGAATGTTCATAAGCAAATCCTGAATGTTAGAAAATCCCTGTTCTTTTACCTCTCTTATCTAAGATTAGAATTCTGCTCTTGAACTAGTATAAATCAGGTTTCAGCATTAAATTTCTTTTTGTTAGCTTTTATTCAACAAAAATGTCAAACTGTTAAATGTTTCAGAGAGCTTTATTCATTTTTGGTCAATATGAACTTTTTCTTAAAATTTTTTGTAGTCCTTTACTGATATGTCTATATTAACAAAAAGATGTCATTGATACTTTTACTAAGTTATATGAACACTATAGGGCTTTCCCCCTTTAAAAGTAGGCCAGGTATTTTCCAAGCAACTTAAAATGCTGTATACCTTTTTAGTTAAGGCGGTCAAAACCTTTAAGTGTATCATTCTAATGAGGGAAGGGTGTAATGAGGGAAGGGTGGCATTATCTACTTTAGTGTTAGTACTAAGTTTATATGGTCTCCATAGTTTACATACTTTTGAGTTTATCAGGAAACATATTTTTTTTTTTAGAATGATAATTTATTGACCAAATTTTGATTATTAGGTAACAGAGAAACTTTATTGCTCAATTATAAACCCGTTACAGAATAAAACTCTTTTTTTTTTTAAAAAAAAAAGAGTATGGAGTTAGTGTCAGATATACAATCAGCATTATTTTTAATAAATACATTATGGAATACATTTATACTATAAGGGAAATTTCTGTTTTGATGAGAAAGTTGGAAACAAGTGGGCAGAAAAACTGATCTATAATTTTGCAAATATATATTAAAATGAAAGACTATGCAGACAGAATTTTCTTATGTAATGAGTTCCCAAGAGTAGACATATTTTTTTTTTTAAATTACCATGTTAGAGATGAATAAATATGTAAACATGCAAAGTAAATTTTCCAGGATATAAAAGATAGATAAATTTGGGGTGCTATTAAAGATTGGTCGGTTCAGATTTCTTTTAAACATATACAATAATTCTCACTGAATCGATCTGGTTATGTAAAAAAAAAGAATTTAGTTAATTTGTGGACATAACCTTGGTCTTTGATCCTTCTTTGTGTCCTGTCAGGCATTACATCTTTCCAGAAATCCTTCTCTGATTATCCAAGATAAAATTCATCTCTTCGTAGCTATTGTATTTTCTGCTATGCACCGTTACTGTTTTTAGGTTGTTTTATATTTGTTTGCATACATGTATTTTTCACTTTACTAGACTGAAAAAATTTGGAAGACCAGGAGTTATGTCTTCTTTAACTTTCTATCTCATATTGATTTTCACTCTGCTAAAGTAAACAGTTTAGTTGAATTGAAAATAACTGAAACAACTAAGGTTTGACTTGAGTGGGCTCTTTGGAATTTGATGTGGGAAATTATAAATGTTCAAAAAAATTGAAATATTGCCTGATTTTCCAGAAAGTTTGCATACTCATCGGCTAATTTTTGTATCATCTTTCTTAGGAAAATTACATATCTGACCCAACTATCTTGTGGCGGGCTTATCCTCATAACCTGATGACGTAAGTCATTGTTAGCAGATTTTTCTGAGTTATGGACCATGGTCATGTCACTTAAAAGTAAAATTAATTCTTATTTACTTTGGGATCTTATACAAATCCATACACTAGGTATGTCTTTGACAGTCCCATCTCCATAAGCAAAGAATTCCTGTGTACCTTTTTCAAGTATATAATTTTTTCAACATGTTGATTAGCTGAAGAAAACTGATTTTAACAATTTTAATTTAGTACTGTTTTCCCTTTCTTTCCATTGCTCTGTCATCTCCATACTTTTGCTCTTTTTCTTTGCCTCAATCTCTTTTCTAGTCCTCATTGTACCAGGCTGCAGGTGTATCACCTAGACAGTATTTGGTAAATGCATTATGACATGAAAACTAGAGAAAATATATGAAGGGGATAACATGACCCTTGATATGGCATATCTTTAAGTCCAGAAGTAATACCCACTCAGCTGAGTCATTCTTATTTTTTAAGTTATATTAAGTCAATAAATTTTTTAAAAATGACATTATAAGCATCATATTTATATGGGGCACCATTCATCATCTCTTCCTCCCCCTAATTTTTCAGATTGGTTTCTGTTTTCTATTTTAGACTTCTGGAGGAGAAGGGATAGGGAGAATAAAAAGAAAGCAGCACAGAAGGGTGTGATGTAAAGAGAACACTATTGATTCTAGACTGGTTAAGATATATTATCAGAGGAACCCTTTTATGCCTTATTCCTCTCTTCAGTTCTGGTTGGCCTCCATTTACTTGGGGCTATCTTAGTGTTCCAACCAGATAGAGTTACCAGATTTCCCTAAGAAAAAGCTGAGAAGGAGGGAAGGGGGGAAAAAAAAAAAGGAAAAGGCAGGGGATATTTGAAATCAGGATTATACCAGTTTCTGGCGATTGTTTATCTCTGCACCCTCACTTTTGTGTCAGTCTTTTTTGCCCTTCCCATTTTCCTTTTGCTGAAACCTTATAGATCTCTGACTTGACTCCCTCAGTTTTATTCCTTGTTTTTAGTCGCTAACTTGACATAGTAATCAGTGTCAGTTAGCTAATAGACAAAGGGGCTCTGGTTTCTGCCAGTCACCTTGCATGTTAACAGAGTTCTGCAAATAAAGTCCTTGCTTCTGTTCAATCCAAAGGGACTGACTGATGTTGGGAATATCCTAGGGGAACGGGAAATGACTGTTGGAGAGTTGTTTAAAGGTACACAGAGTATTATAAAGGGGCCCAAAATAACACAGTGTTATTTCCAGTGTTTATTTTTACTTAATTCTTTAAAAATAGTGTGCTTTGAAAGTAATCTTTACTTTTTTGTGTTGTGCAGATTTCAAATGAAGTTTTTCTACATATCACAGTTGGCTTACTGGTTTCATTCTTTTCCCGAACTCTACTTCCAGAAAACCAAAAAAGTAAGCTGGGATTTTATAATTTTAGAAATGTCTTAGCATTTTTCTCCTTTTGTGAAGTCGCTCTAAAACATTTCTGTACATAACCTCACTCTTTCCTTCTCACATCAATTCTTCCCCATCACATCTTTCTCCTCTTTCCGGGAAGACTAAATATACTTAAGTATTTCTTAAAAGAAGCTTCTTGTCATGATTTTAGATTAGAGGAGGATCTTTTACATTTGATACATAATTAAGCTTGTTTTAAAATTATATTAGTGGTAATTTAAAATAAATTAAAATTTAAACAAATTTTAAAATGTAATATTGGTTTTAAGTATTGATATTCTTAGCAAATTCACAAGTGAGACCAAAGAATTAGTCATATTACTTTAGAACTGACAGTTCTATATATAATCCCAAACAAAAGTTTAGTATTTAAAGAACTAAACCAGGGCCTCCCTGGTGGTGCAAGGGATAGACATAACCTATGAAACTGTCCGCAGCCACTGCAGCACGAGTTCAATCCCCCAGCCCGCCAGGGAGCAACCCACATGGCGCAACAGACCTCTCCTGACTCGCCCGCTGCTCCCCTCAGCCGTGTACTTCAGTCAATCTGCCTGTTTTGTTTCCCACTCTGTCTCTGGTGAATCCTCTCCCCCCCCACACACACACACACCCCTCTCTGGCCTGTACCCCAGCTCTTGTATTCATAAATAAACAAATCTTTAAAAACTAAATAAATTAACCATAGTTTAATATTCACCAGTGAAGCTTTTCTCGAAATGGGTAGAGCATTCCCTATTTAACATGTGGGAAAAATGTTTGTTTCATTGTACAAGTAAGTAAAAACTACTGGAAAACTGCAGTAACCTTTAATGTCAACTTCATTTCCTGTATTTAATCCTTTCGCCTTTAAAACCAATACTTTGACCCTATAGCTTTAGCTAAAATCAAGCTGCTCACCTGGGCTCGAGGGGTTTTTATGCCACCTCTTTCCTGGTTCCCTTTACTCTCTCCTTTAACTTTATTTATACCAGTAATCTCTGATTTTCTAATCATAGCACATCGATTCTTTTTCCTGGAGTGCCTTTTACCTCATACATTAATCAAGTGCCTTTATTCCCACTTTGTGGGAGGGAGGTGGAGATTGCTTTAAATTCCCATATATGACATGATACGTGGGTGGCGATATGTCTGAAACAAGTTTTGCCATGACAGCTGTTGAAGCTGGGTTATGAGTACATGGGGCTTCATCATACTATATTTGTTGATTGTATATTTACATTTTTCAGGTTTTTTTCAATCCCCTTATGAAAAGTTTTCCATCATAAAAATGTAATAAATTTTTCAGTGGTCAGTTTACCTTCTCAAAAGCTGCAAACGCTTATTTCTATAAATACTGCAAATAATTAATAGGTATAGTGCTTGATTTGCAAAACATGATTTGTGTCCATGGTTTTCTGTGTCCGGTGTGTCTGTCATTGTTTACGTGTGCTACAATTAGAAAGCAACACCAAATCAGGGTTCATGTGCTATGGATTTTGAAAGCCCTTTTTTTGTTGATTTAGTTTCTAAAGTGAAATGTTTTTCTAGTTTAGTTGGTTGTAAGGTATAGGGTGAAGATTCATGAAACCTATAACTTTGAACTGTGTTAAGATAATGGAAAATCCCTAGATTCTCCCATATTCAGTAACCATCAGATGTGAGCCATAGCTGTTCTAGAGCGGCGCTGTACAAAACGGTAGTCACTGACCATGTTTAAAATTAAGTAAAAAGTAAAAATTTTTACTTAAGTAAAAATTAAGTAAAAAGTCTTTTTCTTGATCACATCACCTATATTACAGGTGCTTGTTAGCCACATATGGCTTATGTCTATCATTTTGAATAGCAGTGATATAGAACATTTCCATCACTGCAAAAAGTTCTGTTGACAGTATCATATTTTCTTCATGTCTTTGTACCGTGGCACAAATATGTAAAGCTTCCTTTAGATATTTATATACTCATGCACATGCACTACATCTGGGTTTCATTATTAATCTGTATGTCTATATCTTGGTCACTGGCCATGTAAAAGAGGCATTTTAAATTGTTCATTTTGGCTCTCAAAACTCTTATCAATTCCTGCCAGATGGCATTTCTCCAGAAATGCAATCTAATTTTTATGGAATAATTTGCATAATTTAGAACTTAACTGAAACTATTTTTAACACCTACATATGACAGTTGAAAGTAACTGTTTCAAGTAATTAACATAATTTGAAAGTAACAGCTGCATATGTGTTAAACAGTTTCTTAAAATTTACTCTATGAGAATTATTTTTGGAAGAACTCTTTACTGGAAGAAACTAGTACAGTGGTTGTTTTGAACCAATCCTACAGACAAATGAAGAAAGGAACACTGTTAGTTGCAGTTTAAGAGGTGTGTTAGACTTTTTTAAGTTTCTTTTAGGGAGAATGTTTTAATTATATATAATAGTTATGCGTTAAGAAAATTAGCCCTCCATTTTGTCGAAGAGAAGATTCAAAATATAGTTTCTTGAATTTACTGGGTTTTAGGGATTTGTGAATGAAGTAACCAAATATTTTAGTTTTAGTAGTTTATTTAAATTATACATACATATAATTGGATATCATGTAAAATATTTTAAATCATAAATATTGTGTTTTCTTCTTTGACCCTAAATAATAAGAACACACTTTTATATGCACCTTAGTTGTTAATATCTGTCATTTATACCAGGAGCCACTTTTTGAGTCATCTTAGTTTTTCCAAGTATATTATCTTTACATCTGTCATACTGATTCCTCAGTAAGCATTTAGAAAAGACATTGAGGTTTTTTTCAGGCTGCATACCTTATCCAAATATTTTTTGTTCAAAAATAAAATAATTTGTTCACATTAATTTGTTGAAAATAAAACAATCAATATAGATACCTGTAATATGAGAGCTTTAAGAAGATGTAAATATGAGATGTTCCATCTGTGGTTTAGGGAGAAATCTTTGCCTTATATTTGAGCATACATGTAATACTCAGTTTAAATAAAGTTTGCTTTTTAGTACAGTGTAGTTAAGAAAAGTTTTGTGTTTTATTTTTTTAATGAAAACAAGCTAAAGTATGTGACTGAACTTTTTAATAAAAAGATGCAGGAATAACAACCAAAAATGTCAGTTGAACTTAATTGTAATTTTAGAATCTATTTACGTTTACTGTATTATTAGATTTTTCTTAAAAATAATACTACCAGAATTTTAAGTCATTATCCCATGATTTCATTCTTACATAAACTGCTTTAACATTAGCATTAAGAATGTGTGAGAACTTGGTTGCTTCCAAGTAATGTGTTGAAAAAATATGTATGTAAGAACTTGGGAAAACTTTTCTGGTAACTCATTTACATGTTTTCTTCCAGTCAGCTATAAAAAATGTTTGTTAATCTTAAACAAATAAGCAAAATGTCATTTCTGGCTACTGGTAGAAAAAGCTTATTTACATAACAAAATCATTGGGTGATATATGAAAATGCCTTGAGAAATAAAAAGTTTTAGCCACTTTTATATTCATCTAGACTTTAGATTCTCCAGTAGTGATGAGCTGCTCATGGATGGCATGCCAACTTCTTAACTGAAATCTGTAATGTGGCCAGTAAACTGATACAATATACTCCCACTTAAGAGGGCCAGATTTCACTCAGCCTCCTCTGTTCTGCCCTGTTCCCATACTCTGTGCAAAAGTGTAAGTACTAGAGACCATGGTAATGGACAGGTCTTTTTTGTTAGCCTCTGACAAGTAAACACCTCTCTAGTGTGACTGGTAACCCCAAGAAGGTTGAAAAATGTCAGAGGAATTTGACTTAAAACAGGGATGGTAAAAGCAAGGATGCTGGATGATTCACTAGATAAAACTTCTCATTTTAAAAATCATGCTATAATATCCCTATTACCTTTTGTATTTTTCAGGATGCTTGGCTTACAAGGTTATTAAGAGAAAGAATGTACAATTAGGTGGTATGCTAAATGAGAAGATAAAATTTTCATCTACAGCTTAATGACTATAGCTGACAGTGAAAGCAACTAAAAACATCAACTAAAACATATGACTACTACTTTAGTATTAAAATAGTACTGCTTATAAACAGCAATTTTAGTATTAGAAGGACATCATTATGATTATCAATTGGTACCATTTAATAAATTTAATAAGTGTTTATTATAAGCAGAACCATAGATCTTAGCACCAAAAGGGATTTGGTGCAAACCCAGTTTTATTCACATAGTAGAGATGAGGTGTAACTTAAGCTAAGAGAGGTTATGTGACTTGCAACAGCCATGTAGTTAGAAGTACATGAGCAGGGTAGTAGAATGTAAGGAGCAGACCAGCCCTTGGGTCTTCTACTTTTAAAATAGTATGTTTTTTACACTACCACCCTATTTTCAAGGAACGGACATGTTTCAGTATGTTTTAATCTGGAATGCAATTTGTTCTTTACAGGAAGATATTCCTCGTCAGCTTGTCTACATTGGGCTTTACCTCTTTCACATTGCTGGAGCTTATCTTTTGAAGTGAGTTGGGATTTTTCTTGGGTGTGTATGTGGACTGGGTGGATAGTATGCTAATCTCTCTTACTTGATAATTAATCTTTGCATTCGAAATTTGTTCTTTTTGTTAACAGCTTGAATCATCTAGGACTTGTTCTTTTGGTGCTGCATTATTTTGTTGAATTTCTTTTCCACATTTCCCGCCTGTTTTACTTTAGTGATGAAAAGTATCAGAAAGGGTAAGTTGAGTAGCCTTTTGTTTTTTGTGTAATTAATGTCAGTGCGTTAGTTGTCAAGGTCCATGATGTGGGAAATTATATTACTTTATAAACTGTTAGTAGCAGTTTTAAAATGAAACTAGCGATAAAATGAAACTAGCAATTCAGCTTGTTTTATTCTCTAAAATGGAGTCTTTCTTACTAGAAAAGTGTTATATTGTACTTGTCATACTGAAGGTTCCATGGGCTTTTATGTTATAACATCTATATGGTTAATTGCATGTTTTTCTTTCAAAGAAGTAATGTGGTAGTGAATTTTGAGAAGAAAGTGAACTAATTGATTAGCTAGGCTGAAAGATACAAAAAATATTTTGATAGGAAAACAGGACTGAAAACAGAATTGAGGTGGTATGACTTGTGAAGAGTGTGAAGTCTTAAAAACAACTAGAACTAGGATTCTTATGTGGAAATTGGATGTCCTGATTAGAGCAGTTTTTATTTTGTCTACTATTTTTCAAAATTATTCTATTCGACAGTAGTTCTGAAGATCACTAACAATAGTTATACAAACAAAAGGGATCAGTTAAACAGAACATTTCTTTACTGGACTTTCTGGAACCTTGTTGTGTATAACCAAGAGCATGATATAATATGTAGCGTTTCACAGAATCCTTTCTGCAGAATAGCAAGAAATGGTGTTTTAATATGCATTTACTTGATAGGAATCTGATTCTTGGAATCTCTTCTTGTCGTTGCAATTTTATGTTTTTGATATTTTTCTTAGGTTTTCTCTGTGGGCGGTTCTTTTTGTTTTGGGAAGACTTCTGACTTTAATTCTTTCGGTACTCACTGTTGGCTTTGGCCTTGCAAGAGCTGAGAATCAAAAGCTGGATTTCAGTACTGGAAACTTCAATGTGTTGGCTATAAGGTATAGTCAATTTAACACTTTTTCTTATTTGTACAGATATATAGTATGTATTCAGTTTATGGTGTGAACCATCTAAAAAAGGGATAAATATGGGGGGTAGTAATAATATTCACTTGATTTGATTTCATTCCGGTTGCAGTTCCATATGTTTAATTGAAGCACTGAAGCATTTATTTAGCTTATGGGATTAATTATTAATGTGATAGTGTTAACATAATCTTGTTAGCAGTGGTAATTTAGCACTAAGTTAATATTGTCAAAGCGGGATAGAAAGCTTAATTCCATGGCATTGTGTTGATGCAATCAATTTTTGGCTTATTTCTTAATTTTCTCAGAATTGCTGTTCTGGCATCCATTTGCATTACTCAAGCATTCATGATGTGGAAGTTCATTAATTTTCAGCTTCGGAGGTGGAGGGAACATTCTACTTCTCAGGCACCAACTGTGAAGAAGAAACCAACAATGACTAAAGGCAGAGCTTCTAGAAAAGGAACAGGTTTGTATCCAGTAAGCTGTGAAAAATGTGAAGTAAGAAAAAAAAAATTTATAATCTTACTAAAATTTACAATTTATTAAGAAATTTTTATTCTATTGTTTAGAAAAATTAGGTTAAGTAATCTTACCCCATTCTTCAGGCTGGTGATTCCCTAGCATCAATTACTCCTCTCAGAAGCTTTAGACGAAATTTCTCTCTCACAAATTTTCCGTGTTTATTAACCCTGGGCCACTGTAGACCAGTGCAGGTCCTTGTGTGAACAGCTAACCTAGAGGGTGATAATTTTATGTTTTCAAGTACCTTACTCATATTTGGAAGAGAGTACGTCTTTACAGCCCCTTCCCATCTTTCCTTTAGTCCCAAATAAAATGGCTTTTTTTGGTAACTTCTGATTGTTTGATCCTTCATCTTTGAGCCTGCAGTAACCTTTTTTCTCCTTTTAACTTTTAATTGAAAACACAATGTGATAATTTTTTTGACTTCTGTTCAGTGTTACACTAGGAACCATTACACAAGGAAGTTATGTTTTTAAAAATGTCAATTCTGGTTTGCTTCTTCTAAATTTTGTATCTCATTGTTTATGTCCTGATTCTTGATTTTTTGCTTCCCGTATGTTTTACTATAGCTTGATCAATTTCCACAAAAAAAAATAGCCCTGCTGGGATCATAGATTGAAATCACATTGAATCTATAGGTCAATTCAGGGAGAATTAAAGTGTATGTCTGAGTGTTTTTAAAGTATATACACAAAGTTGGCAAACTACTGTGTGATTCTAGAACACCTGAAAAAGAAAGGACCCATGTCCTGCCATTTCCTGTCCCCTTCCTTCCCACTGTTCCTGACAACCACTTGCCTATTAGATAATATTCCATCGTATCCTTTTATTAGTTTATGAACATTTGAGTTATGTCTACTTTTTCGCTGTTACGAATAAAGCTATTGTAAGTTTTCATGTACTCATTTTTGTTTGAACACCTCTTTTTGGTTTTTTTTTTTTTCTGTCTTGGGTATATACCTAGGAATGGATTTGTTAAGTGATACGATAATTTTTAACATTTGGTGGGGAGGGGGGAACTGCTAAACTTTTGTGTGTTGGTATCCAGTTGTCCCTGAACCATTTGTTGAAAAGATTCTCTATGAATAGTCTTGAGCAATTTGAGAAAATACTTGGTACTTTTATTGAAAACCTGTTGATCAAAAAAGTAAAAATTTGTTGATTTTCCTGGTTCTGTTAATCTGTATGTCTATTCTTTTGCCAGTGCCATGCTATATTGATAATGATAACCTTTATAATAAGTTTTGAAATCAGGAAATATGTTTCATGTTTTAGGTCGCTTAGATTTCCATATGAATTTAGAATCAGCTTGTCAATTTCTGAGAAAATGTCAGTTGGGCTTTTCAGATTACATTGAATCTGTGGGTTTCCTTGGGCAGTATGAAAATGTATGCTTTCCATTTTGGGGTGTCATTACTTATTTCCATTAAATTTTATTGTTTTCGGCGTATAAGTCATATTTCTGATGCTAAATTTATTCCTAAGTATTTTATTATTTTTCAATGCTTTTGTAAATAGAATTACCTTCTTAATTTCATTTTTGGGTTGTTCGTTGTCAGTGCATAAAAATGCAGTTGATTTTTGCATTTGATCTTGTATCCTTCAACATTACTGAACTTAACTTGTTTTTTAATTTTTTATTTTATAATGGTTTGTTTGTGTTGGATTCCTTTGCATATTCAGTGTATAGGATCAGATCATCTACAGTGATCTTCCTAACCAATCAGGATGCCTTTCATTTCATTTTCTTCTCAAATTGCCTTAGCTCAAACACTCAGAACAAAGTTGAATAGAAGTGATGAGAGCAACATTCTCATTTTGTTTCCTGATCTTAGTGGGGAAAACAGTCAGTCTTTCACCATTAAGCATCTTGGGTTTTCCCAAATGGCCTTTAACAGATTAAGAAAGTTCCCTTTTATTGCTAGTTTGTATTTTTATCATGAAAGTATATTAGATTTTGTCATTGGCTTTTTCTATGTCTGCTGAGATCATCAAATAGTTTTTGTCCTGTATTCTGTTGATATCATGGATTATGTTAGTTGATCTTTGACTATTAGGCCAACAAAAGCATTCCTCGCGTAAATGTCACTTGGTCATGATATATGTAATCCTATTTAGATGTTGACTGATTTGGTTTGCTAGTATTTTGAGAATTTTTGCTTCTGTATTCATAAAGGTTTTTTAATATTTTTTTTACTGTGTGTGTATGTATGTGTGTAATGTTTTGGTTTTCAAATGTAATACCAATCTTGTATTCCTGGCATAAATCTAAACAGATAATGATAAAACATCACTTTTGCTGAACTGGGGTTTGTTTTTTGTTTGTTTGTTTGTTTGTTTGTTTTTTCCCGGGTATTTTGTTAGGATTTTTACATCTATGTTTGTTAAAGATTGGCCTGTAATTAGGCCATGGATATTTGTAACATCCTCGGTAGATTTTGATATCAAGGTTATATGAGCTTTATAAAAAGTGTTGCAGAGTTTCGTCCTTTGTATAATATCAGGATTATTTCTTATTTGTTTGGAAGAATTTACCAGTGAAACCATCTCACCTAGAGTCTTCTTTATGGTAAGGTTTTTAAGTATAGATTTACACTATTTAGTAGACAATGGATTTATTAAAGTACATTTCTATTTTATCTGTTTTGGTAAGTTACTTTTTTAAAGAAATTTGTTCATTTCACCTAAATTTGCAAATGTATGGATGTAAAGTTTTCATAATATCTTACTGTAGTATAGAACATAAGTGATTCGGACCTCCCTGGTGGTGCAGGCGGTTGAGTGCAGCGCTCCAAAGCTGTCCGCAGCCTCTGCAGTGCTGATTTGATCCCCATCAGCCACAGAGCAACCCACAAGACGCGGCAGACCTCTCTTGTCTTGCCTGCTGCTCCCCTCAGCAGTGTATTTCAGTCAGTCTGCCTGTTCTGTTCCCACTCTATCTCTGGTGAATCCCCTCACCCTTCTGCTGCACATCTGCCCTGTACCCTGGTTCTTGTATAAATAAATCAATCTTTTATTAAAAAAAAAAGGGGACCATTAGTGATTTTTCCATTTTTCATTTCCTGTATTAGTGATTTATGCCTCAGTTTTGGGTTTTTTTTTTTTCTACCAGCCACAAACCAGCATTTCTCTTTTTGTGTTGATTTTCCAGTCTTATCATTGATTCCTGTTTTTATTTCCCTTTCTTTAGGTTTAATTTGCTGTTTTGTTATTTGTGGTTTATCTTCTTAAGATGGCTTTTAAATCATTGATTTTCCTTCCATTTGGTAAATTACTTGCAGTTAGGGCAAACTTGCTTTTTCAGCACCACTTTAGCTGTATTTTACAAGTTTTGATGTCTTTTTAATTCCAGTTGTGATTTCTTCTTTGACTGATAGATTATTTATAAGTGCTCTGCTTTATTTACAAATATTTGGACATTTTCTCTTTTTCTTTTTGATCGCTGCTTTCTAGCTTTATTCTACTGTGGTTTATGAACATACTGTGAATGATTTCAATTCTTCAGAATTTGTTGAGACTTCATTTTGGCTCAGGATGTATTTGGTTTTGTTAAGTGTTCCATTTGGACTTAAAAAGGATGTGTATTCTGCATTTCCTGGGTATTATATACAATAGGGATCAGGTCAAATTTTTTAAAATTTTACTGGTTTTTTTTTTTGTGTGTGTGTGTATCTTTGCTATTTGGTAGAAAAAGATTTTTGATTGTTCAGCTGGTCCTGCAAGAAGTATTGATGTTTGTAGCTTATACATATTTGCTTCTAAATGTTTCAAAAATATGTTGTAGGTATATAGTAATTTAAGGTTGTCATAAATTCCTATTGAATTTGTCCTTTTTTATTATTGAATTTATTTTACAGCTATACCAACTTAATTTTAGTAAAATGTTATCATGGTGTATCTTTTCCTGTATTTTTCTACTTTAAACCTTTCTTTGTCCTTAAGTATTAATTGTCTCTTCTAAGCACCATATGGTTGGATTTTTTTTTTTTTTTTCCATCCTGCCTGATAATATTGTCCTTATTTTTTGGCAGTTGTACCATGACATACCTGGGTATGATTTTCTTGGTTTTCGTCCTACTCTGTATTGTATAGTTTGTTTTCTTTTATCATCTTTGGAAAACTTTCGACCGTTATTTTCTCAACTATTGTTTCTGCTCCATTCTCTTTCTCCTGTCCTTCTAGGACTCCAATATGTGTGGTAAGCCTTTTTACACACTATCTCTCACAGCTTTCCATGCTTTCTGTATTTGCTATTCTTTTTTTTCCTCTCAATTTCTACCAATTTTTCCAGTTCACTAATCTCTTCTATTGTTCCTAATCTGCTTTTAAATTCACATAATACATTCTTGTTTTCAGGTACTGTGTTTTCTAGTTATAGGGTTTAAGATTTCCATTCTCCATTTAATTATCTTCTTTTTTTTTTTTTTAAGATTTATTTATTTATATAAGCACTGGGTACAGTCAGAAGCGCGGGAGGGTGAGAGAATTCACCAAAGTCAGAGCGGAGAGCAGAGCAGGCAGACAGATGAAATACACTGCTGAGGGGAGCAGCGGGCGACAGGAGAGGTCTGCGCGCCATGTGGAATCCTCTCCGGCAGCCGGGGATTGAACTGGCGCTGCGGAGGCTGCAGGCAGCTTCGCAACCCAGCGCTCAACTGCTGCGCCACCAGGGGAGGCCCTCTTTTCACTTATTTTTATTAATCATCGTTCTTTTAACATCCCTGTGTGATAACTCCCAATCTGGATCACCGGAGGATTTTTTTTTTTTTTTTTTTTTTGGTCTTAGTTTGGCACTGGATGAATTGGCAAATACTCTGGATTTAATATGGTGTATTTATATTTCGTCAAATCTGATCTAACTTGCCCTCATTCCTATGACAGCATTTATAAGGATTTTCTTTGCTTGACAGGCCCTGAATTCAGGTTTTTGTCTCCCCATCATTGTGAGGCTTCCCAGTTCTCCCTTTAGCTTTGTAGTTTATTAGGGATTTGACTTCTCTGAGTCTTGCTTAGTGCATGCACATTTAGTAGTTAGCAAATACCTTGGGGAAAAAATAACACATATCTGCCTTGGTTATATTCTAGTACCTTTAAACAATTATCTTTGTAGTTCCCTTCTATGAGGGTTAGTGTGACATCAGTTATTCCATCATAGCTTAAAGGTGGCCTTGATATACTTAAACATAAAAGCCATTGTCTTAAACACCAACTTTTTAATATTTCATAAAGAAATACAGGCCCAAGAACTTCATTTGTTTGCTGTCAAATGTGAAACAGTTTTTATTTCTACCAAAGGTACTATTTTTTAAAAGATTTATTTAGTTATGCATATAAGAACTGGGGTACAGGCCAGAGGTGGAGGGGGCAGTGAGAGGATTCACCAGAGACAGAGTAGAGAACGGAACAGGCAGATCGACTGAAATACACTGCTGAGGGGAACAGCAGGTGAGTCATGAGAGGTCTGCTGTGCCATGTGGTTATCTCCGTGGCCAGGGATCGAACTCATGCTGCAGTGGCTGCGGATAGCTTCATAGATTGCGTCTTAACCCCTTGCACCACCAGACACACCCAAAGGTTCTGTTTTTAGGACTACTACTTTAACATTATTGTAATTGTTTCTTTAGAGTTTTCTATCACTTTTTTCTGCATTCAATAGTAGTTGCTTTACCTTTTTTAAAAAAAGATAGATACCTTCCTGGTGGTGCAGGGTTTAAGTCTCAGCACTATGAAACTATCAGCACCCACTGCAGCACGAGTTCAATCCCCGGCCAGGCAGCTGACCCACATGGCACAGCAGAAATCTCCTGTCTCACCCACTGCTCCCCTCAACAGTGTATTTCAGTAGATCTGCCTGTTCTGCTCTCCACTCTGGGTGGTGAATCTTCTCACTCCACACTTCTGGCCTGTACCCCAGTTCTTCTATGTAAAAATCAATAAAATCTTCAAAAAATTATAAAAAAAGATATATAATTGACATGTTGTACTTACTTTTCCTTTAACTACTTTCAGGTTACTGTGTTTAATGTGCTACCAGGTTTTATGTGTTGGTTAAAAGTAAAGCACTTGTGGGCCTCCCCTGGTGGCGCAGTGGTTGAGCGCTGGGCTGTGAGGCTGCCCACAGCCTCTGCAGCGCTGGTTTGTTCCCCGGCTGCTGGCGAGGGTCCCACAAAAAAAAAAAAAAGTAAAGCACTTGTAAGCAAGTTTGGCCTAAGACCACCGTGAGAGTATGTGTGCGTGTGTGTTTATATGATTCTAAGATTCCTTTTCTGAAGGTACCTTTATGTATAAAGATACTATTTGTGATTATCTATAAAAGAGTAACACTGATTCTTTTTCTCTTTTCAGAAAATGGTGTGAATGGAACAGTAACTTCAAATGGAGCAGATTCTCCCCGTAATAGAAAAGAGAAATCTTCATAATGAATTATAATCTAATTGATTGATGTCCCCAAAGAAGCTTGCTTTTTACTATCTTTAAGCACTAGCGATTTTTTTTCCTGTTCTTGAAAATACAGTTTGTGCTCTTTGATTCTCGCTATTGTACTGTTTCATGCATTTTTTTAAAAGGGCATTTCAGGGGAGGATGATTACTATGAGTGAAAAAAATATTTTAGCTTAGACTAAGCAACCTGCCTTCAAAATAGTTTAGGGACCACCCCCATATTTTGATTTTTACCTTTGAACATTTTCTAATGGTTTGGAGAGATAACTATTTACAGAGATTCTACATATCAGTGATACAATTTCTTGCGCTCACCAGTTTTTTATAATGCCAGATGGCCTGTTCCAGCAAGGTCATGTTTTTTAAGTTATCTTTCGGGTAAAATGGAAATACTGTAAAGTCGAAAGTCAAACTTTAATATGTTTTCAGTATTCTCTAATTTTTAGGAATTTTTGTAGCATTTACACCTGGGAAAAAATTTGTAAATTCACCAAAATAATTGTGTACTTTCTTTTATAGGTAGTGGTTGTTAGTGTTACATATCCCCCCTTTTTGAAAAAAAAAAAACAAACATACTATTAGTTATGATGTGTGGAGATTTATTGCCATATATATTGAATCAAAATATATTAGCATAAAAGTACTTGTGAAATAAAATATTTCTTGTGCATTTTCAACACTTGTAAACTGGAAACCAGAAAATTATTTACTATAAAGAAGAAAATCTGATCATAGCCCTTTTTGATATTTTTGTTAATATAGTGATTCCAAATGGGGCTTGTTGTAAATTCGATATGCACAGCATCTTAGAAAAATATTGTTTGACCTGCAAACCCTTTGAAAAAATAATGCGTATGTGATTTATAGCTATAAAAGGAATGTCAGATTAATTATATTTGGAAAACATTTAATGCACTAACCTTATAAAAATTGAAAATTCAGGTGGATAAATAGTCTTACAAAAGATAGTGCTTTATGTTTTAACTGTAGCTTTGGTCCCATCTTTAATTGAGAAGCATTTATCTGTATAAAACATATTTTTGGATAAATATATATATATATATATTTGTATCTCTACAGAAAGTCTCTAAATAACATTTGAGTAAAATATTTGGTTCCCTTTTCTATAATTATTCTTTAAAATCCTTATAGCTATAATTGATTTTTTCTTGTCTATACAGTACATATATTCCTCTTTTAGTGTTCACATCTTCTTCCCTATTTCTCTCTTTTGTCACCAGCTAATGTGTGTGCCATTTTTAGTATAAAAGTTGTAGGCCTATTTTGGTCTGCAGTTTAATAAGTTGCCATGCTGCTAGAAAGTTGTGCTTTCTGTTTCCAGCTGTTTACCTAATTCCTGGAAAAAGTAGTAGCTCTCTGTAGCATCATGGAATTTCAGTGGAACCAAATTTTTGCCATTAAAAACTGGCACTATATTAAACTATACATTGAGAACTCAATCAAAATAAACAATTTTTACTTTCACAAGCTGTATCCTGGACGTTTCCTTCATTGTTAGCAAGATTTTATACTATTTTAGTATATAATCTCATTAACATGTACCATATTTGAAGAGTACACACTTAACAGACATTTAAAATTGCCTTTCTCCAAAACTAAGTTCTGTAAGGTAGATGACTGATTTCGGATACTATTCATGGGGGCACTGGGGAAAAATGGTTTATAACTAAATTCATGGCCTCAGGTTAAACAAACTTAAGGTGTTTCTTTACTACATACAGAACTATTCAATTCTGTAAAAAAAAAAAAAAAATGTACCCAATGTGCATATTGATGCACCAAGAATGTTGGCAGTGGAGATAGAATATACAGTGTCTTCCAACTCACTTGACTGTGGAAACTTTCTGTAGAATTACTTAACAGCATTTATGTACTACAGCATATTCTGTGGGTTTAAGAAAAGAAAAAACTGTTGGTATATAGTTGGAAATTTACAAAAAATATATACACAACTGTTATTGTAAATTACAAGCCCTAGACCCTACCCCTACTTCTCCCAAATCCTCTGAGAGACATCTTTCTTTTTTGGGTGCCAGATTGCAGAGGCTGTCATTGTCACCTGGTTGAAGGTCAAACTTGGAAGCCTGCTGTGAAGCATATAAGACTGAACATGGCCAGCTATCTAGAGTGATGGTTAAACAGGTAGTTTTCTCCAAAACCACCTTGAGTGTGTGCAGTGATTCAGTCAAGAAGAATCATTAATAAATCTCAACACTATTCAGGTTTGAGAATTTCAGAGTAGACATTAGTAAATGTTAGGAGGAGAAAAGATTGAAGATTAGAAAACCTGGACCTCAAGAATGTGACTGGGGTTGGACTGTGTAGGTACTTTAGAAGCTCTTGGGATATAGGCAATCCATTAGGATCAAGAGAGCGACTAGAAGACTAGCTTAGAGTAATAGCGCTTCGTTAATCTAGTTACTGAGCACTTGGATAGCTTTGTAAAAGCTATCAGTCATTTCCAAAAAGCAAAAGCTTAGTGGCTCTACTCTTTATCTTGAGCAGAGAACCCTGTATTCACAAAGACAAATCAGTCTTGTGTTTATAGTGTTGCTTGCTTTACATAAAGCTATACTAGGTGTTTATATGCCACATAGTGACTTTATTGAATAACATTCAGGAAAGGGCTATGCCAATTTGTCTACTTAAGTATTTCTGGTGAAAAGATCATCAATGTATTTAAGGTGGAAATAAAACATTTGGGTATGCTGAAAACAAGTAAATCTGAAAATTTAAGAGCCTTAGATCCATCAGTCTAATCCATGACTACTTGTAACTTTGATCTTAAGTTGGCCAAAGAAAAAAAATTTCAAAGATCCATATTTCAACCAAATCAAATGATAAGTACACTGATTTCAATTTATAGGTATAGATTGGTAAAACCAGTGGACCAGAATTCAAATAAAATCCTCCAATGATCAGCTCTGCGTGAACGAATATCTGTGCCTTAGCTTCCCTGCATAAGAATCGCCTATCCCACAAAGTAGTTCTGAGAACTGATAATAGTGCACATAAGTTGTAGCTCCATGCCTCATTCTTATTAAATATTAGTTGTTAACTCGTAAGGTTGTGACAAACACTGCACAGGGAATGGCTAATAGTTTTAAGTAGCATTATTTTTCCCCATGAAACATACAAGGTGGTTGAGACTCATATGCTTTCCAATGTCAGCAGACTTGCACGGTTGCTGCACTTGAGCAGGTGGGCCCCATAAAGGTGCATGGGATGTTCAAGTCAACAGTAGAGCCATTTAGGGCCTTCCTGGTGGTACAAGGGGTTAAGCACCACACTCTGAAGCTGTCTGCAGCCTCTGTCGCACGAGTTCAATCCCCAGCCAGCCAGAGAGCATCCCCATGGTGCAGCAGACCTCTCCTGTCTCATCCGCTGCTCCCCTCAGCAGTGTATTGCAATCAGTCTGCCTGTTCTGTTCCCCGCTCTGTCTCTGGTGAATCCTCTCATACCCAGCACCTCTGGCCTGTACCCCAGCTCTTGTATGCATAAGTAAATAATAGAGCGATTTAACTATTGGAAGACTTTGCAGCTGTGCCAACGTAGCACAAATGTTCATACATCAAACATCCAAGCCTATACTAAGTATATTTACACTTAAAGTGACACAGTAATTGTAAAAGCAAATAGCATGTATGGCTTCTAAAGGATATTTTAAAATCAGATATCCCTGGTTTATAAAGGCATATTTAGATGGTATGTTTAACTGCTAGGGATTTTCAGCTGTGTGGAGTTGCATTACCTCCTATTGGGAAGATTCAAACTCTATCAGATAAATGATACTATTTACCCAGGACAAGAAAATCCTTTATTACACGACAGAAATTACAGTTCTGCAAATGGCCTACAAAGTCTGCATGTGACAGTGTGTATGATATGTACACATAAAAGTGAACAATGCATGTGTAAAGGCAGGAATGGACATGGTGCAGTTTCTCTGATCCCATGCAGACCGGGTGAAGGAGGCAGAATCCTTAGTGGCTTTTTGCAGGTCTTTTTATTGGGATTTACCCGGTACACGGCAGGCAGGGGTGCTGGGGGGCCGGGAGGCTGGCAGTCCTCCCAGCCCCCAGCAAGTCTTCACTCTATCTGGGCTCTCTGGTGATCTCGGCTTCTTCTTTCGGCTTCTCCTCGGCTTTCTGCTGGTGTCCCTGTGACGCCGCCCTTAAAAGCACAGTCTTAGCCCAGGTGAATCCCATCTACATCTGCCCACACCCTACTCTAGGTGCCCGCCATCAGGCGTGCATTCAGGACCGCAAGGATCCATCATCTATCCTGATGGCGGGAGGGCAGAAAAGCCTGACATTTTTCCTTACCCTGCAGCATGAAACAGGTTTATTCTTTTTTTTTTTTAAATAAATTTATTTATTTATTTAATCAAGCATTGGGTACAGTCAGAAGCGCAGGAGGGTGAGAGAATTCACCAGAGCGGGGAACAGAACAGGCAGACTGACGAAATACACTGCTGAGGGGAGCAGCGGGCGCGGCAGGAGAGGTCTGCGTGCCATGTGGGACCCTTGCCAGTGGCCAGGGATCGAACCGGCGCTGCAGAGGCTGCGGGCAGATTTGCAGCCCAGCGCTCAACCACTAAGGCATCAGTGGAGGCCTGAAACAGGTTTATTCTAAAGACTTAAAGTCTTTAATTTGCTTTTGACCTCTGATCAATCAAATACAACAAACAAAATATTTTTCTCCAAATATGATAAACAAAAAATAGTTCCTTTTGAAAAGATACAATTTTTCAAAAATGCAATTTTACCAAACTAGGTTATTAGTGATCTCCTGACCAATAGAGTGGTCCATTTTTTATTTTTTGCTGATTTTATTCACAACAAACAAAACAGTAAGACACAGGTGATATGTAACTTAGCCAAATCAAAAAGGGAAACTCTACACTGTAAGTACTAAGTATATGAAAAATCTAACAATGGTTTTTAAAATGTGAATTCATTTCTGTAAGATTAAGTCCCAGAAGAATTACCACAAATAGGTTCGCAGTTTGGTGACTTTCCAATCTGTAGGGGCAGGACGGGACACAGTGCAGGTTTTCTGATCCCATGCAGACCGGGTAAAGGAGGAGTCAGAGTCCTCAGTAGTTTTGCAGGTTTTTTATTTGGGGTTCACCAGGCATATGGCAGGCAGGGGTGCTGGCTGGGGGGCTGGGAGGCTGGCCTGCCAGCCTCCCAGCAAGTCTTTACTCTATCTGGGCTCTCTGGCGTTCTCTGCTTCTGCTTTGGCTTCTCCTTCAGGTTCTGCTGCTGCTGGCTGGGGCTGCTGCTGCTGGTGCTGCTTCTGCTGCTGCTGCTGCTGCTGGCGTCCCCCCGTGATGCCGCCCTTAAAAGCGCAGTCTTAACTCAGCTGAATCCCATCTACCTATGCCCATTGCTGGGGAGGTGCCCACTGGGTGAGGAGGTCGGCCACCGGGTACCATCTGCTCGTGGCCGGCCATCCAGGGATCCCTCTCCAGATTTCAAAGGGTTTCGTCTGCGTAGAGCCATCCTGCCTCGAACCGTCCTGCTGTCTACGCCAGTTGTAAAGCAACCAACCCATTCTGAGCAGGTTTATGAACGGTTCTAGCAGCCACATGCTCTTCGCCGTGGTTTGTAGTCGCTCCAACACTCCTCCGTACACTCCACTCCTCCACCCTTAACACCGCACTACCACCACACCGCACTCTGCTGCACCACCCTTATATTATCAGTCTTTTAGCGCAGGTGTACCCACTTCAGGTGCCCGCCATCAGGCATGCACCCAGGATCACAGGGCTCTCTCATCTATCCTGATGGCGGAAGGGCAGAAAAGCCTGATACCTTTTACCTTACCCTACACAATCCTAACAAACATAGGTGACTTTGAAAAATTCAGAAGAAACTGTGCCAGTCTCCGTTCAAATTTGTCTTCAAAGAGAACTTCCATATTGTGCAATCATAGGTTATTCTCAGTGATAGAAAGCCCTAGTTCAAACTTAGAAATCATTTCTCTATTGATGTGGTGTAGGGTAAGTGAAAAAGCATCAGGCCCTCCCACCATTAGGATTGATGATGGATCCTTGTGGTCCTGAATGCATGCCTGATGGCGGGCACCTGGAGTAGAGTGTGGGCATGCGTAAGTGGGTACACCTGGGCTAAGACTGGGCTTATAAGGGCGGCGTCACAGGGACGCCAGCAGAAGCAGAAGAAGCAGAGAAACATAAAGAACCACAAGAAGCAGAACCACGAGAGAAGCAGAGAATGCAGAGAACCCAGACAGAGTGAAGACTTGCTGGGGGGCTGGGAGGCCTGTCAGCCTCCCGGCCCCCCAGTACCCCTGCCTGCCGTGTGCCTGGTAAATCCCAATAAAAGCCAGCAAAAGCCACTGAGGCCTAATAGGACTCTCCTCCTTCACCCCGTCTGCTTGGGTCATAAAGAACCTGCTCTGTGCCCATTCCTGCCATTACATATGGTATGCTGGATCAACTCTCTCAAAACAGAAACAAGTACAGAGGTATAAGATGGGGATGGGGAGATAACTATTTAGCAAAAAGAAATCTCTTTTTTTGAAGTTAGAAAAGTACTTTGCAGTGATTTTCATTGAAATTTATAAAGCACGTCTCTAAATACTGATCACAATACAGTGTTCTATTATATAGCGTCTTCTATTATATAGCATCATAGAGCATCTTAATTTTGCATGGTCAATGGTTTGTGTGTGTGTGTGTATGTGTGTGTTTTATAATGAACACTCAAGCAGAATAATGAATTTAAAAAGCAAAACGGTCTTGTAGAAAGTAGTTTTGGGTTTAAGTAATCACTGTTCTCCTTGTTTAACTTGTATTTTGATGAGTGCTAACATTCTAATTACAGTCCAGCATCTCTTGTTCAGCAGGCAATGCCAATCATACCCCATTATATGCTGATGTAAAGTAAGTACCCGTTAGGGGCTGCTGCAATCACCACCCTTATTTTCCGCTCCCGCTCCATTCACATCCGTGCTCTACTCTCCAGAGGTAGGAGCAGCTGTACTCTCTCTACTCATTAACTCAGCTGCCCTTGACATTTGTTCCTTTTTTTTAACCTCATGTCACAAAGTCTTAACTAAAAGAAAGACTTTGGGCCTGTGGGGGTTTTTTGTATTGATTATTTCAGCTGTTTCAGGATCTGTGCTTTCATCTAAAATAGTACTTACATTTCACACACTGAGGTTCCAAATTCCAAACATAAGACTGTCATAGTACATGATTTGATGGTATAGAGTACCCAATGGGAGGGACCAACGTGTATGTAGGCTCAGAACTTCACTCATTAATCTGAAAGCTTGACTTAAAGATACTAGAAATTCATTTCTTCTTAATATTTCCGATTGTCTAAAAATCTGAAGTTATCAGTTACATAGAATATTTTATAAAGATTTTCACTTCAGAGGAGCTTGGTTGTGAAGCATTCCTACCCCAAAATGCTCTGAGTCTCCTTGAAACCTGCAAACATAGTTTACATTAACTACACTGTACTTCAACTTTCCATACATGCAATAGGGTTCCAATGCATACCAACTTGTATCTGCAGTAGGAGTATTAGGAAAGGATATTTGCATTTTTACATCTTGGAATGGCAAAATACCAACCTCTCTTACCTCGGTGCCCTTATTGAAGTCATATTAAGTCCCAATTACTACATTAGTAACTACCTTCGACCCTCATTTTTACCAGTAGGGGCTGTTCTTAGCCCTCTGTTACAGAACCCTGAATCTCAGCAGGGTGAAGCAATTTATTAAATGGTAAACACCAGTGGGCCTCCTGGTTTTGCAAGGGGTTAAAATGCAACCTATGAAGCTATCCGTAGCCACTGCAGCACGAGTTCAATCCCTGCCAGGTAGCCACCCGCATGGCTCAGCAGACCTTTCCTGTCTCACCCACTGCTCCCCTCAGCAGTGTGTTTCAGTCAATCCGCCTGTTCTGTTTCCTGCTCTGTCTCTGGTGAATCCTCTCACCCCCCACACCTATGGCCTCTACCCCAGTTCTTGTATGCATAAATAAATAAATCTTCAAATTAAAAAAAAAAAAAAAAAGGTAACACCAGTCTTTAAACTCAGGTCTGTTTGATGGAGTTCCTGTTCTTCACTATGTGCCACCACATGCTCCAGCTCCACCCGAGCCTACCAGCAGAACATCAGTCATTTGATCTTGTGTTCTTTCATCCAAGGAGTCTTGTAATATAAAGATGAGCTTATCTCTAATAGTAGCATGCAGATTATGCATAGTAAAATAGCTTATGAAGTATTGTAATGTATTCAATAAACAGTGATAGACTCTATGAATATAATGGAGATACAAAAATTACTAGAACACTGTACAGTGCCAGTCTCCAAGGGCTCAGTCTAGGGGGCAGACAATAATTACAATGGGGAAAATTCTAGAGCAAGAGGAGTAAGTGCCCCACATCTCAGGTAAAAATACTTCAATTAGAAGTAGAACTTGAGCTGGGAGAAGTTTTTCTCAGGAACTGACCTTGAAGCTAGGTTTTTGAACTATGAGAATTTGCTTCAGGGCTTCATGCACATGCCAGATAATGAAATGAGTAGGCCAGTCTCTAATGGAAGAAATGAATGAAATGTGACTTGAAAGACATTGAGTCATAATGGCAACATCGAGGTGTGAGGAATCAAAGGAAGACAAATCTTTGAGGGAGGCTGAGAAGGAATTGAAAGAGGTAAAGAGATGCTAGAGGTTATAGACACCAAATCAGAGCTTTGAGGAGGGGACGATCAGCAATGTCAGAAGTCGCAAAGAGCAAAGAAAAGTATAGGCTCAAGAGTTGATGTCCTACGGGAGCTATTGCACTCTCAGTAAGAAGAACATGATGTTACCCAAGGAGTTCCCTCTGCCTCATGTTTGCGTGGGGATCTAAGACCAAGAATGATATGGAGGGATCCTTGTCGGGTCTGGACTCCCAGCTGGGTGCAGGTGTGGGAACCCTCGGAGCAGTTGAGGACAGCAGTTTGCCGCCCAAAGGCAGCTGGTAAAAGATTCGAATTAGAAAAGCATAGGCTCAGGGCCTCCCTGGTGACACAAGGGTTAAGATGCAACCTATGGAGCTATCCGCAACCACTGCAGCATGAGTTCGATCCCTGGCCAGAGAGCTACCCGCAGAGCGCAGCAGACCTCTCCTGACTCGCTTGCTGCTCCTCTCAGCAGTATATTTCAGCCAGTCTGCCTGTTCTGCTCCCCACTCTATCTCTGGTGAACCTTCTTATGCCCCCCACCCCACACCTCTGGCCTGTACCCCAGTCCTTGTATGCATAAATAAATAAATCTTTAAAAAGAGAAGAAAAGAAAAGAAAAGAAAAGAAAAGAAAAGAAAAGAAAAGAAAAGAAAAGAAAAGAAAAGAAAAGAAAAGAAAAGAAAAGAAAAGAAAAGAAAAGAAAAGAAAATCTAGGCTCAGAACCTGGGTGGGAGAGAATGGGACCCCCATTGCAGGATCTGCTGGGATAGGCCCCAGCTCAGGATGGTGCTATTTTCCCCAAGGTCCACATCAGCTGGGGCAGCCCATCTCGGAAGAGGAGGCAACTTTGACAGCTTTCCTGGCTGTGGTAGCCTTAACTACTAATAGGAGTCCATCTGGTGATGGCAAGAGACTTTTCTAACTAATTTTACAAGCTTTAAGATCTGCCTAATAGTGTTGCCACAGGCAGAAAAGGCAGCTCACAGAATGCTTGTTAAGGGACAGTGATGAAGGTGCTTTCTGATTCTATCTGAACAAATCCAAGTCTTTCAGTTAAAAGGTCACAACAAAAATTAAAAATCAGAAAAGAAAGAAGGCATAAAAATTGGGTAGTGGTTTCTGGGGCTGCTTAGCACAGCTATTTTAGTGTCCTGGACCCCAACACTATAGCAAGTCACAGGATATCCAAGGGTCAGAAGACAGCCCACAAGATTCACCAGGCTTACTGTGTGAGGACCAGGAACCATGCACAGTGGTATAAAAAGGGGAAGGCGGGTTGTTTGCTAGAGAGGACAGAGGGGAAGAGAGGAAGGGCCTCTGAGAAAATCACCTGTAAAATGGCAAGCAAGGATGAATACCATTTAGGAGGAAGAGTGACAGAGACATCTGTTAGAATAGCCCACCCAGGACAAAGGCACTGTTGAGGGAGGGCGAGGGTGGGCAGCGTGAGCAAGAGCCCCCCAGGGCATCGGTGCCAAAATTTGGGCCTCCAGTTTCAGTCCACTTTTCCTGGTGTAATCTTACCCATCCCACAATTTCCATGAAGAACTGAGGCCTGCAAGTATACTGCGCCAGGTCCACAGAAGGAATATTCATCTTCCACTCCTCTCCCCTGGTTTTCTGGGCAGGTCTTTCTCCTGTGAAGAAGTTGATGAAAATGAAATTCCTTGAAACACTCTCAGCTATCTTTGTAAATCTGCAAAGTGCCTGCTTATTGTCTGGCACATGTTATCAGTGTTATTATACTGTTTTATGTCTCCTCCTCATATTTATTGAGCACTGTTGAATGAGCCCTTGCAGGTTAGCAAAACAGACAATGAATTCGATTGTTCGTTCTATGCAGGCAGGCAGAAGGGAACTTGTATCTCAATTGGGAACCCAAGAGAGATGGCCACTGGCTTTCAGAGACAAACATTGTTAATTTAAAAATCTCAAATTTAAGTCAGATTAAAAGTTACATAGACTCAACAAAAGGGAGGGTCCTTGCCCTGGCTCTCTTAACAATTATTTGAAAGTTTCTTCCTTTGAAAATAATGCATCTTTTAAATTAAGCCAGTGCTACTACGCAAACTGTGGTCCCAATGATGAAGAACAAGAATTAAAAAAAAAAAAAAATTGAAAAGGAAGTGCGCCACAAGACCAGAAAGCTGGCTCACACAAGGAAGTGGGGGTAGAAGAGATTAGCATAGCCATTGACACAGCTTTGGAAACCAAGATCCCTAGGTGCAGACAGTTGCTGAAACTAGTATCCTTAGGCTCAGACTATGATTTTAGGTGCTAACTTTGGGTCGCCTAGATTAGGCTGCTGTCTAGAGCACAGGCGCAAGGGTAAGGATAAGGAGACTGAGCCCAACAGACCCCAAAGGTAAAGATATGGATATTGGGTCCATTGTAGAATCTCTGGTCCCTTTCAGATTCTGCTTAGTTATCCAAAATTAGCAACCAACTGAAGGTTCACAAGGAGTGACCCCTCTCAAACAGAAGAAGGCTGTATCAGTTCAGTCTCTGCACTGGCTCTGGGAAGCACTCCCACTGTCCACCTGTGACTATGCAGATTCTTCTTTTCTTTCTTTTTTTTTTATAATAAATTTTATTTTTATATTCCCCCATACAATTGCAAACGCCCCATTCTGACCCCAATCCTTCCCCTCCCGCCCCCCAAAAAGTGTCTCTGGTTCATAGTTTTTTGTTGATTTTGATTTTCACTTTCTTATATTCATTTTCCTGGTCCCTTATTTAAGTTTTCTAGATTCCTGCTATGAGTGAGACCATCCGGTATTTTTCTTTTTCTTTCTGGCTTATTTCACTGAGCATGATCCCTTCCAGTGCCATCCATGTTGCTGCAAATTGCATGTGTTTATCTTTTTTGAATGCTGAGTAATATTCCATGGTATATATGTACCACATCTTCTTGATCCAGTCATCTATTTTTGGGCATTTGGGTTGTTTCCAAAGCTTAGCTATTGTAAACAGTGCTGCTATAAACATAGGGGTGCAGGTGTTCTTTGGAATTGATGTTTCTGTGTCCTTTGGGTAGATACCTAGGAGTGGAATTGCTGGATCATATGGAAGCTCTATGTTTAGTAGGTCCAGAAATCTCCACACAGCTCTCCATAGTGGTTGGACCAGTTTGCACTCCCACCAACAGTGCAGAAGAGTTCCTTTTTCTCCACACCCTCGCCAACATTTGTTGTTGCTAGTTTTTTTAATATGTGCCATTCTCACTGGTGTGAGATGGTATCTCATGGTAGTTTTGATTTGCATTTCCCTGATGACAAGTGATGTTGAACATTTTTTCATATGCCTGTTGGCCATTTGCATTTCCTCTTCAGAGAAGTTTCTTTTTAGCTCTTCTGCCCATTTTTTGACTGGATTATTTTCTTTGTTGTTGCTGAGTCTCATCAGCTCTTTGCAGATTTTTGTGATCAGTCCTTTATCATTAGTGTTGGGTGCAAAAATGTTCTCCCAGTTGGTGGGGTTTCTCTTTGTTTTTGTTATTGTCTCTTTTGCTGTGCAGAAGCTCTTTAACTTGATGTAGTCCCAGCTGTTTATCTTTGCTTTCAATTAAAGAACTAGACATAAGACCTGAAACCATAAAATACATAGAAGAACCATAAAATACATAGAACCATAAAATACATAGAAATATAGGCGAAACACTACGGGATTTGCACATCAAAGACATCTTTACAGACACATCACCCAAAGCAGTGATAGTGAAGATTCTTCTTTTCATCGACTTTCTCCCTCCTCAGGGCAGCAGCTTCCTGCCTGCCCGTGACCTGCACCATGCCAGGGCTTCTCTTCACTGACCTCCCTTAGCGGAGGCAGCTCTCCTCAAGGACGCCTGCCTGCAACCATGCAGGCCTCTCTCAGTAAACCTGTCCCTTTTGGGGCAGCTCTTCCTGCCTGCTTGTGTCTATGCAAGTGACTTTTATTCTTCTGTCCCTTTCCCTAAACCTGCCCTTTAAATATGACCAATGTCTTTGTCTCATGGAGAAACTCGCCTGGGAAACTTGCCATGAGTCGCTGACATGGGAGCTCTGGTGACACCTTTCCCAGAGTGAACCCAAGAACCCCGCACTCCAAACCCACAGACTCCAAAAAACAACACAGACCAGTTCCAATTCCATCTGCAAATTGCCCCTGATCAGTCAGTGCTGGGTAAGCACAGAAACAGTAAATAATTATAACTTCTCTGGTAATTTAGCAGAATAATTCTATGTCTGTTGAATCTTAAAAAAAAAAAAAAGAATTGACTTTGATATTTGTATGCTTTCAAATTAAATGTTTCTAATACTCTATTATCATTTTTCAAAATATTGATCCAGGAAAAATTTCAGACAAAATGGATCCTTCCCCACATGTGTTCTAAGACACACTGTTCTGAGCCACTATGCAGACCTCACAGTCACTCCAGTCAAAAGCATAGGCAGTTAAACCTGACAGTTTGTAAAAGGACCTAGAAACAGTCAGCACAAAGGTTGAAGATGCCAGGTAGACTTTTTCATTCAAAAAGGTTTCTTGGTCAGATTCTTAGCAAACTTCCAGATTTCTGCCAGCAAGCAGCACAAAAGAGGAGACTTTGATAAAATAGAGTACACACCACACACCCCTGGAAAGTCAGATTTATCCTCAGGAACTCTTGACTTCACATGAAATCTACAAGATGTGAGCTGGCCCAGTGGAAGTATAGAGGGGTTGAGTGTTATTAATGGTGTCTTCAGAGCCAAGAGTCACATCTGTGTCTTCCAACTTGCTAGAATAGTCCTTCCTGAGCATTCCGAATGGCCATTATGATATCATGGATTGAATAAAATCACATATTTTGAGTTAGAAACCACCCCTTAGAGGTCACCATATTTGCTTCTGTGGTTACTCCTGTGGTGACTAAGCGATAAGGTTTGCTGTTGGACTGATTTTTGACAGGGAGGTGCCACAACATCCCCAAGTTGGATACCCTTTGCTACACAGCAGCTTCTGGAGGTTAGAGACGTGCTCATGGAGCCAACCCTTCAAGTCACAGACAATTGAGAGGAGCCATAGTCCTCTTAGAGAAGACACAAAAGAAAGTCTTGGGAAGATTTATGGAGAGGGGAACATACTGTCTGGAAGCCACTGGTGTCCTTTATTTTGTATTTACTTCAAAAGGAAATGAGCCTTGGAATTCATACTTATAATTCATTCACTGACTTGACAAAAAAATTACTCAGTACCTAATATGAGTCAAGAATTATTCTAAGCACTAAGAATATATATCAGTGAACAAAACAGGCAAAGATACCTGCCATCACGAAATTTGCATTCTAGGAAGAGAGAAAATAAAAGCAGCGCAGAGTTTGCAGAAGAGAAGAAAATAGTCTATCAGCAGATACACATGCTGGGGAAATATCAAAAGGACAAGGCGGGGAGAAAACAAGGTTATGTGAGGTGTTCAGCTTTAAAAAACATAATCAGTCAATTGGAACTGGGTCAGAATTCATGAACATAATTTTTGACTATACAATGGATTAGAAGGTGCTTTTCAATAATCCAAGGATCCAGATTCATAATTAAATAACACATGAATAAGCCGTAGAAGTTATTTTTTACTCTTTGCTTTTTTGGTTTTTTCTGGAGAAAACCACCACTGACATGAATGACATATGTGATATTATGATTTATAAGAAATATTTACTTTGGTCATTCCAATAACTAAAATATATTTCTCAAACATATTTGGGTTTCAACCACAGTTGCTGGTTCACAGCTCCCAAAACTCTTGGAATTTCCTAAATGTTGAGAATGGTAAAGATAACTTTTGTGTTTATGACGTAACTTTCTGGAAGTATCTAAGAATGGGGCCTGGCTACCAAGAGGGCTTTCTCTGTGGTTAGAGTGTTAGAACTTCCAGGCTCATTCCCAAGCCTCTGAGGAGAGGAGAGGAGCTAGAAATTGAAATTCAATTGCCAATGACCAATGAATTAATCAATCCTGTCTAAGTAATGAAGCTGCCACAAAAACCTGAGGAAGATAGTCAAAGAGTTTCTAGGTAGGTGAATATGTGGAAATTTGATGAGAATGGCATGCCCAAAGAGGGCATGGAAGTTTCTTGCCTTTCCCCATACCTTGCCTTCTGCATCTCTTCCATCTGGCTGTTCCTGAGTTATATTTTTTTGTAATAAATTGGTTATCTAGTGAATAAATGGGTTTCCTGAGTTCTGTGAGCCAATCTAGCAAATTAATTGAATCTAAGAAGGGGCCCTGGAAACCTCTAATTTACTGCCAGTCAGAAGCATAGGTGGTGTCTATTATTTGAAGCAGACAGTAACCTCGGGAGACTGTACCCTTACCTATCTCCAGATAGATGGTGTGAGAATTGAATTAAGTGAGTTGATTCTCATACACCTTACTAATGTCTGAGAGTTGCTGCTTGGTGTGGGAAGCTTACACACTCTCTCTGGAGTTGGGTCCAGAAACCCCAAATAACAACTTCATTTTGTCACATTGATTCATATTTTATCTCATTTCCAAAAGAGTTCAAGACTTTTTTGAAAATGTAAACAACTTAGATAAAATACATTCTAAATTTCCTAAGAGCCAGTGTTATAAAGAGGGAAACATACAGCTTTACAAGGTAGAAATGAACCACATGCTCATATAAAGTGCCATCTCCAGTTTTGAGATCTGAAAACAATCTCTTGCTGGGAGGACATGGTAATGCTATAAACAGTACTGTCAAGTAATCACAGTAAGTAGTTTCATTCAGCTTTTCTTACAGTAGCACTCAAGGTCAATGGCATCATGCCATCTGATCAATTTAATATGAACCAATATCAAGCACTATAGATTAGCACCTCTCTGATAGACTACATTTTGGATGATAGGATTTATTACACAACATTAATTTCATGCAGACAGGAATTGTAAAGGAAGCAAAAGCACTGCAATTTTTGCCTTCCATAAAAAGAGAGTCAAAGTAATTGTGTTTGTTGTAATTTTGATAATTAGACAGACTTGTGAGAATGGTCGTCAATTGCTATATAGTAACCATTAGAAAATTAATTTTTTTCCAAATTATTGCAAAAGGTGTGAAACAAAGTTCTATTTTTTACTGAAAAGAGACCCAAAAAATAAGAGCAGCAGGAAACAAAAAACAGAATAACATGACATTAGTCATAACAATTATGACAATTTAAAACTTTCATTAAAAGACCAGGTTTTCAAGAGTGTGATTTGGTACAACCTCTGAGTAAGACTGTTTGACAGTCTTTTAAACCTAAAATTGCATATCCTAAGACAGAAATCTTATCCCAAGACATATTCCTATCAAATTGCATTTAAAAGTTAATCAAAATACATGAACAGGAATATTCATACCAGTACATTTGCTATAGCTCTAAACTAGACATTCCCAAAGACCATCAACAACAAATGGAAAAATAAACTGTGATCTGTCAATACAATGGAATATTACTTAGCAAAAGAATTAACAAGTTACAGCTGGCCTGCCTATATGAATGAATCTCACAAACATAATATTGAGCAAAATAGCCCAGACATAGATATTAGTTGGAACAAATAAAATCCAAAAATATATGAAAATAATCTGTGCTGTTAGAAACAAGACTTCTCCTTGGGGAAACTACTAACTGGAGGAAGTGAGTTTGCAAAAATTCTTGACCTTGCCTTGGGGAAGGAAATTCTATGGGAACTCAATCTGAGGGGGTGAGGGGAAGCAAACGTTGTTTAAAAAGTAAATAAATAAATAAATTTCAGTAACATGAAAAAAAAATACTAATGGAATAAGTGCTCTGAAATAAAAAAAAAAGTTCTTGACCTGACCTCAAGGTTGATTCCACAGTTTGCTCACTTTGTAAATATTCATTGAGTCATATAGTTATTCTCTGAATATTTATTTTCAATAAAAATACATTTTGAAAACAACATTAAGTTGCTTGCTATGTACCACACAACAAAAGTAGCAGAAAACAAAAAAAAAACCTTTAAAAATAGAGAATGAGAAACGCTTGTATTGTTATTGAGCGCTTAGTTTGTCCTATCGTAATATCTATATGCTTTTCTCATTATTCTAATTACTCCTCCCAACAGCTCATACTTTATACCATAAGATAAATATGGTTATTTGCATGTCTAATAGATATAATTAATAATGAAGTAATAATAGAATGAATATACATCAAGTAATAGAGTAACAAAAATATATAAAATTAAAATTTTAGAGGTGAAACATAAGGACTATAGAAGTACAACTGCCATGTAATATCCATGTTTCACAAAATTGGTGTCAAATCAATTAAGTAAAAATAGGAAAAGTGATGAACATTTGCACCTATACTTCTTTATGTGTCAAAAAAACACTCTTTTAGCAGAAAGAAAAAGTGGGACAAAGGAAAAGATATCAAAACAAGGATAATTGAAAAGCCCATATCCTGTGATTAAAGATAATAAAATTGGGAATTCATAAAACACATTTAATCTACAGTAACATTACTAAAACTCAGACTTGGAAAAAACGTTTTAAGCCTCTTCTAAAAATAAGAGTCAAGAAAGCTCACCCAGATTTGGACTCATGACTTTAAAAAGCTCTTACCATCAAAAAGAGAAAATGAACCAATAAAATGACCATTTACAAAATTAATATATATAAAAACACTTTTAAACACTATTAAGTAGTAAAAAATGAAATAGAAGAATGCATTCAAAATAGCAGAACAATAATGATAGAAGCATACACTTAGCAATAAATATACAGGGAGTACACCAAGAAAATTATAAAACTAAATAGAAGGACATTGAAAAATGGGAACACATTCAAAGACAATTTATGCTTCTCAATGAGAGGACTAAAAACTGTGAAGTTATTATTTCTCCCCAAATTAATTTATAGATTTAATGTAATTCTGATCACTTGGCCAATTAAAAATTTTAAATTGATAAAAGTAATTAAACATTTATCATGAAATATAAAGATTGAGACTATTTAATAAAAATTAAGAGTAATGAGGAAAGAGACTATCAGCAATTAAACATATCAGATTAATACCGTCCTTGAGTGCACCCAGCAATCTGCTTAGAGGCAGAAGAGAACCAACGAGAAGTGGAGAATTACTGGCTCATGGGATTCAGGCAAGAGGCCCAGGGAGATGAACCAAGAATACAGTTTGCCTTTCCAAGGTTTGTACTTTTCACAGCCTCTTGGAGCTGAGAAAACAAGGGCTGTAATCTAGAGTTCACTAAAGGGGTAAGAGCCCAAGTAAGTTCCCTCATTTTGGGCTGGGGCCCTAATGAACAGTCATGTAAGCAATTAATAAATGGAATATGTAAGTCTAACTGGGTAATACTCTTTACTTCCTTATCATCATCGTTCCTCACGGGGATTAGTGCCAGTCCTCCTGGACACTAGAAATGCAAAGTCTCAGGCCTCCTTGGTGGCCCAGGTGGTTGAGTGCAGCACTGTGAAACTGTCTGGAGCCTCTGCAGTGCAGATTCAATCCCTGCCGGCCAGGGAGATACCCACATGGCGAGGCAGACCTCTCCTGTCTCACCTGCTGCTCCCCTCAGCAGTGTCTTTCAGTCAGTCTGCCTGTTCTGTTCCCCACACTGTCTCTGATGAATCTTCTCACCCTCCCACACATCTGGCCTGTATCCCAGTTCTTGCATGCATGAATAAATAAATCTTTTTTTTTAAAGTATTTTTTAAAAAAAGAAATGCAGATTCTTTCAGAAAGAAGGTAACATCATCCAAGGTCACTCTATTTCTACAAGAAGCTTTTCAAATAAAATGGTAAAAAATAAGCATGCGCATGAGGAGATGAGACAACATGAGTGCAGAGCCCAAGGATAATAAGAGAACCCACAGGCTCTCACGCATTAGATTTGCAGACACAAGCTTTAAAATAACCATATATATTCTCTTCAAAGAGATAAAAGATAGGATTGAGAATTTTGTCAGAGAACTGCTATTTAATAAAATTATAGAACTGAAAATTCAGTAACTGAACATAAGGATTTGATAGATTGAATTTACAAGCAAATAAAAACAACTGAAGTGAGATTTAATGTCTTGGAGGATAGGTCAGAAGAAAATTCCAGAATGAAAAACAGACAGAAAATACAGGCAAATAGGAAATGGAAAATAGGAAAAAGGCATAGAAAATTAAATAAGGACTGATATATATGTAATTAAAGTCATAAAGAGAAAAATTAGAAGAGGGACAGAAATTCTAATTGAAGAGATAATGATTAGACATTATCTAACACAAATGACACATTTAAGTTCCAAACAGGTTTCAAAAGGACAAAGGAGGAGGAACAGGAGGAGGAAAGAGGATGAGGAGTGGAGAAGGAAGAGGGAGAGGAAATAGAGAAGAAAAGAAAAAGAAATTTATATTTAAAAACATCATTTAAAAAGCAACAACATGACATGTTAAAAAGAGAGATTGTCAAAAAAAAGAGAGAGAGATTGTCTTAAAATGAGTCCCTCTAAAATACAGTTTTTTTAAATTCTCAGTTCAAATTTAATGGAAAATACAAAATATTAAAAGTGATGACCCAGTATTATTCAGTTGGCCTGTCCCATAGCACAAGTCAGGTCAGTTTCTCCAAGGGAAGAAAAGCTGGTTCTTCCCAACCCCTACAGGAAAGGCCTGCCCTGCCCCATACCTTATCTGGGCTGAGTGTAAAATCTCGTGCTTTAAGCATGATAATAGTAACGAGAAGTTTTGTTCTTACAACTGTTCACTGCATCCTGGCCCTAAAATGGCCCAAGGTTCACTTCTGCTTAGGAAATATTCTCCGCCCTTCTGAATATCAGGCTTGATGGTATCACCACCAGGCTTCCAGACGGCTGGACACACTTCACCATGTTTGTCAGTGAACTGGAAGTCCTGAACTAGTCTCAGAGTCTCATCTACAGAGTGACCAACAGAGAGATCTTTTTTTTAAAGATTTATTTATTTATGCATACGAGAACTGGGGTATAGGCCAGAGGTGTGGAGGGTGAGAGGATTCACCACAGAGTGGAGAGCTGAACAGGCAGACTGACTGAAATACACTGCTGAGGGGAGCAGCAGGCAAGACGGGAGAGGTCTGCTGCACCATGTGGGTTGCTCCTTGGCAGCCGGGGATTAAACTCGTGCTGCAGAGGCTGCGGATTGCTTTATAGGGCTGTGCTTAACCCCTCGCGCCACCAGGGAGACCCCCCAAAATATAGTTTAAATTCAAAGGAGCGATATTAAACTGATAGTTGATTTCTCAACAGGCACCATGGGAGTCAACTGTAAGGTACTGAAAAACAATCAAAATCTTTGAACCTAGAATTCCATAGTAAAAATGTCCTCCCAGAATAAAGGTGAAACAAAGAAATCCTTAAATAAACTAAACTAGAAATCGCTCTAGGGCTCTAAAGACAATCCTAATGGTTGTTTGGGGCCAGAAAGAAAATGAAAATTTGGAGATGCAGAAAATCATGAAGAACAAAGAAGATGTTAGTCATGTGATCAATCTAAGTGAATATGTAAAACAATTATGATAACTTTAGGGCTTACAATGGAGAGAGAATTAAAATACATAACAATGGCATAAACATTAGGTGAGAGAATAAAGATGTAAAAAAAAATAATTAGGGCCTCCCCGGTGGCGCAGCGGTTGAGCGCTGGGTTGCGAAGCTGCCCGCGGCCTCTACAGCGCCGGTTCGATCCCCGGCTGCTCCCCGGCCACCAGAGGAGGGTCCCACGTGGCGCGCAGACCTCTCCTGCCGCCCGCTGCTCCCCTCAGCGGTGTACTTTGGTCCTTCTGCCTGCTCTGCTCCCCGCTCTGGCTCTGGTGAATTCTCTCACCCTCCCGCGCTTCTGACTGTACCCAGTGCATGTATAAACAAAAACAAACAAACAAACCAGCAAACAAATAAATAAAGCATGCCTCTATAAAAAAATAATAATAATAATAATTAAATAAAGAGGTAGAAGTATCAATTCATAGCAGACTTTGAAAAATCAAAAAGGCATGCTATTATCATTAAGGTTATCACCAAGACTAGAGGAGTATATAATCTCTAAGTCAATGGAATGAATGGGATAATGAAAAACTTGTTAATTTAAAACAAGACAAGAAAGGACAGAAACATGGAATGGGCTGAAGAAAGATAATACACGTAATGAGAACGTATATTTAAATTCCAAAATAGCAGTAATTAATTAACCAATTGATTAAATGCAGATGAATCAAATGCTGTAATTAAAGACAAAGGCTGTCACAATGGCTATACAAACAAATTTTTTTTCTTCATATAATTTGATATTAGGTTGTTAAGAGTGTGATGGCTTATGTAGAAAGATATATACAGAGATACACATATGCATGGCTTTCTGTCAGGATACAGAAAGGTTAAAGTAAAAAGATGGGAAAAGCCAAAAATCGGTTCTTGGAAAATGATTATAAAATTGATAAATCCCTAGTAAGAGTGATTTAAAAAAAAAAGAGAGAGGGTACAAATTGCCAATGTCAAGAATGAAAAAGGAAACAATGTTACAGATATTTCAGCTTGTGAAAATTAATATCCAGAAAGCTTACTTAAATAAGGTGGGGGTGAGAGTTCTCATGCAGACTGTGGGTCCCAACCTGCCTAGTGCTATTGCTCTCCACTCCAGCAGACAAAGAAAGAGAGTGTTCTTTCCCCAGCAATATCCCCTCTAAATGTTCTACAAGGGAACACTGGTTATTGCTCTGAGGAGTTACATATGCCCCTCACTATGAGACTACACTTTCAGATTTGCCTTTTTGTTGTTGTTTCCAAATAAACCCATTTTGTTGGTGAAATAACTGGTTGCCTTTTGTCTGAGGTCAACAAGACATTGTAAAGATAAGATGAGGAGATTATAAACAATTTTATGCCAATATATTTGAAAATTTAGATGAAATGAACACATTCTTATAACAATAAACCTCATAAATTAGAGCACAGAAACAGACCTTCACATTTTTTGGACTTTGATTTTATGACATAGATGGTACACAGTGCAATAGGGTAAAGATGATTTTTTTCAACAAATAGTTCTGGGGAAATTTCCAAGTAGGGAATCATAAAGTCAACTTGGACTTGACTGTATACCAAAATTCCAGAATATTTGTAGATTTAAATGTGAAAGAGAAGTAAATTTAGAGGAGAATGTCGATTATCCTCAGAACCTCAGGCTAGAAGATTTCTCAAGTATTACTTAAAAATATTTTATAGTTAATATAAGAAAAGATGGATAAATCAGATTTCACTAAAAGCTGACTCTGAGAACCTTTGCAAGTCCATGAAAGAAATCTTGGCTAAGTTTGAAAAGTATCACTCACCAGTGGGTTTGTGTCTCCACTCTGCTGTATTGTGACTAGCACTTGTGGTTGGACAGGCAACATGGAGCAGATGGTGAAAGCCCAGGCCCTTTGGGACAACTCTTCAATGGGCTATGTGATGGCCCAACACTCCTGGAGACCAACCTTGACCACCCCTTCATGGAGATGCTGCTGCAGAAAGCAAAGGAAGACAAGAATGACAAGGTTCCCAAGGACCTGCTGATGCTGTTGTTCCTGCTCCCTTCTGGGTTCTCATTTGAAGATTCCCAGAACCACTCCAACCACATCTATTGCATGACCGAGCTAGATTTGGGCACTGATGAAGACGAAGTGACTGCTGCTGTCCACTGATAACATCGCCACCTTGAGGGTGATAAGGATGTATCTTGCATGGAAGAAGCAGACAAGGAGTTTCTACCTACAGACCTAACCCCCTCGGAGTGTCCCTGTCTCCTCCCCAGCCACCTGCATAGCACCACCATTTCTCTCTGATGATAGCTAGTGGGTTTCTTTTACTCTCCTGTCTTTTTTATCTAAGGCAGGAAAGAGGGGTCTTAAACACGCTCCATTCCTGCATTTGACAGTGGGATTGGGTGTTGTGCATTGTGGGTATTTTTTGTTTATTTTGTTCTGAAACTAAAGTACGCAAAATAAAGACAACACAATTTTATTTATTTATTTTAATTATTTTTTTTACATCTTTGTTCATTTTTAAACTATTTGCTTCCCCACCCCCTCAGGTGTAGTCCCCATAGAGTTTCCTTCCCCAATGCACCTGTGCACCATCAACTCAGTCCCCTGTGTTCCTCCCTCCCTCCCTCTGATCCTTCTCCCTCCTCCTCCCCTGCAGGATGTCTCTGATTTATAATTGTCCGTTTTTGCTTTGTTGTGTTCTGTACTGTTATTATTTTTTATACTGATGTCTTATTTAGTTCCCCTATATTCCTGCTATAAGTGAAACCATGTGGTATTTTTCTTTTTCCTTCTGGCTTATTTCACTGAGCATAATTCCTTCTAGCTCCATCCACGTTGCTGCAAATGGCATGAGTTTATCTTTTTTGATTGTTGAATAATATTCCATTGTGTATATATGCCACATCTTCTTAATCCAGTCACCTATTTTTGGGCATTTGGGTTGTTTCCAGGTTTTACCTATTGTAAACAGTGCTGCAATAAACATAGGGGTACAGGTGTTCTTTTGAATCAGTGTTTTTGTGTCCTTCAGGTAGATCCCTAGGAGTGGAATTGGTGGGTCATATGGTAGATTCCATTTTTAGTAGACTGAGGAACCTCCGGACAGCTTTCCATAGTGTTTGGACCAGTTTGCACGCCCACCAGCAATGCAGGAGAGTTCCTTTTTCACCACATCCTCGTCAACATTTGTTGTTGCTAGTTTTTTTAATATGTGCCATTCTTTCTGGTGTAAGGTGGTATCTCAATTGGTTTTGATTTGCATTTCCCTGATGATGAGGGATGTTGAACTTTTTTTTCATATGCCTGTTGGCCATTTGCATTTCCTCTTTGGAGAAATGTCTTTTTAGCTCTTCTGCCCATTTCTTGACTGGATTATTTATTTTTGTTGAGTCGTGTGAGTTCTTTGTATATCTTTGTGATCAGTCCTTATCAGTGGTATGGAGTGCAAAATTTTTCCCCAATCAGTGGGGTGTCTCTCTGTTTTGGTTAATGTCTCTTTTGCTGTGCAGAAGCTTTTCAATTTGATGTAATCCCAGGTGTTTATCTTTTCCTTGACTTTCTTTGCTCTGGGTGATGAGTCTTTAAAGATGTTACTGAGATGTATGCTTTGTAGTGTTTTACCTATATTTTCTTCTATATATTTTATGGATTCAGGTCTTATGTCCAGGAAAGACAACACAATTTTATATGGTTTTCAAAAAAAGAATACAAATATGTATTTTAAACATATAAAGAATCTACACCATGAAAGACAGACAAAAGCTATAATAAAATATGATTTTCACTTTCTATTGCATGAGATAGATAAGAAGTTGCTCTACCTTTGCATGATGCTGGCCTATTACAAAAGCATATGGATCAAAGAAATGCTTCACATATCTTTGTTGTGTTTCATGTCCCTATGCATCCAAATATGCTGTTCCTTCGATCCTTTGTCATGAGGATTTACATCTAACTACAACTCATCCTTTGAAACTCAGTTTATCTCACCTTCTCTGGAAAGCCTTCCTTGTTTACTGAGACAACCACTTAACGTGATTAATCTCTCTCTTGAGTTTTGTGCAATCTTTTCTTAAAAATCGAATCATATTCTTGTCTCATTGAATTCAGCATTCCTTGATTTACTTTTTTCCTTTCCCCAACTACCCTTTGAGAGCACCAAGTCTAATTTGATTTTGCTTCCTAAGGCCTCACTCAACTGGAGGCACTCAAAGATTCTTTGTTGGATGAATGAATGAAGAACTTGTTGCTTTAACAGGATATTATTCTACAAAGTTAGTTTGTGATACTGAACACAGTCCACTGGGAGGCAGTGTTGTGCAGTGAAAAGCTGTCAGCTTTGCAAGACAGAAAGCCAGGCCTCCCCCATCAGGTCTCGCCTTCTCCAGGCCTGCCCCAGAGCCTTAAGACGCTGGCAAAACAGGAAGAAAAAGAATAGTTTTCTTACAGGGTATTATAAGGATTGAAGATAATGTAGCTAGATCGAGGTAGAGTATGCAGCATCTTGTAGGTGTATCCATCACACAGGGAGGTCTTGGATACTTGCATACATAATGATAAGCCCAACTACAGTTGAAAAAGCCCAGTTCAAAGAAGTGGTCTTCCTGATCGTGCTGCAAATGATCCTCACTCTATAAGCCATGATCCTCACTCTAAAGGCCTTGAGCCCACTTCTCACTTCCCTCAGAGCGCTCAGGGTCATGCCCAGAGGTCAGAGTTTCTCCAGGCTCTGTGGACTGGGAGTTCCACTGGGACATAGGCACATCAAGGGCTTGAGGAACTATTATTGTCAGGCCCTGGTTCAGCTGCATGTACATTAAATAGATTTTTGTGCACTGGCCTGGGAAACAAGCCACCATCTATAATTCTGTTTCTATGGGGAAAGACTTTCTGTGTTCCAAACAACCAACTTACTAATGAACTCATGGAACACAACCTATTTGTCGATGGGGACCGACAGACTGGGTTTACATGGCTGAGCCAGCCGCCGCAGCGACTGCACCGTGTTGATCTAATTATAATGAATTCTCTACGGTGACTAATCTAGCTGTGGTCGCCACAATTGAAGTGGAATTTTGAAAAATTGGAGCGAGTTCTACAAAGAACCACAAAGATGATTAAAGGATAGAAAGAAAATCTAGTCTGGTCTCTATAGCTTTTAGAGGATTGTAGAAACTATCCATGTAATAATCACACTCACATGAAAAGAACATTTGATTCTGTGTCAAGTGTTTTTATCATTTGCTAATTGACTATGAATTCACAGAGAAGGGAAACTTTTTTTTGAGTACCCACATTAGGGTAGCAAACACTTTGCCCATCTTTACAAACAATATTTATCTTCTCTTCCCTGCTAGATAGACATTGTTACGTCTGCTTTGCAGATGAGAAAACTGAGTCAGTGAGATAAATTTGTCGAAAATCTTATAGCTAAACTAATAAAATAAAACAAGAATTCAAATCCAGGTCAGATTAATTTCAAAGTCCCTCTAACAGTTTTCCATACTGCAGCCAGGACAATTGTTCTGCTAAGCCTGCTAATGTCCTTCGCTTGCATAAAACGGTCTATGGCCTCACCATGCTCCTGAGATGACACTGAGACTTCTTATCACTGCCAACAACCCCAAGTGTCCAGCCTCCTGCATATCAACCTGGCTTCTTGTCTGCATCCAATCCCCTTGGTCCAGTGCTGTATTTGGGAATCTCCCCATTTCTCTGTTCCTTTAAACGCTGCCAGCCTCAAAGTCACCCCACACACAGCCCCCCTACTTTCTTACTTTTACTCTTACACTGACTGACTTTTTTCTACATACCCTGCAGATCTTAGCTTGTCTGAGCCTTCTTTTAGAGACCTTCTCTGGACTTCCAAGTGCAGGTTAATCAGCCTTACTTTCTGGTCCCGTGGCATATCACATTTCCCACATAATAGCTTTTATCACATCGAACTGTAACTTCATGTTGATTTAGACATAGACATCCCCCCAACACACATACCCACGTCACTCAAAAAAATTATTTGTTAAATAAATGTTGGGTGATACCACAAGTTGTTTTTATAAACAGTATTAAAATGTTGGCATTTCTACAACATTTACTTTTTTTTTTTTTTTTGGTCAAAGAGGAGTTGAGATTATCCTAATTATCACAAGCTTCTCCTAGATTTTCTGGAGGGGCAGGGTAAGGGAAGAGCCAGCAGTGGGATACTAGGAGTGTGCATCACGTTAGCATGTTCCAGGGAGTGTACCCCCCCTCCTACCCACCCACTATGGGACTACCCACCATCTATGGAGACAGAACCTTCTAACCTTCAGCTTCAGGAAAAATGCAATGATCTATTACTTTCTAAAGTACACAGATTTTTGGAAAGTCCTCTAAAATAGAAGGTTGCAACCCTATGTGGTATCAAACAACTCTAGGGGTAAGCAAATTCTTTTTTGTGTAACTATAATAAGCTTATACTTTCTGTGTTCTTGGCAAAAGAGAAAAAAAAAACAGCCATCATCCTCTGGGCACTGGGTCTTCTGAAGTCCACATCCGATGCCAATACTTTTTAAGTCACTCTGAAGCTTTTCCTCGCCAGGCTAAATAATCCAGGTCCTTTAGTCCTCCTTTGCTGCTCACTGAATGACTATTTTGCTTTTGCTCTGAACTCTCTCCATATTCTCCCAATCCCATTGAACTATGGAGACCAGAGCAGGCCCCAGTTCTCTGTTACAGCTCTGATCATGGCAGAGCAGTGAGCAATTACCTCATAATACAGACATGCTTTTCATTTGCCATAGTTCTCTGCTTGCATTTTTTTCAATAAACAGAACTGCAGGCTTGTGACAATTCCTCCTGGTCAACTGGCTATCCTCTAAAGCTATACTTTCAATTTTCCAGCCAACTGCCTTTGAGTGGTTGGCACCTTGCCTTTGAACGTGTTCACTTTTCAACTCTAAGAGCATAACCCTGAATTTTTTCCTGCTGAACTCCATCCGGACTGCATCCCATTATTCCACTCGACCAGCACTGCCCCCTATGACTACTCCAGCCTGCAGAGATCTCTCCCTTTGTGACACCTCAGGTTTTATGCTAATAGCTGTCTGCTTCCTGTGCAAATTTCCCATTGATCTGTGCATTGATCAGAGAAAGCTGTATTTGCAAACAAATCGCCACCAAATCTCAGTGGTTTAAAACAATAATTTGGAGTTTTCTTTTCTTCTTCTCATTACATTTCCAACACCAGTCAACAGAAGGGCTCAGCCCATCATGTGCACTCCATGGCCCAAGATGGTGGAAGGTCTGCCATCTTGTGACACCACCCTTTCAAGGCAAGACGTCAGGGCTCTCTGGGGCAAGGGTGCAGTATACAAAGAAGGGAGAAATTTCACATGTTTATTCTATTTCTTCTGCAAAAAAAAAAAAAAAAGTCTCAAGGTTGTGACTAATTCCAAGTTCATATGTGCTCATAAGGAGAGAACTGCAAAGAAATGTCAGTGCTCACTAGAAAGTCTGCCAGTGAGATGTTACTTTTCCTAAACACAATGATCTTGTCTTTTATTTCCCCACCACCCATAAATTCTTTCAAGAAGACTTGTAGATTCTGGGTTTGTTTTTCTCCCATTCAGTGTTTCCTACAAAAATTAAGGCATTTTTCTATTCTGTGGTCCAGATTACATATGAAGAGATTAACTCAGAAACCAGGTTCTGCAAATAGCAGCCAGCAGTATGGTAAGACTGGGCCCTGGTGATACTTTTTCTCTCTATGGATGAGAGTGCTAAGCAAGATAGAATTGTTAGGAAACCAGTGGCATGGACTTGTGGGACGCCTCTCTCTAGATCTACTACTAGATGTACCACTTGGACAAATATCCTGTCATAACTCATCACCTGTTACAAACAGAGAAAGGGCAGAACATCCCCAGTGGGTTTAAAATCTAGATTAGACAAAGAAATATAGTGGAAGGGTGAATACCACAGAGGAGAGAGGATAATGGAGGTGAATCGAATCTGAGCCTCATGTAGCCTCAAGATTACTCTGTGACTTTGGCACTCACTCCTACCTTGCTGGCCTTCAGGCTCCACCCCGCCTCAGAATAGGATACAACTTGGTTCTCAGCTCTAGTTGCTTATCAAAATTCCCTGAGGTGCTTTTTAAAATCATACTTAGGCCTCATCTAGACCTTCTAAGTCATCTAGGGTGGAACCTGCTATCTGTTCATAGCTGAGGAGATAATCTCTAATGATACCCTTAAATGAAAGTCTCCCACAATGCTTTTTTCTCAGGTTTCTCTCACTTCAGTTGCCATCCAAGTTTTTAAGATTGTATCTTAAGTTCAAATCTAAGAAGGACAAAAATGACTCCATCATTTCATTCGGTACTAAAATGCTCGGCAAAAATCCCAATTTCCTATGGTGAAAGGGACAACCATTCATCCAATCAGTGAAGCCAGAGAATCCTAGGTTCATTTTAGATTTCTCCTTCTCCTCACCCAGTTAATTTTTCATTCATAAACATCCCTTCCCTTTATGTCCAGAGCCACTGCCTTAGCTCAGACCTTCACCATCTGTTATCTGAACTATTACTCTCTTTTTAGATTTCTCTGACTGAAATCTCATTGATTCCTCCTCCTACCGCTACAGTTCTTATATCCAGAATGAACATTCTTACATAAAATATCTGCTAAAATTTTTTTCAATGATTTTCCCATTGCTACTATCTTAAATTCTCAATTCCTCTGCATTTAGAACTAGGAAGTCAAGGGCTTTCAAGGTGTTATCCCAGCATCTTAAGGGTACTGACAGTGGCCTCTCAGTTCATAATATGCCCAAAAGCAATACTCAGTTACTAGTAGTTCCCCAAATTCCCCATGTCTTGGAACTTGGGATTCTCTCCAATAAACACATTCTTATACCTGTTTTCTTTCATTCTTTTACCTATTCTTATACCTGTTTTCTTTCTTTCTTTTTTATTTATTGAGGCACATTGGTTTACAGCATTGTAGATGATTTAGAGGTGTACAATCACACCCTTCAGGTATATGTTGTTTTTTTTTTTAAAGAATTTATTTATTTATACAAGAACTGGGGTACAGGCCAGAGGTGTAGGAGGGTGAGAGAATTCACAAGAGACAGAGCAGGGAGCAGAACAGGCAGATCTACTGAAATACACTGCTGAGGGGAGCAGTGGGCAAGACAGGAGAGGTCTGCCGCGCCATGTGGGTAACTCCCTGGCCGGCCAGGAATCAAACCCACGCTGCAGAGGCTGTGGACAGCTTCACAGCACTGCGCTCAACCCATTGCACCACCAGGGAGGCCCCTTCAGGTGTATGTTACTGCACCACACCCACCACCAAAGGATCCACAGCCCAAGACGATAGTCCATTGTGCTCCCTCCCTGCTTTGCTCTCTCCCTTTTCTCTCGGTATCCTCAAATCTACAGTCAGATTTCTAGGGTGTGTTATTAGTTTGGTTTGATCTGACCCTTTGTTTTATTTCTCTATATTTCACATACACATCACAGCATCCAGTATTTGTCTTTCTCCTGATTTATTTCACGTAGCATAATCCCCAATTCCGTCCACATTGCTGAAAGTCAAAAGATTATCTTTTTTATAGTCATGTAGTATTCCATTGTGTACATATGCCACATCTTCTTAATCCACTCATCAGTTTGGGGGTACTTAGGTTGTTTCTATACCCTGGTTATTGTAAATAGTTTTGCAATGGACACAGGGGTGCATATATCCCTTCAAATTGGTGTTTTTGCATTCTTTGGGTATGTGCCTAGCATTGGAATTGCTGAATTGTATGTCAACAGATATAGATCTGTTTTTAATATTTGAGAAACTTCTATACTGTTTTCCAAAGTGGCTGTACCAATCTATATTCCCACCACTAGTGTATGAGGATTCCTTTTTCTCCATATCCTGGCCAACACTTTGTTTCTGATCTTTTTGATATGGGCCATTCTCACAGGTGTGAGATGATATCTCATTGTGGATTTTATTTGCATTTCCCTGACAATAAGTAATGATGAGCATTTTTTTTTTTTCAGGTGCCTGTTGGCCACCTGCAGGCCTTCTTTGGAGAAGTTATACCTACTTTCTGAACATTATTTTCCCGCTGCCAGTTTGGGATGTCTTCAACAATCTCTTTCCAGACAAACAAACTAAACTATACTCCCACTATGCCCACACCTCTATTATATAATTTATTGGATTGTGTGATAATATCAACTTCCCTTAAACCCCTCCTGAATGAAAGCTGCTGAGGACCTGGAGCAATGCCTGGCACAAAGCACTCATATATGAAGAAGAGGTAAAAGAATAAATGCCCTGAAAATGCTAACCATCCTATAAGTATATAAATGTTTCAGTACAAAATATAAAGATAATATTAAATTCCATGGCTAAATTCGCACCTGGGTAATGATTTGAAACAAGATGGGAACGGACCAAGCTCTGAGCAGGAGCTGAAGAAGCAGGGAGTGGTAACCAAGATACAGAGGAAAACTGGCAAAATCATGTGCATGCAGCAAATAAGATCCTAATCATGACTGCCATGGCACTCCCTAGTGCTGAGGATTTCTTGGGACACCAAAGTAGAAACAAAAGGGCCAGGAAATTAAGATAAACTTGATCAAAAGTGACCCAGTAGCATCATTTCACAAAAGATCTGCCTGAATTCTAAAAGCAAATGATTTTCACATCCAGTTGCTTTTCCCTGACCCACTCTTCAAGTATTGGCATGCATTAAATCTAAAAAAGCTGAGACAATCCTTAGAAAAACTAAAGAGTCAGAACTTTCAGAGAAATTTTCTCATTGGCCTTTCCCTGGATGAATGCTTCCCTGACAGGCCCCTTAATACTTCTGCAGTGACCACGACTCAGATATGGAACTTCTGTGGTTACGACCATCATCACCGTGAAAAATGTCTCTTTTTAAATACATTTCTTATTTAAACAAACCTTAGAGAACTGTTTGGTGCCAGACTCTTAGAACTCTGTACAATGAATTTTTTTCCTTGAGTGTTTATGCTGCCCAGCCTGTAGAATTGAACTTAACAAAGAACGTTTAGTGTAAGTTAGCAATGCGTATGAATAGTTTTTTGTGTGCTTACTAAAAATGGGGGCTCCAAAGAACAAATCAAAAATCCATTAGGAATAATTCTGTTTTACCCAATGATGGACAGAAATCATGCAGGGAAAAGGGAGGAAACTATAAAAGCCTTATTCTTAAAAGGCAACAGAGTCAAATGTCAAAGAAATGCTAAACAAAAACCAGACCAGCCAACAGCTCAGCTATAGGAATGAGATCCCACATCCAGTTCTGTGTGTCTCTCCTCTTTGTCTCAGTCTCTCTGTTTGTGTCTCTCTCTCTCTCTCTCTCTCTCTCTCTCTCTCTCTCTCTCTCTCACACACACACACACACACACACACACACACACACACACTTCACAAATAGAATTCGCTCAATTAAAATTGTGCCGGGGAAGGACCCTCCTTTGGATTGACACTTCAGTTTTCCAAGAGTAATTGGTAGAGAATTCTTAGGCAGTCCGTAACAATATGGTTTAAGGCATTCTCTTGGACACAAAGAGATTCATGAGGTCTCCTGTAATTCTCCCCACTCCCCACATTTTGCTCTATACACATTGTGTATATCCACAGCAATGAAGAAAAACAAAATCCACATAAGAAGATCATAGATATTCTTTTTTTTAAAGATTTATTTATTTATGCATACAGGAACTGGGGTACAGGCCAGAAGTACAGGGGATGAGAGGATTCACCAGAGACAGATTGGGGAGCAGAACAGGCAGATTGACCGAAATACACTGCTGAGGGGAGCAGTGGGCAAGACAGGAGAGGTCTGCCGCACCATGTGGGTAGCTCCCTGGCCAGCTGGGGATCAAACCGGTGCTGTAGAACCTGTGGATAGCTTCACAGTGCTTTGCTTAACCCCTTGTGCCACCAGGGAGGCCCAGATCATAAATATTAGTTTGCAAATAAACTCTAGTGTGTAGCTTCTGCTAGGGAGGAGATTAGATTGGACCAGGTCAGTAGGAAGAAAGATCTCTTTTAGGGCCTCCCCAGTGGTGCAGCGGTTGAGCACTGGGTTGCGAAGCTGCCCGCAGCCTCTGAGGAGTGGATTCAATCCCCGGCTGCTCCCCTCCACTGGAGGAAGGTCCCACATGGCGCGCAGACCTCTCCTGCTGCCCGCCACTCCCCTCAGCAGTGTACTTCGGTCCTACTGCCTGCTCTGCTCCCGCTCTGGCTCTGGTGAATTCTCTCACCCTCCCGCTCTTCTGACTGTACCTGGTGCTTGTATAAATAAATAAATAAATCTTTAAAAAAGAAAGAAAGAAAGATCTCCTTTAACCTTAATTTTTTTGATTCTCCTTCCCCCAGAGACAAGCTAGATTTTGGATATCGAATGAGGTCCTGTCTTAGGTGGATCCTGGCTATAGATCCATCACATGATAGTAACAGCAGAATATGTGGAGCCAACAGTAGTGGTAGAGACTTTGAAGTGCAAGATTAAGGTATAGGCTTCCATGTTGTCCCAAAATAGAGATTCCTATGAAACCTTTTCTAAACTGAAATACCATAAAGCGAAAAAGTAACTTATAATTAACTTTATATGAAAAAAAAATTGAACATTCTCAGACCCAAAAAATAACTTACCAAATCATACCATATAACACATAAAAATTTAAAGTAACACTAACATATAGTAAAAGCAGGAATGATATGATACATACAGTCTGTAGAAAGTAGTTCAAGGGATGGAGCTTGGCCGGGAGGCTCTTCCTACCTTGTACATGCTGCCTTTAGGAAGGATATTGTGCAAAACACACACTGAATGTTAGATTTGATTTTTGCCTGTGTCGTAAAAGCAAAATATCTTCTCCAGATCTCTTGCAGTTAGCAAGGGCAGGTACTAATGTAGGTCTTTGATGGAAGCAATGCAATTGATGCTCCGCATAATACAAATTTCTGAAAAGCAAGGGATTACCTTTATACAGGCAAGGTAGGTTTCATTCTGGTTCTCTCCTCTTGGCTTTGGTGGTCGCTTTTTCCTGATTTGCTCACTCACATAACCTCTTTTTTGTATGTATGTGCTCCATGTGTGTTGGGGCGGGGCCAGGGAAAGAGAAATACGAATGAGAGAATGAAAGACAGATGGATGTTTGATGTCTCTTCCTTTTACAAGGACATTAATCCTATTAGATCTAGGCCAGGCATTATGACTTCATTTAATTTTAATTACCTCCATAATGGTCCTGCTACCACTCACATTGGGGACTGGGACATCAAACGTATGCATCTGGGGAGGACACAATTCAGTCCATTGCACCTACCCTTGCTTCCTTTCCCCACCTAACTTTCTACTTACCTTTGGCTCTAGAAACTTAAATGACAGTAACAAGAATAAATGTGACAGAAAAAGAACAGGAAAAATTGAGCCCAGCAAAGAAAGGTATTTAGAGATAAGGAGTGGATTAACTGAAGTGAGTGGTCACCCCACCATCTATTTAATTTTGCCAGTTTAGAGCCCAAAAGGCAACTTTGGCCTTCTGGTTCTTGTTAGGCATTGCTCAGTAAAAAACAAACACCCAAACAAAAAATAATTCCAACTTTTTTTCACTTTTTTAAAAGTTTATTTTTTATATCATTGTTCATTTTATTTTTCTTAAGATTTATTTATTTATACAAGCACTGGGGTACAGGCCATAGGCGCAGGAGGGTGAGAGGATTCACCAGAGACAGTGGGGAAAAGAACAGGCAGAATGACCAAAATACACTGCTGAGGGGAGCAGCGGGCAAGGGCAGGGGAAGTCTGCCGTGCCATGTGGGAATCTCCCTGGCAGACCAGGAATCCAACTGGCGCTGCAGAGGCTGCAGACAAACTCACAGCACTCCACTCAACTGGCTGCGCCACTGGGGGGGCCTCCCATTGTTCATTTTAAAACAATATTTGCTTCCCCTCCACCCCCTCAGGTGTAGTCCCCATAGAGTTTCCTTCACCAGTGCACCCGTGCACCATCACCTCAGTCCCCTGTGCTCCTCCTCTCTCCCTCCCTCCCTCTGATCCCTCTCCCTCCTCCTCCCCTGCAGTATGTCTCTGATTTATAACTGTCTGTTTTTACCAACTTTTTTTTTTTTTACCAACTTTTGATATTTAAAACAACATTCATTTGCTACCACGCAGCTATCCAAAGGCCAGTTGGATTTTGGCTTGTCCAGGCCAATTGGACCTCTCTGTTTAGGTTGCAGGAGTTGGGGTGCTGTGTTTCTTGCTGTGGTTCTGTAGGATGATGCTACCCCACTTGTCTCTCATCTTCCTCATAGGTGGAGGCCAGTCTGGGTATGTTCCTCTCATGCTGGTGGCTGATGCCTAAGCAAAGCAGAAACATACAAAGTCTCTTAAATCCTAGACTTGGAATGACATGTTGACATTTTTGTTTGTCACTAGCAGAAGCGGGCCCCCTAGATAAGCCCAAAGTCCTCAGTGTAGATACAGGGAGGGATAAAATATTCAGTGTAATACACTTTCCTCTTCTTTACATCCCACAGCTGACATATAATATTGGCTTATTGATTTTATCACCAAAGTCTCCCCATAAGTCTGTGTCTCATCCTCTTTTCCATCCCTGCTCTAAGTCTAAGCAGTCAGTTCCACCTGGATACTGCACTAGCCTCCAAAATGTTCTCTGCTTATCCAAACCAACTTGGACTTAACCCCAAAGTGATCTTCTAAATTCAAAGATATGCTCGTGTCATTGCCTATGACCGCCCTTTGTTTTGATTATAAAGACGTATTTCTTATATTGCCTGGGGCCTGACATAATCTGACAGCCATGAGCCCTCTGTCTCTCCTCATAACCCATTTCCTCCCGCACTTTGTATTTCAGCGACTTTCTTCAGATTTTCATAAACGTTGGCCCTCCTCCCACGGCTGAGCCTTTCAGATGTTTGCCTGGAACCCTATCCTAATTCTGACTTATTCTTCAGCTTAAACAACTTAAACATCTCTTCTTTAAGAGCATCCCTTCCTTGATGCTCCAGAGCAGATCAGCTCTTTGTTTCAGCAAGTTTTATATCACCCTATACTTCTACTTCATGTCACTTTTTGCATTTTGTCATGATGCCTTCATTTGTGAAATTATTTAATTAATGTTTATTTAATTTATTAAATTATTTAATTAATTATTTCTCCAGCCCCCAGGAGTAAATGCCATGAAGGTGGGCACCATTACTATCTTAGTTATTACATCTCAGTGTCTAGTATGGTGCTTGATATATGGCAGGGATTCAAGGAATTTTTGTTAGGCAAATGAATGAACAAGCTGGTCAAAAAGTTCCAGAAAAAAGAACAAACTGTTTTCACTTTCTTTCTTAAGATCCTGAGGACATCCATATACTTTTTATTAAGATTTTAGCATAACCAATATATTTCAGAGAAAAATATAATTCAGGAAAAAATACATTTCGCAGGACAATGAAGAAATCTTTAGCCATAGACTCTTTCTCTCTGTATCCCTTCCTAGACTTATTGCAGGCTCAGTCTCAGAGGAGAAAATATTACAAGTCTCAAGGACCCTTTTCTGTGTGTCACTTCATATTTATGACTACTAAGTAGAGCTATCGTAGAACATGAGTTCCTCTAAAAAGAAAAGCACAATTGACTACATGTTAAATAAAGTTAGCATGTTCAAGGTTTTTTCGTTGAAAATTATCTTTACTTTCTCAATTTCAATTAAGAGTCTATTACTGCATGATTAAGATGGTCATATTGATAACCCCAATTAGTGATCTTCTTCTATCCATGCTCTTTAAAACATGATTTGGCACTTATCAAGAGATGCAGTTGAGCCTATTATTATTGTCCAGCTATTAAGTACAGCTATCATGGCAATGGGACCAGATCCTCAATATTGAATCCTTCTGGAGTCAACACCTGGCTTTATTTACTATATGATAGTTAAGCATTCAGAGCATGAATCTATCAATGAGTTTACTAAGGAATTTTTGAGAGCAAGTGTGATAAGAAACATTAAATACTTTTGAAAGCCTACTTAAATAAAAAAGAGAGAGAGATGCTGTTTATTTCCCCCACCCCTTGAATCTGGGCTAGTCCTACTTACTTTGACCAATAGAATGCAGTAGAAATGACATTGAAGCAATCATGAACCTATGCCTTAGGAAACCTTGCGTGCTTTTGCTCTTGTTCTCTTGAACTTCTGCCATGTGACAAGGACAGGACTTGTGAGAAGGAGAGGCTGTGTGGAGCAACATCAAACTGTCAGAATCAAAGCAATTGTAGACGAGACTCCTGCCAACTTCCAGAGATGAACTGAGATTGCCTCAGGTTAGCAGAGTTGCTCAACTAATCATAGAGTCCTGAGTTAAATAAATGCTTACTGGTTAAGTTTTGCATTTGTTACATGGCAATAACTAACTGAGGCAATGTTTAAGGTAGGTTTTTAAAAAAGAGTTACTACTATCCACCTCCTTTGCTCTAGTCCCAGCAGCACAGATCTTCCAGATAGATCTAATTTTAAAATTTCTCTAGAACATTCATTAGTTAGATGTCTTTGGGCAAGTTAATTAATAGTTCTAAGGTTCAGATTCCTTATCTATAAGATAAGGTTGACAATACGGTAGCAGAGAAAGGTCTAGTTGTCCCCTAATATCTTCCTTTTTGCTGGGTATATGGGCACCCACTTAGGTGTGATTATATGACTAATTTCTGACCAATGAGCTCTGAGTAAAATGCATGTACTAGATTTCTGGTACTAGAAGCTGGTCCTTTACTTTTTCCCCTTTTCTTCATCCCATTCCTCTCTATTGATATTGCAGCTAGTGGCCAATTATAGAATAGAAAGAGTTTGGGTCTTTAGGACTTTCTAAAGAAAGCAAAAGAACTATGAAACCGGTCTTAGACCGCCTACCTTTGGACCTCTATGCAAAATAAATAAATAATTTTTTCCCTTTTAAAGACATTGTTATTTTAGGATTCTGTTACTCAAGATTGAAGCTAATTCTGCCTTGCTGGTTTGTTGTGAGTTAGATGATAATGTAAGTGCTTAGTGTCATCCCCAGTACTTAGTAAGCAACAAGAAATGAACTCTCTGGCTAATGTTGAGACAAAATTGGCAAAATTGTTTGACTCAGCTGAAGTTATTGAGTGTAGGAACAATAATAGATAGGTCTATGACATGTATTATTGATAAATTTACCTTCTTAACTCATTCTTCACTAAAATAACAGTTTTATCTTAATGCAATTTAGGTACCTGATGTGCATCAATAATGTTAGTGTGACATTCACTTTGTAACACACTTTAACTCATATTTGTAGTAAGGCCTCAAATATGGCCAAGCAGAGAGGAATTTTGAGCCTGCCCCAAATAATTCTTTTTCCTTCATAAACATTTCCAAACTATATTAAGAAAATGCAGTCATCAGTGGTTCTTGAACAGTCATATTTTGTATGGACTACTATACTAATAGACAATCATACTCATCTTTAACTGAATATTGAGAGACTTTGTTTTAGATATTGAAAGAAGAAATACTTTTTAGAAGACTATTACCATTGTAATTCTGCCATTAGCTTCTTTGGTATTCCCTACTGTGAAGATCATTATTTTGAGACTTGGAAAGTCAGCAAAAAGGCATGCAGAACCTCCCCCACTACTGAATCAATTTTTTAAGACAAATTTTCCTCAGAAATATGGTGAAACACAGAGAAGGCATTCATAATGAGTTCCTCCAGCAAAAATTCTTTTTAATTATTCTGACATTGGAAAAAGAACTCACAGAGAAATACTGTTCACAGTAGATTCCATATAGCACTAGATAGTTATGTGTCATTACCAAAGTAACTAATAAGTCTCAATTTAAATGGAATGGGTTTTTTTTCCCCATCAAGGTGCTTCTTGAATTTAATTAATCACCAGACTATTTGAAGGCTTTTCAATAAATTCTATACTATAATCTCATTTTTTATTATTTTTAATTTTTTAAAGATTTATTTATACATACAAGAACTGGGGTGTAAGCCAGAGGTATGGGGGGTGAAGGGATTCACCAGAGAGTGGGTAGCAGACCAGGCAGATCTACTAAAATACACTGCTGAGGGGAGCATCAGGTGAGGCAGAAGACGTCTGCTGTGCCATGTGGTTTGCTCCCTGGCCAGTGTTCAAACTAGTGCTGCAGTGGCTGGCAATTGCTTGATAGCGCTGTCTTTAACCCCTGCACCACCAAGGAGGCCCCTCTCATTTTTCAAATGACTATATGGGAAAGTTGGTTAGACTCTTTTAAGAAAATCTAAGCTAATTCAACAGGACAGTTAAAGAAGTTTTCAAATTAGACTTAAATTTAAGAAGTGTTAAGGAGGGATGGAAACCTGAACTAGCGAGATACTTAAGAATATAAGAAACATGGGTCAAGAAGTGGGAGAACCTGTGGACAAATTACCTACCAGTAATGACTGGTGGGGTGGTGGGTTGGAAATAATAAAACATAGGACTAGGAATGCAAATTGTAGAGGGAATTGCAACTAATCCATTCATAATTGGTAATATCAGGATACAAAGGAAATCCTGCTTTACTCCTTTTTGTTCTTTTAGAGTGGCAAATAACCAAATAAACACCAAATGGTTAAAAGAAAAAGAAATAAATAATAACATTTCTACTTTCTGTATACATGGAAGATACACAGCACAACTGGATAACTTACCCTTGTGACTTCAGATGGCATCTTAAATAGCTTATCTAAAATAAGGGTAGTTGGGAGAAGAAAGGAAAAACTCAGTTAAGGAGTTTATGAAGAAAGCACAGCAACAAAAGGCATGTAGATTTTGAGTTTGTAGTGAAGAGATAGAAAGAGGTCTTTTTGAGAGCGATCCTTACAGAGAGAAGTTTACATATAAATATCTTTTCCCAAAGCAATCTCCATGCAGTCTTCAGAGTCTTCATAGTTTGGTGTGGCAGGATTTTGCTCCCCTAGAGTAACAAAGTATTCTTAAAAGGAAGTGAAAAATGAAGTGTTGACTTCACTGAGTGGATTCTATTAAACATAGATAGAAGACTTAATAGCAATTCTTTATTTTTAGATTTTTTTTTTTTATACAAGCACTGGGTACAGTCAGAAGCGCGGGAGGGTGAGAGAGTTCACCAGAGCCAGAGGGGAGAGCAGAGCAGGCAGACTGATGAAGTACACTGCTGAGTGGAACAGCGGGTGGCAGAAGAGGTCTGCGTGCCATGTGGGACCTTCGCCAGCGGTCAGGGATTGAACCGGTGCTGCAGAGGCTGCTGGCATCTTCGCAACCCAGCACTCAACCGCTGCGCCACCAGGGAGGCCCGATATCAATTCTTTATGAATTCTTCCCTCAAACTTGTAGGTGAGAGTGTACTTCCCACTGTGGTTTCCCACTTCATTGAGGTCAGTATTACTCTGACACCAAAACCAGACAGATATATCACAAGAAAAGTACAGAGCAATACCCTATGTGATTAGAGATGAAAAATCTTCACCGGGAATCAGGAAGCCCAATTTAGGCATCATATAAAAAGATTATGTTTAATAACTAAGTGGAATTTATTCCAGAAATGCAAGATTGGTTGAACATTTAAAAAGTCAAGTAATTTCACCATATCAATAGAATAAAAATCAATAACCACATAATCATCTCAAAAGATGAAAAAATGAGCATTTGAAAAAATAGCCTCTTAATAAGAAATACAACAATCTAAAAAGAATAGCAAACTACCTTAAGCTGATAAAAGTCACAGAAAAACCCATAATTAACATCATAATTAATGGTGAAAGACTGGATGCTTTCCTATAATCAGGAAAAAGATAAGATCAGGGCCTCCTTGGTTACCTAAGTGTTAAGTCTCAGCACTATCACCTCTCCACCGCTGTAGTTCAATCCCCGGCCACAGAGCTAACCTACATATGGTGCAGCAGACCTCTCCTGTCTTGCCAGCTGCTCCCCTTTGCAGTGTACTTCAGTAGATCTGCCTGTTATGCTGCCCACTCTGTCTCTGGTAAATCCTCTCACCCCCACACCTCTGGCCTATACCCCCGTTCTTCTACATAAAAATAAATTTAAAAATTTTGATTAAAAAAGTAAAAGATAAGATTGCCTTCTCACACTGCTTTTATATTCAACAAAAGAAGTTAAGCTATCTATATTGTAGATAACATGAGCTTGTCTGTTGAAATTCCTAAGGAACACACACTGAGAACTAATCAACAAGTTCAAGGTTATAGGATACAAGATCAATATGCACAATCAATAACTTTTTTTTTAAGGAACTGGTTCTTGATTTCAAAAACCCACACGTCGGACCTCCCCGGTGGCGCAGCAGTTGAGCGCTGGGTTGCGAAGCTGCCTGCAGCCTCTGCAGCGCCGGTTCAATCCCCGGTTGCTCCCCGGCCACCGGAGGAGGGTCCCACATGGCGCGCTGACCTCTCCTGCCGCCCGCTGCTCCCCTCAGCAGTGTACCTCGGTCCTTCTGCCTGCTCTGCTCCCTGCTCTGGCTCTGGTGAATTCTCTCACCCTCCCGCGCTTCTGACTGTACCCAGTGCTTGTATAAATAAATAAATAAATCTTTAAAAAAAAAAAACCCACACGTCAACTTTCAATATCAAAATTTTCAGTATCAAAACAATTGCATTATTGGTTTCTCTCTCTCGAAAGAGACCACACCAAGGAGAATATATTTTAAGCCAATAAACTGCAAGAGGCACATGTCACAGGCCTTATAGAAAGCTCACTAAAAGGGGGGATTAGGTCAGAAAGGAAATTTTTTTTAATCAACACACAATCCACTGACTATCCAGACTCTCACAGCCAGATGAGGTAACCATTGCAACCCAACCTCAAATAAGAAAAGTTTCAAAATAATATAAAAAGTTTTGTACATAAACTTTTCAAGATTTCCAACACTAAGAGATCTCAAGTAAAATGCAGTAACACTTTAAGAGACAGCAACCTCAGACCCAAAAAAGGGTACTGAGTTTTGTGGCTAAATAAATAGCAAAAACATAATTTTTTTATTTTTCTTTCAAGGAAGCAAGGGAGAAAATAAATGGTCACCTCAACATTCTATGAGCAATTGAGAAGGGGGTCAAGAAACAAGGATTTGGTTGCAAGAGAGATACCTTAAAGCTCCTCCCGGAATCACCTGTTGGTTTGGCCTATACTTTGTATGGACCAAGGAGGTTGCCCATGATAGTTTTTCTCTGAGCTCTTTATAGCTCTGAGTAAGACAGGACTGTACCACTTCCCCTTCTCTATGCAGAGGACTATATATAGTAAGCTGTAAAGTTATCTTCTAAAAGTGAGGAAGGGGGCCTCCCTGGTGGCGCAAGGGGTTAAGCACCACACTACGAAGCAATTCGCAGCCTCTGCAGCACAAGTTTGATCCCTGGTCAGCCAGAGAGCGAAGCAGACCTTTCCTGTATCACCCACTGCTCCTCTCAGCAGTGTATTTCTTTTCTTTCTTTTTTTTTTATAAAGATTTATTTATTTATACAAGATTGATTGGTTGATTGATTGATTGATTTATACAAGCACTGGGTACAGTCAGAAGCTCGGGAGGGTGAGAGAATTCACCAGAGCCAGAGCGGGGAGCAGAGCAGGCAGAAGGACTGAAGTACACTGCTGAGGGGAGCAGCGGGCGGCAGGAGAGGTCTGCGCGCCATGTGGGACCCTCCTCTGGTGGCCGGGGAGCAGCCGGGGATCGAACCGGCGCCGCAGAGGCTGCGGGCAGCTTCGCAACCCAGCGCTCAACTGCTGTGCCACCGGGGAGGCCCTCAGCAGTGTATTTCACTCAGTTTGCCTGTTCTGTTCCCCACTCTGTCACTGGTGGATCCTCTCACCCCCTATCTCTGGCCTGTACCCCAGCTCTTGTATGCATAAATAAATAAATCTTTTAAAAAATAAAAATAAAAGTGAGGAAGGGATTACACTGCTTCTTCAGAATTATGAAATTATTTGGAATGTTTTAGAAATGGTTGTTATATCATCAATAACAGAAAAGGTTAATTACAAAATATGTAGGTCACAACATGCTCTTAAAGACACTTTTGCATTGTGTTAACATTCCTTGAAATGTTATTCCCCAAAGCGCTTAGCCACTAGCCCAAATGGAATCTCTGGGGAAAGGCAGAGACTGTTTGACAGAAAAGAACCAGGTCTGGGAGTGGAAGGGCCAGCTAAGGGGAAAGCTGTCTCCCAGTTAAAAATCAGCACTCAATATAAAGGTCAGCTTCCAGCAGGTTGTCATCAGGCAGAGTTGGGATCAGAGGGAGGAACAGCCACCTCAGAGTCAGGTTGGGGTGCTCTATGTCACTCCTGTCAAGCAGAGTCTGGTCCACCATCCTTGGTTCTCTTCTTTGGTGCATTTCAGTTTATCTTCCAAATCAATTGTCTTTTCCAGCATAGCTACAGACCTCTCAGTAAATTTAGCATGGGACTCTACTTCCTTGAGTTTATCAGCAACAATCTTTCTTTCTTCTCTCTTCCTCATATTTTTTTTTTTAAGAGTATTTTTTATCAGCCCCTTCAGGTTCTGGGCCACCAGTCTTATCTGCTCAAACTTTGACTGCCAGCTCAGTCAAAGACTGCCAGCTTGTTCTTCTGCCTGCTCCAAGAGCCCCTCAATAATTACCAGTAACCACCAGCTTTCCAGCCACTTCCTCATATTTCCTATCTGCCTCTTCTGCAGTGCTCTTAGCTTCTTTGATTGGATTTCCTGGAGTCCCATCTTTCCTTCTCCTTTTAAGAATCTGTTTTCCAAACCTTCCTATCTCTCACTGTCAGCAACAGCTTTCTCAGCTTCCTCCAGTTTTCACAAGTTAGTGGCCAGGCGTTCCTGAAGGCTATCAAGCTCATCTTCAACCAGCTGAAGAGCTGGACCCTGTTGTTCTGAGACCACCTCAACTTTAGTCTGTGCCCAGCCTGCCTGTCCCCCTCCACTTCCTGCTGGAGTCCTCGCCCTCTTCTGGGGACCATCCACCTGCCCAAGATCCGCCTGGATTGTGATATTGGTGATACCCGCCATGTTTCCCTGGCTGCTCCTGCATGTGCTCAGTTGCCTGCCTCCTCTACTCAGCATAGCAGCTGCTTCACAAGCCAAATAATGAAATTAAGAAAGTTTTCTACTTATAAGAACATCAAAAAGAGTCAAATACCTAGAAATAAATGCAAGAAGACAAGTGAAAAATGAATACTCTGAAAACTAAAAAAATGGTTGTATGAAGTTAAAAAAGATCTAAATAAATGGAAAGACATCCGTATTGATGACCAAAAGAGGTAATATGGTTAGATGGCAATTCTCACCAAATTAACCTATAGTGTCAATGCACTCCCTATCCAAATCACAGCTGTCTTCTTTGTCAGTATTAACAAAGTAATCCTAAGATGTATATGAAATAATCAAAACAATATTGAAAAATAAAAACAAAGTTGGAGGACTCAAGCATTTTTCTGTTCCAAAACTAACTGCAATGCTACAAATAACCAAGACTATGCTGGAGTGGCATAAGGAGAAGATGGATAGAGAGACAAAGAGAGAGAGAGATTTATGTAGAATTGAAAAAAACAACATAAACCCCTCATATTTATGGTCAATTGCTTTTTAACAAAATTCCCTAAACAATTTAATAGTTCAAAAATAATCTTTTCAATAAATCATACTGGGACAAAAGAATGAAGTTAAATCTCTACCTTACATACTATACAAAAGTTATCTCAAAATGGATCAAAGATTTTATGTAAGAGCTGTAAACTCTTGGAAGAAAACATAGTGGTAAATCTTCCTATCTTGGATTTGACAATAGTTTCTTAGCTAGGACACCAAAGGCACAAGCAGTCAAAGTATATACATGACTTCCTCAAAGTTACAAACTTTTTTTCTTCAAAGGTCACCATCAAGAATGTGAATGGACAAACCACAGAATGGGAGAAAGATATTTGCAGATCATATCTGTGGCAAGAGACTAGTTTGTCTGGTTATCTGCCCATGAAGGAATGGATAAATTTTGGAGTTTTATTGGGAATATCCTTTCTTCAACCTCTCTCTCTCTCTCTCTCTCTCTCTCTCTCTCTCTCTCTCACACACACACACACACACACACACACACTCTATGAAAAATCTTTCATGCTTAGTCTGCTTCCTTTACTTATGTGCATGTGCATGCAAATGACTAAATCCTTTTTGGAGTGTGTACCCCTTCACAGTTTTGGGTTACAAGTACTCCTCAGTTGAGCACTAACAGTGTGGCATTTCCTTTAAAAAAATTAAACATAAAGTTGCAACAAGTCCACTTCTAAGTATATATCCAAAAGAAATGAAAGTAGTCCCCCATAAAGCTTGTAAATTAATGTACAAAAAATATTTGCAATAACCAAAATACAGATATAATTCAAATGTACATCAACTAATAAATGCATGAACAAAATGTGGAATATATTCATGGATGACCCTTGAGAACTATAACTAAGTAAATAAGTCACAGACACAGAAGGCACTGGACACCACATAGTATAGGATTCCATTTATATGACATGTTCAAAATAGAAAAATCTATAGATAAAGAAAGCAGATTGGAGGCAGCTTAAGGGTAGGTGGGAAGATGGGAGGATTGGGAGGTGATATTTAATGGGTATAATGATGCTTTGGGGAATGATGAAAGTATTCTAAAATTGATGTTATGATGATTGCATGACCTGGACCCACTAAAAGTCATTTAATGCCTTTTTAAAAATTCATAGCTGCCTGTCTCACTGCAATGATAGAATCCTGCAAGGCAGGCACTGGCTCTGCCACAACCTCTTCCAGTTCCAATGCCCCTCCAAAACAAAAGAAACGGGGATTCCAGAGCCTCAGCAGTGAAGCAAGTGCAGATAGAGCGCTTAGTGGTATTAAAGATAATAAAATATTGTCAAGAGGGATGACAAGGAACTTAGGTGGTTCAAAGAGTGCTTTTGGGCCTGGTTATAGAAGATGGTCTTGAAATTACCAACTACTTTCCTTTCCTCCAGCATACGGCGGAAGATGCCAACTTTAACAAAGTCCAGTATCAGATGGAAATGATGTGAAGTCTCCACCACATAAACACTGACCATCTCCACATGGGCTGGTACCAGCTACATGCAATGGCTCCTTCCTCACCCGGGCTTCCTGGATTCTCAGTTCGGTTTCCGGCATGCCATGGATGAATCTGTCATTCTCATTTACGATCCCATAGAATGTCTTTAATTGTTCTCTCTCATCAAAGGCATATATACTGACTCCTAAACTGATAGACATTTGTAAAAAGAAGGAATTTTCTCCTAAACTAGTGAAAAAAGTCAAGTATCACTTTTGAGAACATGGTTGATGAAGTGCCAATTGTAATTAAAAATTCACATCGGACCAACATCCTAATAAGAAGTTAGTCTTAGCAGATAAACATGAATTTTTCAGTCTTGCTAGGAGCAGTCATTTGGGGAAGAATCTATAGTTGCTGATAGAGTAGATGATGTGAGCCAAGATATAGTTAAATATAACACATATGTGAAAAACACGAGTAAACAGCAGCAGCAGAAACATCAGCGTCAGCATCATCACCAGAAGAACATGTAAGGCCAGAATCGTGGTGAGCCCCACTCCCCAGGAGGATCTACCCAAACTCTTTAAACCACTCTGGCTCCTGCCAGGATGGATTCTCTGCTCACTGGAGGCCAAATTAACACTTATTGACAGGACATCATGGAATTCACTGCCCAAAACTTAGGCAAACTCCTTATGGCCTAGGTGCTAAAAGAACAGAGAAAAGGAAGTTTCAAAAAAAGAATTGACATGGGCACTTGAAATTACATGGGGGCAACTTTTGGAAGAAATACATTTGCATATTGAAAAGTCTTTCCAGCCAATAATAAAATGAACATAAAACAAAAATAAA